>NC_141159.1:132032786-132346715 GCF_053477565.2 Lygodium microphyllum
TCTAGTAGTGATGCATTGGATGATGATGATGATCATGACACTCATGTGCAGGCTGAAAAGCAAGAATCACAGACTCTTAGTGGACCAGAGACATCATGTGGTAGTCCTTGGTCTGGGAGACTAAGGAGTACCTCTACATCTTCAGGTGCATCTAGTAGCACTACAGGTAAAGACAAAGGAAAGAATAAAGTGTCAAAAGGCATTGATGCAGTTCTTGATGGAGACTCCAGTGGCTCAAACAGCCTGGATGATGAGCTTGGCACTCCTTCAGTGAGGACTCCAGGTGTGCAGAGAGCATGCGTTAATGCAAAGACTCCATTGAGTGATCCAGTGGTACGTAGGTCTAGCAGGGTCAGATACCCTGTTAAAAGATTTGGTTTTGAAGGTTATGCAGCTCACCACTATGCGTATATGGTGAAATTAGTTGAGGATGTTGAGCCCACATGTTTTGAGGAGGCTGTTGGTCATGCTCATTGGGATGCAACAATGGATGAGGAGATGGCTGCATTAGAGGCCAATAAGACTTGGGATCTAGTATCATTGCCGAACGGCAAGAAAGCCATTGGATGTAAGTGGGTTTATAAGATTAAGCACAATGCAGATGGTTCTATTAGTAGGTACAAAGCTAGGCTGGTTGCAAAAGGCTATGCCCAGACATATGGCATAGATTATGATGAAACCTTCAGTCCAGTTGCTAGGATGGCAACTGTCAGATGTATGATTGCTTTGGCAGCAGCCAAAGGTTCGAGGTTGCAGCAAATGGATGTGAAGAATGCCTTCTTGCATGGTGATTTGCAGGAAGAAGTGTATATGGATCAGCCAGTAGGTTATGAAGATTTAGAGTATCCCACATATGTGTGCAGGTTGAAGAAGGCGCTCTATGGGCTCAAGCAAGCACCTAGAGCATGGTCTGACAAGATCAGAGAGTATCTTGTCAATATTGGCTTTTATGTTTCTGATGCTGATCACTCACTTTATGTGAGAAAGGGAGATGCAGGTTTGGTCATCATAGTCATCTATGTGGATGACTTGATTATTACAGGTGATAGTGATAGTGGGATTGATGAAGTCAAGGACTTCTTGAAGAAGAAGTTTGAGATGAAGGATTTAGGTGAGCTAAGGTACTTCCTTGGCATTGAGGTGATCAGATGTGATGATGGTATATGGCTCTCCCAAAGACAGTATGGCTTGGATATATTGTCCAAGAATGGTATGACAGTGATCCGGGTTTTTTACAACCCGGATTATTACCACAAAATTTGGCCAAAGCCCCTATCAAGAGCTTACCATATCACTTTGGGTTTACTCTTCAACCACTAGGTATGCTACATTGCTTCTCGATTATGATAACTCTAGCAAATGGGGGGAACAAGTTCTTAGAAGGCATGTCAATGTAAAGAGTAAAAGGGATGGTTATCTTAGTGAAGATGAAAATGGATTACACCTAGGAGTTGAGTGAATGCATAGATTTTTCAAAGGACTAGCCTCCAACTACACAAGGGCCCGTCTGCATCACTAAGATTTGGAATCTATCACCATCATTAGAGGACACCTCACCCTAGCACACAAGTCAATATCCACATCATGGTATCATTTGGATCTTACACAAAAGCTTACAAGCATGGACCCCTTTTGTCACATGCTTATATGTATTTATATACATATGGGGGACTAAAGTCAAAGCAGCTTTTGGAAAGCCTTTTTTATAATCTCAATAACTCCCAAGAAAAAGCGAATTTCAAGAAAATTCTCGCGAAGGCCGATTGGTTTCGACCTGGTCTACAAAGTTGCAGAAGAAACTTTTTCCAAATTCCTCACGGATTTGAAGTTACGAAGGCGCAGACTGCTGGCTATATGCAATTTTCTTCTCTCTTTCACCACACCAACTTTCCACTCTATCCTTCTTGTAAATATATTATAATAATATGCTTTGGGCACCCACCTCTTGTAATCTAGCTCCATTTCTCTATGTTGTCTACCACCACCCTTGGCTTCTTGCATGATGACCAAGGTGGAGACTTGTCCCATTCACTATGCTCCATATTTTCAAAGATGCCATACATCATCTAGGATTATGTTAATCAAGAAGATTAGCTTAATCTAATCCCTCATGGAGGCTATATAAAGAGCCCATGGAGAAAGAGGAAGAGAAAAGGAAAGAAGAGGGAGAATGACAAGTCCATGAGAGCACTCTACAATATCCTCATCTCTTTGAGGTAAGCTATGAGTAAGTTCTTTTATTATGTAGTATAATGGCAAGCTTCCTCTACCTCTTCTCCTATTATCTCTCTCTCTTCTCATCTTCTCATTCCATGTAGCATAATGGCAAGCTTCCTCTACCTCTTCTCCTATTATCTCCCTCTCTTCTCATCTTCTCATTCCATGTAGCATAATGACAAGCTTCTTCTACCTCTTCTCCTCTTGTCTCCCTCTCCTCTCATCTCTCTCTCTTATATTCCAATGTGGTGTCTAGCACATATATTCTCTCTTGTAAATTTGTGTCTTGGCTCTCTTGATTCTCTTTGAGAAAATGGATGTCCTAGCCCATCCTCCCTTTGGCTAGGTGGTGCCCCTCTTTAGTTCTCTTAGTGAGGATTGGAGGTTGGATGGGTAAGAGGCAACCCGTCCATCATTTCAGCCCTCATTTTTGGTGCCCCCGCTGAGGAGTTCTCAAGCTATGCTCTACAACTTCCATGAAGAAAGAAACATCTAAGGAGTTGTCCTCTTCTTCAACGAGTGTTTGTCAAGAAATCACTAAGGAGGAATCTTCATCAAACCCTATTCAAGGGATTCGCCGCTCAAGAGTACCGCAATGGTCTCCAAAAGAAGCTCAAGAGAAGAAGGATCTTTATCGACAAACGGCACGTATGCGGGTAAAGCAAGTTAATTACACACATCCTTCTTTGCTTCATGAGAAATCTTGCTCTCATCAAGTCTCTACGTCAAGGCATTGTGTTGAGTGCTTGGTGTCTAGTGTAAAGACACTCCCTAAGGAGCTTCGTCTTCAAGTGGTGAAGGCGCTTTCAAATTCGGGGATTAACAAGTTTTTGGAGGGTGAGTTACACATCAATGGTGTGCGGTATTGGCGAGAGGCTACATATGGTGATGCGCTTCAACTACTACTAGCAAGAAGACTCAAAGTAATTGAGAAGGTAGCTATTGAAGCCTATGAACTTTACAAGAGTGATGATGGTCACACAAAAGCTACGCTAATCAGTGGTGAGCAAATCCTTCGCATCTCTCGAATGGTGGGATCTAAGAGGCCATAGCTTCAACGACACGCTTCATGAAAGTTTGTAGTGTAAATTTGTAGTTAATGTATAAATGACTACTCCTACTTTCTACAACTTTCAATCGGTTCAAAACATTCGGGTGGATGTGTGCATTAGTAGAAAGATACATTTTCAGCAAAGGTTGGTCTTCTATTTTGGAGCTGAGAGGTTGAGAGAGATCTTGTTGTCTCCTGATCCCATAATACTCCCTATTTTGGATTATAACATCTCCTTTAATGTGCACATATTCATTCTACTCTAAGTGTATCCCATGAACCATAGGGACTTGTATGGACCTATCCGTCCACTTGCTATGCAAACTGTGCATATTGTAGCTAGCACAAAACTTAGATTCCAAGGCATTATTAGAAGCATACTGGGGCCTAGACGTCTTGCTGAAATCAATGCATCTGTGAACCCATTCATCCTTCCCCTTATAAAATACAACTTAAGTCTAGACGTTTTCATCTTCATACTCTACTAAGGCAACATGGCATTTCCAAGTTTTTTTGGGCACAAAGGGGAGAAAGCTCTAGACTTTTTGGATGACTTGGAAATGGCCTTCCTAGTCACAGGCCGGGATGATGAAGCAACCAAAGTACGGGCCTTCTCTTTAGTTCTAAAGGGTGATGCTCGAGTGTGGTATCAAGCTCTCCCGGAGGCTACAAAGGGTAATTGGGAGGATCTCAAGACCACATTCATGCACAAGTACCAAGATATAGAGCCACCTGAAGATATTTGGAGACAACTCTTAGATCTTCGTCAAACTATAGCAGGGGAGTACCAAGTCTATGAAGGCATGTTTATAAGATTGTGGGATAAATGGACAGCCTCTTTAGCCGAGGGAGAAAGAGTACCTGATTGCCTTAAGAAAGATTGTTTTCTAGCCGGACTCCATCCTCTACTAAGGGAGAAGGTCAAAGGAAAGTTTTCCACATCCTATAAAGAATCAATCACTTATGCGAGGGAGAAAGATAGAAAATTGAAGTATCAAGCCCAATTGAAGGGGGGAGTTGAGCCCATGCAGGTTTTACCAACCATGCCAAGGCCTAGAGAAATAGCAGAGGCCCCACCTGAACCAGAGATACCACAGCAAGAGCTCCTACAACGCATTACTAATCAACTTGAAAGCCTTTCGTTAAATTTGGTGCAAGGAGTACGACCCCCTCCCCTCATAAATGAAGGCAATCGAGGTCCAAGAAGACAAGAAAGAGAGTATGTTTGCTATAATTGTGGGGAGACTGGCCATGGTATGTACTTTTGCCCTCATCCCAGGCGTTTTCCAGGAAATGGGTTCCAACCAAGAAGGAGGGGACAACAAGTGACACCACCTAGGGAAAGGTTTGTTCCACCGAATCCAAGGCCTCTACCACCGGTTCAAGTTCTCCAACATCCTCGACCACTTGCAGAGGTGCCGCCCTTGCCTGTCCAACCGCCAGAGAATCATGATGTTAGGATAATTAGTTTAGATGAGAGTGATGTTAAAGGGAAGGACAAAGTAGTAGAGGTTGAAGCAATGCCGGTGAAGAAAGCTCGGAGAATTGAGAAAATGGAGCCTACACCACCAAAGGAGGTTGAAAACATGGAAGAGGAGGCAGAGTCATCAATGGCTGCAAAGACACGCAACAGTAAAAAGAGGAGGGCTCGCTCACGCCGACACATTGAGCCAGATGATTTTCCCTTGGGTAAAGGTACTAGAGCTTATGATTTGCTTGCTGATGTGAGGAATCAAGGGCCAAAAATTTCATGGCCACAATTACTACATCTATCTCCAACAGTGCGGCGACAATGGTCAAAGATGGTAAGCATTAGACCCATGAAGAATAGACATGTGAATGCAATCCAAGCTAGAAAGATGAAAGATATTGTGCCTCTAGTGGAAGCCGAAATCAATGGGCAGAGAGTGTCAAAGACATATGTGGATGGAGGTGCAGAGATTTGTGTCATGACGGAAAAGTTGATGCATCATTTGGGATTAGAGGTAAATGAAACTACTAAATTTGGGGCCAAAATGGCTAACAATGTGGTAGTAAATTGTTTGGGAGTTATAAAGAAAGTCAAGGTAAAGGTGTGTGGAGTGCAATTGGAACTTGACATGTATGTGATGCCAGTGAAAGGGGACAGCTATCCGCTCATTCTTGGGCGACCATGGCTAATGGGAATGAAAGCCAGACAAGATTGGGAGACAGGGGCTTTAGAGCTAAGGCCACAAAAGGGGCTGCATAAAAAATGGAAGAGCACTATCTACAACATGAAGGAGGGCCGACAGGAGGATCTTGTGTTAGAGACCACCGCTGATGAATGGAGTTCCAGCGAGGGTTGGTCATCTATGACAGAGGGAGAGTCTTCTAATGAGGAGGAAGAAAGCTCTCTAGAAGTGATGGGGATTACATTAAAAGGGCCATCTAGTAGTGAAATTCCGCAGCAGCTTCCAAAGGTCGAGAAGGAGGGGTTAGAAAAAAGGTTGGCTAAGGATCTATCAGTTGAGGAGAAGGCAGCCTACATGGAAGTGGTGATAAAACACTCTGCACTTTTTATTTTTGATTATCAACACATCACAGGTGTGACAGCAGTAAAACATCACATTAATCTAAAAGAGGGAGCACGGCCAGTGGTGCAGCGACTACGACGATTGGGAGTAGTTCAACAAAATGCTCTACTCACTGAGGTGCAACGACTTTTAAAGGCAGGCTATATCTATCCAATAGGGGACTCAGAGTGGGTTTCACCTGTGGTGGTGATACCCAAGAAGAATGGAAAATGGAGGATTTGTGTGGATTACAAGCCGCTAAATGCTGCAACTAAGAGAGATCACTTTCCTCTTCCCTTTCAGGATGAAATACTCAACGAGGTGGCCGGGCATGAGAGATACACGGTTTGTGATGGGTATTCAGGTTATTTCCAAATTCGAATAGCTGAGGAGGATCAACAGAAGACCACCTTCATTACACCTTGGGGTTGTTTTGCTTACAAAGTAATGCCATTTGGATTAACAAATGCCCCAGCTACCTTCCAACGATTCATGAATTATGTCTTCCAGCCATATTTTGGGAAATCCATCAGGGTCTTTATTGATGATTTTTGTATTTATAGTTCTAAGGCTTTACATCTAGGAAAGGTGGATGAAGCTTTCAATCGCCTTGCACAAATGGGGGGGCAATTAAACCATGAGAAGTGTCGCATTGGCGAAAGCAGTGTAACTTTGTTAGGGCATGTCGTAAGTGAGAGGGGCATTGAAGCAGATCCAAACAAAGTTAAGGCCCTATTGGCGGTGCCATCACCATCTTCTGTGAAGCAACTAACCTCTTTCATTCAGAAGGTGCGATATATGGGGCGGTTCATTCATCTCCTCTCCCAATTAATATTTCCACTGCAACAGTTAACCCACTCCGAGGAGCTCTTGTGGAGTGACGAAAGCGAAAGGTGCTTTCACGAGGTGAAGAAGGCTCTTAGCACCCTTCCTATAATTTTACAACCTTGTTGGGATCAAGAGTTTTTTGTCAATCCGAGTTTTGGGGACAATGCTCTAGGGGCAGCATTAATACAAAAGGATGCTAAAACTGGACTAATGAGACCGGTTTACTTTTCTAGTAGAGTAATGACAGCATCAGAACGAGGGTACAAGATGGTCGAGGTGATGGTTTTGTCTCTAATGTTTGCTATAAGAAAGTTTCGTCCTTATCTTCTTCCTAGGCCATTCACAGTGATCACGACAGAAGAGCATTTTCCCTATGCCTTACAGCACATGGATGTTTCAGCTAGAATCGCTAAGTGGGTGATACAACTCCAAGAGTTTGACTACACATTCAAGGTGGAGGATTCTACTCGAGCTTGCCTAGCTGATTTGTTGACCCATAGATGCCATCAAAAGAAGGAAAAGGAGAAGGGAAAGGTAAAAGAGGAGACACCTCCTCTTGAGGAGCCGCCACGGGTGGAGAATGCCCATGCCCTCTACTTTGATGGGGCCTACAAGCGTATTAAAGACAAAGCGGCAGCAGGAATAGTAGTGTTTAGTCCCGAAGGTGACAAACTTTATGGAGAAGGTATCAGCTTGGAGGATGTCCATTCTAACAATGAGGCAGAATATCAAGCCTTGCTTTTAGGTTTGAGGTGGTGTCTCTCACATGGTGTCACTCGACTTAATGTTTTTGAGGATTCTATGCTCATTGTTAAGCAAATGAAAGGAATCTGGGCTTGTAAAAATGATAACTTAGCAGTGAAAATGAGGGAAGCTAAAACTCTCATGAGAAAGCTACAGAAAGTGCAAATCTATTTTGTGCCAAGGCGTGCAAATGGCGACGCAGATGCTCTAGCAGCTGAAAAATTGAAAGAGGTAATGGTGGGAATCATTACAGTAAAGCTTCCCTTGTTTCAGGGTAAGTTTCAATTACAAGATGTGCTTTATTTTCTCGAGCAAGGTGAGGCACCTACACATATGAGTAAAAGTGAGAAAAGGTGGCTGGCTACTAAGGCCACTAAATACCGCTTGATAAATGATGTGTTGTATTGCAAAGGAAAGGATGCAGTGCTTAGAAGGGTGCCAACAGCAAAGGAGATTATAGATGTGATTAAGAGCTGCCATGAAGGGGTTTGTGGCGGACATTTTGCTCAAGAAATAACCAGTAGGAAGATTCTCCAAGCCGGTTTTGTGTGGCCTAGTCTACATCGAGATGTGCAACATTGGTGCCGCACTTGTGACGATTGCCAAAAGGCCGGACCAAGGAAGCTAGTGCATGAGGAACAAAATCCCATAACTACATATGGCCCATTTGAGAAACGGGGGATTGATGCAATAGGGCCACTCCCACGAACTCAATCTGGCAAGGAATACATCATAATGGGTGTGGACTACATGACGAGGTGGGCAGAGGCTTCAGCAACTAGTAGGATCACAGCCCAAGAAGTGGGAAAATTTGTGTTTGAAAATATTTGTTGCAGGTTTGGCACACCTTTGGAAATTATCTCTGATCGGGGTCCTGGTTTTAGGGCAAACCTAGTAGGGGAGCTAATGGAAAGGCTAAAAATCAAGCACAGGCATTCTACTCCCTACTATCCACAGTGTAATGGTTTGGTCGAAAAAGTAAATGGGCTAATTTGTAAAATAATTACCAAGCAGGTACACATGCACCCCAAGCACTGGGATAAAAAATTGAGTGCAGCTCTTTGGGCCTACAGGACTTCATTCAGAACCTCACTTGGCTATACTCCATTTCACCTCGTCTATGGCCAAGAAGCTTTGCTTCCTATAGAGGTGGAACTGGCCAGTTTGCGTGTTTTAGTAGCGAGTCAAGAGAAGAATCAAGATAAGAAGTTAGAGGAAAGGATCTTGGATATGGAGAGGCTGGAGTTAGATAGAGAAGCAGCAGTCCAACACTATTCCATGCAGGCTGAAGAGAGGAGGAAGACCTTTAATAAGAAGTTGGCTAGCAAACACATAAGGGAAGGATCACTTGTGCTACGTTATGATAATCGCTTTGATAACAGAAAGGATGCTAAACTTGTGTTCAAGTGGGAAGGGCCATTCATGGTCATAAGGAGATATTCAAATGGCAGCTATAAGCTCGGTGACATGGATGGGAAGGTTCACAAGACAAGGGTAAATGGATGGCGATTGAAGCCTTATTTTCAAAGAAATATGAACACTTTGGAGCAGTCATTCAATGAAGAGCCACCAATGAGGGGGTGCAGTCCTCCTTGCTCTATTGGACCATCATTATCAAGCTAGAGGCATGAATACCTCTAGCCTAAGGGGAGGGCTAATGATCCGGGTTTTTTACAACCCGGATTATTACCACAAAATTTGGCCAAAGCCCCTATCAAGAGCTTACCATATCACTTTGGGTTTACTCTTCAACCACTAGGTATGCTACATTGCTTCTCGATTATGATAACTCTAGCAAATGGGGGGAACAAGTTCTTAGAAGGCATGTCAATGTAAAGAGTAAAAGGGATGGTTATCTTAGTGAAGATGAAAATGGATTACACCTAGGAGTTGAGTGAATGCATAGATTTTTCAAAGGACTAGCCTCCAACTACACAAGGGCCCGTCTGCATCACTAAGTTTTGGAATCTATCACCATCATTAGAGGACACCTCACCCTAGCACACAAGTCAATATCCACATCATGGTATCATTTGGATCTTACACAAAAGCTTACAAGCATGGACCCCTTTTGTCACATGCTTATATGTATTTATATACATATGGGGGACTAAAGTCAAAGCAGCTTTTGGAAAGCCTTTTTTATAATCTCAATAACTCCCAAGAAAAAGCGAATTTCAAGAAAATTCCCGCGAAGGCCGATTGGTTTCGACCTGGTCTACAAAGTTGCAGAAGAAACTTTTTCCAAATTCCTCACGGATTTGAAGTTACGAAGGCGCAGACTGCTGGCTATATGCAATTTTCTTCTCTCTTTCACCACACCAACTTTCCACTCTATCCTTCTTGTAAATATATTATAATAATATGCTTTGGGCACCCACCTCTTGTAATCTAGCTCCATTTCTCTATGTTGTCTACCACCACCCTTGGCTTCTTGCATGATGACCAAGGTGGAGACTTGTCCCATTCACTATGCTCCATATTTTCAAAGATGCCATAAATCATCTAGGATTATGTTAATCAAGAAGATTAGCTTAATCTAATCCCTCATGGAGGCTATATAAAGAGCCCATGGAGAAAGAGGAAGAGAAAAGGAAAGAAGAGGGAGAATGACAAGTCCATGAGAGCACTCTACAATATCCTCATCTCTTTGAGGTAAGCTATGAGTAAGTTCTTTTATTATGTAGTATAATGGCAAGCTTCCTCTACCTCTTCTCCTATTATCTCTCTCTCTTCTCATCTTCTCATTCCATGTAGCATAATGGCAAGCTTCCTCTACCTCTTCTCCTATTATCTCCCTCTCTTCTCATCTTCTCATTCCATGTAGCATAATGGCAAGCTTCTTCTACCTCTTCTCCTCTTGTCTCCCTCTCCTCTCATCTCTCTCTCTTATATTCCAATGTGGTGTCTAGCACATATATTCTCTCTTGTAAATTTGTGTCTTGGCTCTCTTGATTCTCTTTGAGAAAATGGATGTCCTAGCCCATCCTCCCTTTGGCTAGGTGGTGCCCCTCTTTAGTTCTCTTAGTGAGGATTGGAGGTTGGATGGGTAAGAGGCAGCCCGTCCATCATTTCAGCCCTCAACAGCATGCAAACCACTTTCAGTCCCGTTGGAGCAGAATGTAAAGTTGAGTGCTGATGTTGGGGATGAGATAGAAGACCCTACTATGTTCAGGAGGATAGTGGGGAGTTTGATCTTCATGACCATTACAAGGCCAGACTTGAGCTACGCTGTTGGTCTTGTGAGTCAGTTTATGCAAGTACCTAGAAAGCCACATTTGGATGCAGTCAGACGCATATTGAGATATGTGAAGTCCACATTACATTATGGACTTTTCTATGAGGTAGGTACAGATGTACAGGTGTTTGGATACACAGATGCAGATTGGGCTGGTAGTATGTCTGATAGAAGATCTACCAGCGGATACATGTTTTCTCTTGGTAGTGCAACAGTTTCTTGGAGCAGCAAAAAGCAATCTACAGTTGCTTTGTCGAGTACAGAGGCTGAGTATAGAGGTGCTGCTGTTGCAACATGTGAGGTAGTATGGCTGCAAAAGTTATTGGATGATTTGGATGTGTAGGTGGAAGGTCCAGTTGTCATTTATTGTGACAAGATAAGTAGTATACAGTTGGCTAGGAACCCTGTGTTCCATGCCAGGACAAAACATATTGAGGTACACTACCACTTTGTGAGAGAGAAGGTACTAGCATGTGAGATTGACTTGGTGTATGTCAGCACACAGGATCAGATAGTTGACATCTTCACGAAGGCATTGGGTATAGAGAAGCTTCAAAAGTTTCGAAGCTTACTTGGAGTTGCAGAGATGTAGTTGAGGTTCAGGGGGAGTGTTGAGATGACAAGCTCAACACATGCGGACATTGATGATGGACCACCTGGTTAGATGAGTCCACACGTCTGCACTTAGCACGTCGGTGGTCATTATGACTCACACATGGCCACTCACTCATTACTTATTATATTCAGGTTGTTACACCTATTTACAACTGGCATAGTTATAGCACCAGTCGACTAGTGTAGTCGGTTATGCATTGTTTGACTTAGTAGGCCACTTTCCTTTATGTTGTATCTTATCTATACTTTGTGTATATTGAAAAGTGCGTGGAAGAAGAAGAAGAAATCAGCAAGGAAACGTTTTGGCCGTCATCTCTCTTCTTGTCTCTTGAGTGAGCTTCTCCTTGTGCATTCTGTGTGTGATCGGTGCAGCATCTTGAGCAACTCCCCCCACCACGCGATTCTTGACAATCACATGCCCTAAGATGCATCCATGCTTCACCCAAAACTAGCACTTTAAGGGATTCAAGGAGAGATGATATAAATGACACCGTTTGAAGACTGCTCGGAGTTTTTCTAAGTGTTCGATCCAGGTCAAGTGGACACAGAGGTCGTCGACAAAGACTTCTAACTCCTTGCGAAGCATGTCCTTAAAGATGCTGCACATGAGGGTTGAAAAGTGGCACGGGCATTAGTCAACCTGAAGGGCATGACTATGTAAGAAAAGATGCCCCACTCAGTGGCGAAGGTAGTCTTATGTCGGTCCGCAAGATGCACTTGCACCTGGTTGTACCCTGAGAAGCCGTCCAGAAAACTCTAGGCTTCCTTGTCTGCCACTCTCTCAAGCATGTGCTAGGTGTATGGAAATGGATAGTTGTCCCTCTTGGTGGCAGCGTTTACCTTCTTGTAATTGATGCACACTCGGATTTTTTCATTCTTCTTCATTACGATGACTATGGGCGATACCCAGTCTATGTGCTCAATTTCATAAATCAATCATGCTCTCATCAGCTTATCAATCTCTTTCTTGACTGCATGAGCATGTTTTGGATTCATAGGGTACGGTCACTGCTTGACCGATGTTGCATCTGGCATCATGGGTATGTTGTGAGTCACGACACTCGGATCTACCCCCTTAAGCTCTTCTAAGGACTAGGTGAACATGTCTATATACTCTCGCAAGAGAGAGACAAGGCTCCTTTCTTCTTCATTAGTCCAAGTCATCGGCAATGAACACTGGTCGGGGTGTTTCCCCTTCCGGGACTAGGCCCACCTCCTTGACCTTGGCTGGTCCCTCGATTGGTTTGCTTGTTTGTGCTTGAGGTTTGGCACCTGATAGAACTACCACCCTATCCCCTTTCTTGAATTTCGTAAATCGTTTAGGGAGGTCCTGCGGTTTTCGTTGTTCTTCTGTTCGAGTATCCCTGGTTTGTTTTACCTTTTCCTGTCTTAAGCGTCTGCACCTCAAATGGATAGGTAGTTCCCCCTTGGTGCGTTTGGTTGTGGGTGGCCTAGGGATCTCTGGATCACTATCGAAACTAACCTCCATTTTATAGTCGAACCCTCCGTCTTCACTAGAAGAGGTGGTCTCCCCTGGTGGGCACAGTTCGGATGGTGATTCAGTCCTAAATACTTATGTCATTCTTGGCTGGGCTAGTCTTGCTTGCTCAAGGTCTATGGCCCCTACGTGTTCCAACTAGGCACGATCACATTCCACGTGCATGACTCCTCGCTCCATCCTAAAGATACTCCTTTTCTGAGGCTTGGATTCTGCTCGTATTTGCTCTATTTCTTGTCCTTTAGTGTCGTATTCCACGGTATCTACCTCACCCTTACTTTCATCACTAAAGGATTGGCAATCTTCGTATTCATCATTCAAATTCTTATCATCAGACTGCTCGTCATCTCCTAGGGCTTGGTATCTCTTTGGTCGTTGGTCAGGAACCAGGGCCCAGTTACACATGAGGTTCAAGTTGTGCACTCTGGTCCATTGCCATTTGGATTCATCCAAGAGATCCTGGAGTGGTTTGAAATTTGCAGCTAGATTGCCAGCTAGCTTGTCCATTAGGTATTCCAGTATCTCTTGGGGTTCCCTTTTGTTGGTTGGGACTTGGGAGCTGACGGGCTTCGGTTTCCCTCGAAGGCTTCCTGTCATCATGCAGACTGGTACGGAGGGTGTGTTGTTAGCCTTGCTGATTGTTTTGACGGCTTGCTCATATGCCTCGTGATCAGAGAATGACAGGTCGATTGTGGCAAGGACATGGATCCAATCCCGCTTGTCCTTTGGGCATGGGATATACTTGGTCAAGGGCCCATAGGACTTCTTGACCTGAGCATTATCCTTGAGCATAGCAGAGATGGCATCTAAGTCGGCCGGTGAGATCTTCCAGGTGTCCATCTCTACTCTTAGGGTGTCCGTCCTATTGCCAAGATCAAGCCGTTACCCCAATCTTCGATGACTCTAGCGTTGCGCATCCATGGGGGGGCTAATAGGATGTCGTAGTCCACTCCTTGCATGACTATAAAGTCAACGAAGAACTGGACACATGCGATCTTCACTGGCCAATTCTTAAGCACCCTGAATGGCTTTACTCTCAAACCGTTTGCTAGTGTGACATTAAACCTAACAGTCTCAACAGGTGGGTTTTCCCAAGTCTGAAGCACTGCGTGGCTAAGCACACTAACCCTAGCCCCCGTGTCCACGATTTCCTTCCTCGTTGTATCGCCTAGGGCTAAAATTGGTAAGACTGCATGCATCTCGGAGCCTTTCTAGAAGGCATTGACGTGCAAGGATTGGGGCATAGAGTGCAGTTTCAAACTCGGTATTTGCGTTTCTTCCTCATGGTCATGAGGGTCTGTCATGACCTGCTCTTGTGACCCTTCAACCCACTGCTTAAGATCTTGCCATAGGGTGGGGTGCTACCTAAGCAGATCTCCCAGGCTAAGTGTTATAGGGGTAGTCACCAATGTGGTTAGGAGATCGTTGGGTGTTCGTCTCTCTCCTAACTTGGATTGCCCTGGCCAGTGGTCGTGACTGAACCGCGGCCATGTAGCAGTGCTGAGGCTTGGCCTTAGCGGCACTGCTTGTGGTTTAGTTGCTTCTCTTGACTTTGGTTGTGGAGGCAAGGTTGGCGTACTTATGCTGGAGAGATCATCGATCCCATCCTCGATGATGGGCTCAACGTCTTTTAGATGTTCTTGGGCTTCCTTCACCCATTCCTTCACCTTTTCTATGGCCTCTAATTGTCGCTTCGGGTGCGGGTATTTCCCTACCTTAGTCCTTCCCTTTTCGGCCGTCTTAGGGGCTCACGTCTCTGCTTCTGCATCAGAGACCTTCTTTCCAGGGGGCAGAGTTATAGCACTCTCCGTTTTTAGTTCGATTTTAGCTTCCAACTTCCTCCTCCACCGTCTATGGCTCTTCTTCCCTATCGAGGCTACATCGAGATTGCTAGGTCCTGGCAGAGAGATGCCGGCCTGCTTTGTTTGGGCATGGGTCATGACCCGCAATGGGATAGGTGTGGCCTCCCTGTTGTGGTTCTCGACACCAAATAGCCCCAATGGGACAGATGGCTTGTTGGCTGAGCTAGACGATGGATTTCACCTTGGGCAATCAATGAAGAGATGGGTGATTCCGCACTCAGCACACCTTTGGTCCACCTTGTCCCTGTTTTGCTGCTCCCTTTCAGGGCAGCGTGATGAGACAAGACTTGGGTGGCCACAAGTCCAACAGGTGATTGGATCGTGCATCTGCCCTCCTAGGCCTTTACCTCCTCCTCTTCCTAATGTCATCATCGGTATGGGGTGATAATCCATAAGGACAGTGTTGCCATCATCGTCATGCAAGACATATGGGCATATTAAGCTTCTTCCTCGTTGGGTTCTTCCACATAGTGGACAGGAGCATCACTCGATGGATGGGTTACATAAGGACCAGGCGGTCTAGGAATTCTTGTAGGGTTTATTTCCATCCTAGGAATGTCCGTCTTAATGTCCTTAGGTGTAGGGAGGGCCAATGGGACTCCCCTTCCAAAAAATGGATGTGGCCTGTTCACTAGGTAAGGCTGGCCGTATGGTTGTGAGTATGGAAGTCTCCTTGGCAGTCTACAATACGCGATGTCATGACTGAACCTACCGCAGTTAGCGTAAGGTCTTGACACTCAGTTGGCAAGTGGTTTCCGCCACAATACACGCATTGGATGTGTGGGCGCGTTGGTCGTCTCAACATATCTTGCAACTTGGCTAGTTCCATCCTAATGTCAGCCAAGTCTTGGCTCGTTTCGATGGTTTTCCCCTTATCCTGGGATGATGGGGCTGATTGCTCACTCGAAGTTGATGCTCTCTTTGAGCTTCGCGAGTTGGTCTCTTCTAGGTTCGCGCTTCTGGAGCTTCGCTCCTTCACCTGATCGTCAACTCGGATGGCTTCCTCAAAGACCCTGGCTAGCGTGTCTCGCTGCAGGCTCGAGTTGCCTACCAAGACCTTGTATAATTCCTCGTTCTGAATCCTGGTGATGAATACAGTTGATACTGCTCTTTCAGTCGGTCGCTCTCCAGTAGGGATTCTCTTGAAAAGACTCCGCACATGGGTCACGTAATCGTGAATGTCCTCCTTCTCTTTCTGCTTGACGTTCATCAAGTGTACTAGTAGATTATCGGAGTATTCGAGCTCGGCAGATATCTTAATGAAGAGATCCTTGAGGCCATCAAAGTTGGCTTGCTCTACATTATCTAAGCTCGTATACCACGTCCTGCCCTTGTCGCCCAAGTAAAGCTCGAACGCTTGAGAGCGTTGAATCAGGTCGTTGAGCCGTTAGCTTTGCAGACTTGCTCGAATTGCTCAACAAAGTTTTATGGATCATCATGGGGTTGGTACTTATCGAGTTGCTTGGCAACAATAGGGATTTTAGCCTGGCTCTTTGAGCCCTGGTTTGCTCCTAATCCTGCGAGCAGCGATGTTCCTAGAGCCGTGGCACTTTGCTCTACAGCTGTGTTATCGAGCAGCCGCTTCATGAGAAGCTCACTCAGTGTTAAGTCTTCTTCTAGAGCTCTCTCATGGTCTGTTCGATTTTTGCCAGCCAAGTTCAGAACCCGCTACACCTCCTGCAACTCCATGCTTTGCCTTTGGCTCTGTAATATTCCCATTTGAGAATATTACTAAACCGACCTCCCGCTCTCATCGTAAACTCGTGCAAAGATTATCACCAGTGCCAGCAGCTAATCTATAACCACACGCGAGAAATGGAGACACTCCACCTTAGGAAAATAAGGCCGGGGATTCAAACCTGCATAGCCGCGGGAAAACTCCCTCTTGGGAGGAGGTTAAGGGGATAAAGGTGGAATTATTGCAAAATTTTTGAATTTATCTTCCCCAGCCGATGTGTGGCTGGGGGAAAGGGATGGGCTAGTAAGGGCAGCATGAGGAGGTGGGGGGAGAGAGCCATGCAACGGGCCACGTGGGGAGGTCCCCTCTCCCCCCCTTGGACTATAAGAACCCCCTTTGTGGAGGGGGGGGAAAAGAAGGGTGAAAGGAAGAAGAGGCTGCATCAGACTGCGGGAGGCTAGAAGCTGCTATTTTTGACTTGTGTGGAGGAAGCTAAGAGGCTGTGTAGAGGAAGGAAGAGAGGAGCGACTAGTCGTTGTGCTGCGGCGTGAGGAGGAGAGGGAGCCGCCAGCTGAATACGCCGCCGCCTGTAGCTTGACGGCCACCACCAGATCCACCAAAGTAGCCAACGTGGCCATCTCCTAACAAGGGAATCCCCCCCTCGACGTCAGTACCACCCTCCCTCTTTCCACGACATTATCATCTCCCCCCTTTTCCATATTAGTAACATCTCCCCCTTCCACGCACCCCAGAAGCTTCTTAGAAGCTTCATTAAAAAGATTCTAAGGGCCTCTCTAAGCCCCCCTTCCCACTAGATCCTCCAAAAGCCCAATTTTTCCCCTCGGGCTTTGAAGAGGAAGCCTATAAGGCCTTCCTACCAAATCTCCCATAAGCCCTCTAGGCCCCAGGTCTTGTAGAGAAGAAGAGGGGTCCTTAAACACCTTTCCACAATATCTTTAACCCTCGGGATTTTGAAGAAAATAAGTATAAAGCCCTTCCTATGGGATCCACCACAAATCCATATTAGCCCGATTTTTAAGGCCTTTTCCCATGGATTTCCCCACACAAGTCCATATTACCCCCATGGGTTCCTTTTAAACCCCTTTCCCTTTGCAACACCCACAAGCCCCCGGGCTGGGATGATTCTAGGGGACACGTTACAGTTGGTATCAGAGCGAACCAACAAAGGACTTGTTTTTAGGAAATTTTAATAAGACGAAGTAAAGCAAATGCCACTGTCCCAAACATTTCCTTACTTTCAATGCTGTCTTGCAGAATTATGAAGCATGGAACAAGTTCTTAGTGTTCCGAGTCATGTTTATGACCGTGATGCATTCCACGGATTATCGACAAAGGGTTGAGATGATGAACATCCTAGACCGCATTTACAATCCATCGCCTGTGTACGTGGAACGGAGATGGATGGGTGTTACAGGGATCTATTACATAACTGCCTATCAACCTGCGTACCTTCAAATTAACTTGAAGAGAATCAAGTGGATGGAGGATTTGAAGATCGTAAAGCTGTTCATCTTTGTTGAGGCTCACGCAAACGCGACCCTACAGGTTGGAGGTCGAAGGGTTAACCAGAATAAGTATGTGTACGGAGAAGTGATTCAAAGAATCCCTGCCGACCGAATCAAGGTTTTGGGACGTCATGTGAAGAATGGATATCAAAGGAAAAGATACCCTAATCTTCCAATGAACTATCGATTCCTGAAAATCGATGACCCCAATCCGTACTACTACTCAGTTCCTGTAGCTGAATGCAATAATATCTTATTCTCCTCAAATTAATGTATCAACTTGTTCCATCGCCCCAAGAAATAATTATACCTCGAAAGGGCTATGTTGATATGAATGGAATAAAACTTTTTTTTCCGATTGTCTTGACTATGAATATTGATAAAGAAGTAAAGTGATTTGGTCACTTGGCTGAAGGAATACGTGGACGTAGCTTCTGAAGAGTTAACAGAACTCTCGCTTCAAAGAGAAGTAGATCATGAGATCAAGCTAGTAATAGGAGCTGCGCCAATTGAGAAGAGACCCTATAGAATGTCTATACCGAAAGCAATTGAGTTGAAGGAACAACTCAAGCAACTACTAGATTAGGGCTACATCCGTCCTAACAGTCACCATGGGAAGCACCAGTACTGTTCCAGAAAAAGAAAGATGGAACACTTCAACTATATATTGATCACAGTGGGTTGAATCAATCAACAGTCAAGAACAAATATCATATTCTTAGAATAGATGAGCTTCTTGATAGTCTTCAGGGTGCCAAAATCTTCTCCAAGATTATCTTAGGTCTGGTTACTATCAGATAAGAATCAAGGAAGAAGATATCCCAAAGACGACCTTAAACACTAGATATGGACACTTTGAGTTCTAGCTATGTCATTAGGGCTTACGAATGTGCCTGCCACATTCAATAGGTTAATGAAGGATATCTTTAGACCATATCTTGATAAACTTTGTGCTCGTCTTCTTTGATGATACTCTAGACTATTCCAAACAGGAAGGAGATCATGAACCTCAACTTCGGATTTTCCTTGAGACAAGGAGGTCATACAAGCTGTATGCTAAGATGACGAAATGTGCATTCCCCAAACATCAAATTGGTTATCCGGGATTCATCATATCGGTAGAAGGAATCTCAGTGGAGCCAGCCTAAGTTGGAAATGTTCTAGGATGGCCAAATACCAACAACTGTCAAAGAAATACTCAGCTTTCTTGGATTGACAAGACGGTATGGGGTCTTCATCAAAAACTATGCTTTGATTGCAGCACCTTTGACAGAATTATTGAAGAAGCAAACATCCATTGCATGGTCAACTACCGAACAAACTAGCTTTGATAGGTTGAAGCAAAGTTTGGTATTAGTACCGATCCTAAAACTTCTAGACCACAGTAAGGAGTAGAGGTAGTAACTGATACTAGCATGCTTATGTAGAAAAGTCATCCTATAGCCTAATCTTCAAGAAACTGAAGAGCCATGAAAAGAATTATGCTACCCATGATCTTGAACTTTTAGTTGTCAAGCTTGGAGACACTACCTGCGGGGTAACAAGTTTACACTAGTGACTGATCATAAAAAAGTCTCAAGTGGAACTTTACCTAGAACAAGCTCAACATGAGGCAATGTCAGTTGATTGAAGTGCTGGAGGAGTATGACCTTAAGATCAAGTACCGAACTGGAAAGGAGTATGTAGTTGCTGATGCACTCAGTCACAAGGCATTCCTAAATTCCCTAATCTTGCAGAATCCATCAATAGCTAGATCTCTAGCTACAAAGGTATCTATGCCAAGCAACCCTATTTTCGAACTAGCTAGAGAGGAAGCATGCCATGATCTAGCCTATCAAAAGGTGCTAAGGGAAATCTCTATCAAGGACCAGGAACAAAAGCTATAGGCCAAAGGTCATGAATTCTCTGTCAATAATGGACATGTCTACTATAGAATGAGAGCATGTATACCGGCAAGCCAGTTACTTAAACAGAAGAGATTGTGCGAAGCTCATGATTTCACTTTCTCGGGACATCAAAGCTGCGAAGGATAGACAGAAGGCATACACGGATTTGAAGTGTCAAGATAGAATATTTGAGGAAGGAGACATGGTCTTCATTCACGTATGCCCAAAGAAGAGTTCCCTATCCTTAGGGGATTGCAAGAAGCTAAGTCCAAGGTATTGTGGACCATACAAGATCCTCAAATACCTAGGACCCAATGCTTATAGATTGAAACTCCCTGAGAACCTAAAGGTTCATAATGTATTCCATATCAGCCTATTGAACAAGTATGTACCTAATCCTAGCCATGTACTTGATGACCAACAAGTTGTAATGCCTAGCCAAGGAGTCCTTGAGCTACGGCCTAACAGGATCTTAGATGTTGGGGAGAGACAACTGAGATCCAGAACCTTGAGAGAATGCCTCGTCCAGTGGAAAGATTATCCCAAGGAGGATGCCACTTGGATGGATGAAAGCACTCTCAACCAACAATATCCCTAGTTCATCTCGAGATGAGGACATCTCGATTCCTCCAAGGGGGAGAGAATGTAATATTCCCATTTGAGAATATTACTAAACCGACCTCCCGCTCTCATCGTAAACTCGTGCAAAGATTATCACCAGTGCCAGCAGCTAATCTATAACCACACGCGAGAAATGGAGACACTCCACCTTAGGAAAATAAGGCCGGGGATTCAAACCTGCATAGCCGCGGGAAAACTCCCTCTTGGGAGGAGGTTAAGGGGATAAAGGTGGAATTATTGCAAAATTTTTGAATTTATCTTCCCCAGCCGATGTGTGGCTGGGGGAAAGGGATGGGCTAGTAAGGGCAGCATGAGGAGGTGGGGGGAGAGAGCCATGCAACGGGCCACGTGGGGAGGTCCCCTCTCCCCCCCTTGGACTATAAGAACCCCCTTTGTGGAGGGGGGGGAAAAGAAGGGTGAAAGGAAGAAGAGGCTGCATCAGACTGCGGGAGGCTGGAAGCTGCTATTTTTGACTTGTGTGGAGGAAGCTAAGAGGCTGTGTAGAGGAAGGAAGAGAGGAGCGACTAGTCGTTGTGCTGCGGCGTGAGGAGGAGAGGGAGCCGCCAGCTGAATACGCCGCCGCCTGTAGCTTGACGGCCACCACCAGATCCACCAAAGTAGCCAACGTGGCCATCTCCTAACAAGGGAATCCCCCCCTCGACGTCAGTACCACCCTCCCTCTTTCCACGACATTATCATCTCCCCCCTTTTCCATATTAGTAACATCTCCCCCTTCCACGCACCCCAGAAGCTTCTTAGAAGCTTCATTAAAAAGATTCTAAGGGCCTCTCTAAGCCCCCCTTCCCACTAGATCCTCCAAAAGCCCAATTTTTCCCCTCGGGCTTTGAAGAGGAAGCCTATAAGGCCTTCCTACCAAATCTCCCATAAGCCCTCTAGGCCCCAGGTCTTGTAGAGAAGAAGAGGGGTCCTTAAACACCTTTCCACAATATCTTTAACCCTCGGGATTTTGAAGAAAATAAGTATAAAGCCCTTCCTATGGGATCCACCACAAATCCATATTAGCCCGATTTTTAAGGCCTTTTCCCATGGATTTCCCCACACAAGTCCATATTACCCCCATGGGTTCCTTTTAAACCCCTTTCCCTTTGCAACACCCACAAGCCCCCGGGCTGGGATGATTCTAGGGGACACGTTACAGTTGGTATCAGAGCGAACCAACAAAGGACTTGTTTTTAGGAAATTTTAATAAGACGAAGTAAAGCAAATGCCACTGTCCCAAACATTTCCTTACTTTCAATGCTGTCTTGCAGAATTATGAAGCATGGAACAAGTTCTTAGTGTTCCGAGTCATGTTTATGACCGTGATGCATTCCACGGATTATCGACAAAGGGTTGAGATGATGAACATCCTAGACCGCATTTACAATCCATCGCCTGTGTACGTGGAACGGAGATGGATGGGTGTTACAGGGATCTATTACATAACTGCCTATCAACCTGCGTACCTTCAAATTAACTTGAAGAGAATCAAGTGGATGGAGGATTTGAAGATCGTAAAGCTGTTCATCTTTGTTGAGGCTCACGCAAACGCGACCCTACAGGTTGGAGGTCGAAGGGTTAACCAGAATAAGTATGTGTACGGAGAAGTGATTCAAAGAATCCCTGCCGACCGAATCAAGGTTTTGGGACGTCATGTGAAGAATGGATATCAAAGGAAAAGATACCCTAATCTTCCAATGAACTATCGATTCCTGAAAATCGATGACCCCAATCCGTACTACTACTCAGTTCCTGTAGCTGAATGCAATAATATCTTATTCTCCTCAAATTAATGTATCAACTTGTTCCATCGCCCCAAGAAATAATTATACCTCGAAAGGGCTATGTTGATATGAATGGAATAAAACTTTTTTTTCCGATTGTCTTGACTATGAATATTGATAAAGAAGTAAAGTGATTTGGTCACTTGGCTGAAGGAATACGTGGACGTAGCTTCTGAAGAGTTAACAGAACTCTCGCTTCAAAGAGAAGTAGATCATGAGATCAAGCTAGTAATAGGAGCTGCGCCAATTGAGAAGAGACCCTATAGAATGTCTATACCGAAAGCAATTGAGTTGAAGGAACAACTCAAGCAACTACTAGATTAGGGCTACATCCGTCCTAACAGTCACCATGGGAAGCACCAGTACTGTTCCAGAAAAAGAAAGATGGAACACTTCAACTATATATTGATCACAGTGGGTTGAATCAATCAACAGTCAAGAACAAATATCATATTCTTAGAATAGATGAGCTTCTTGATAGTCTTCAGGGTGCCAAAATCTTCTCCAAGATTATCTTAGGTCTGGTTACTATCAGATAAGAATCAAGGAAGAAGATATCCCAAAGACGACCTTAAACACTAGATATGGACACTTTGAGTTCTAGCTATGTCATTAGGGCTTACGAATGTGCCTGCCACATTCAATAGGTTAATGAAGGATATCTTTAGACCATATCTTGATAAACTTTGTGCTCGTCTTCTTTGATGATACTCTAGACTATTCCAAACAGGAAGGAGATCATGAACCTCAACTTCGGATTTTCCTTGAGACAAGGAGGTCATACAAGCTGTATGCTAAGATGACGAAATGTGCATTCCCCAAACATCAAATTGGTTATCCGGGATTCATCATATCGGTAGAAGGAATCTCAGTGGAGCCAGCCTAAGTTGGAAATGTTCTAGGATGGCCAAATACCAACAACTGTCAAAGAAATACTCAGCTTTCTTGGATTGACAAGACGGTATGGGGTCTTCATCAAAAACTATGCTTTGATTGCAGCACCTTTGACAGAATTATTGAAGAAGCAAACATCCATTGCATGGTCAACTACCGAACAAACTAGCTTTGATAGGTTGAAGCAAAGTTTGGTATTAGTACCGATCCTAAAACTTCTAGACCACAGTAAGGAGTAGAGGTAGTAACTGATACTAGCATGCTTATGTAGAAAAGTCATCCTATAGCCTAATCTTCAAGAAACTGAAGAGCCATGAAAAGAATTATGCTACCCATGATCTTGAACTTTTAGTTGTCAAGCTTGGAGACACTACCTGCGGGGTAACAAGTTTACACTAGTGACTGATCATAAAAAAGTCTCAAGTGGAACTTTACCTAGAACAAGCTCAACATGAGGCAATGTCAGTTGATTGAAGTGCTGGAGGAGTATGACCTTAAGATCAAGTACCGAACTGGAAAGGAGTATGTAGTTGCTGATGCACTCAGTCGCAAGGCATTCCTAAATTCCCTAATCTTGCAGAATCCATCAATAGCTAGATCTCTAGCTACAAAGGTATCTATGCCAAGCAACCCTATTTTCGAACTAGCTAGAGAGGAAGCATGCCATGATCTAGCCTATCAAAAGGTGCTAAGGGAAATCTCTATCAAGGACCAGGAACAAAAGCTATAGGCCAAAGGTCATGAATTCTCTGTCAATAATGGACATGTCTACTATAGAATGAGAGCATGTATACCGGCAAGCCAGTTACTTAAACAGAAGAGATTGTGCGAAGCTCATGATTTCACTTTCTCGGGACATCAAAGCTGCGAAGGATAGACAGAAGGCATACACGGATTTGAAGTGTCAAGATAGAATATTTGAGGAAGGAGACATGGTCTTCATTCACGTATGCCCAAAGAAGAGTTCCCTATCCTTAGGGGATTGCAAGAAGCTAAGTCCAAGGTATTGTGGACCATACAAGATCCTCAAATACCTAGGACCCAATGCTTATAGATTGAAACTCCCTGAGAACCTAAAGGTTCATAATGTATTCCATATCAGCCTATTGAACAAGTATGTACCTAATCCTAGCCATGTACTTGATGACCAACAAGTTGTAATGCCTAGCCAAGGAGTCCTTGAGCTACGGCCTAACAGGATCTTAGATGTTGGGGAGAGACAACTGAGATCCAGAACCTTGAGAGAATGCCTCGTCCAGTGGAAAGATTATCCCAAGGAGGATGCCACTTGGATGGATGAAAGCACTCTCAACCAACAATATCCCTAGTTCATCTCGAGATGAGGACATCTCGATTCCTCCAAGGGGGAGAGAATGTAATATTCCCATTTGAGAATATTACTAAACCGACCTCCCGCTCTCATCGTAAACTCGTGCAAAGATTATCACCAGTGCCAGCAGCTAATCTATAACCACACGCGAGAAATGGAGACACTCCACCTTAGGAAAATAAGGCCGGGGATTCAAACCTGCATAGCCGCGGGAAAACTCCCTCTTGGGAGGAGGTTAAGGGGATAAAGGTGGAATTATTGCAAAATTTTTGAATTTATCTTCCCCAGCCGATGTGTGGCTGGGGGAAAGGGATGGGCTAGTAAGGGCAGCATGAGGAGGTGGGGGGAGAGAGCCATGCAACGGGCCACGTGGGGAGGTCCCCTCTCCCCCCCTTGGACTATAAGAACCCCCTTTGTGGAGGGGGGGGAAAAGAAGGGTGAAAGGAAGAAGAGGCTGCATCAGACTGCGGGAGGCTGGAAGCTGCTATTTTTGACTTGTGTGGAGGAAGCTAAGAGGCTGTGTAGAGGAAGGAAGAGAGGAGCGACTAGTCGTTGTGCTGCGGCGTGAGGAGGAGAGGGAGCCGCCAGCTGAATACGCCGCCGCCTGTAGCTTGACGGCCACCACCAGATCCACCAAAGTAGCCAACGTGGCCATCTCCTAACAAGGGAATCCCCCCCTCGACGTCAGTACCACCCTCCCTCTTTCCACGACATTATCATCTCCCCCCTTTTCCATATTAGTAACATCTCCCCCTTCCACGCACCCCAGAAGCTTCTTAGAAGCTTCATTAAAAAGATTCTAAGGGCCTCTCTAAGCCCCCCTTCCCACTAGATCCTCCAAAAGCCCAATTTTTCCCCTCGGGCTTTGAAGAGGAAGCCTATAAGGCCTTCCTACCAAATCTCCCATAAGCCCTCTAGGCCCCAGGTCTTGTAGAGAAGAAGAGGGGTCCTTAAACACCTTTCCACAATATCTTTAACCCTCGGGATTTTGAAGAAAATAAGTATAAAGCCCTTCCTATGGGATCCACCACAAATCCATATTAGCCCGATTTTTAAGGCCTTTTCCCATGGATTTCCCCACACAAGTCCATATTACCCCCATGGGTTCCTTTTAAACCCCTTTCCCTTTGCAACACCCACAAGCCCCCGGGCTGGGATGATTCTAGGGGACACGTTACAGTTGGTATCAGAGCGAACCAACAAAGGACTTGTTTTTAGGAAATTTTAATAAGACGAAGTAAAGCAAATGCCACTGTCCCAAACATTTCCTTACTTTCAATGCTGTCTTGCAGAATTATGAAGCATGGAACAAGTTCTTAGTGTTCCGAGTCATGTTTATGACCGTGATGCATTCCACGGATTATCGACAAAGGGTTGAGATGATGAACATCCTAGACCGCATTTACAATCCATCGCCTGTGTACGTGGAACGGAGATGGATGGGTGTTACAGGGATCTATTACATAACTGCCTATCAACCTGCGTACCTTCAAATTAACTTGAAGAGAATCAAGTGGATGGAGGATTTGAAGATCGTAAAGCTGTTCATCTTTGTTGAGGCTCACGCAAACGCGACCCTACAGGTTGGAGGTCGAAGGGTTAACCAGAATAAGTATGTGTACGGAGAAGTGATTCAAAGAATCCCTGCCGACCGAATCAAGGTTTTGGGACGTCATGTGAAGAATGGATATCAAAGGAAAAGATACCCTAATCTTCCAATGAACTATCGATTCCTGAAAATCGATGACCCCAATCCGTACTACTACTCAGTTCCTGTAGCTGAATGCAATAATATCTTATTCTCCTCAAATTAATGTATCAACTTGTTCCATCGCCCCAAGAAATAATTATACCTCGAAAGGGCTATGTTGATATGAATGGAATAAAACTTTTTTTTCCGATTGTCTTGACTATGAATATTGATAAAGAAGTAAAGTGATTTGGTCACTTGGCTGAAGGAATACGTGGACGTAGCTTCTGAAGAGTTAACAGAACTCTCGCTTCAAAGAGAAGTAGATCATGAGATCAAGCTAGTAATAGGAGCTGCGCCAATTGAGAAGAGACCCTATAGAATGTCTATACCGAAAGCAATTGAGTTGAAGGAACAACTCAAGCAACTACTAGATTAGGGCTACATCCGTCCTAACAGTCACCATGGGAAGCACCAGTACTGTTCCAGAAAAAGAAAGATGGAACACTTCAACTATATATTGATCACAGTGGGTTGAATCAATCAACAGTCAAGAACAAATATCATATTCTTAGAATAGATGAGCTTCTTGATAGTCTTCAGGGTGCCAAAATCTTCTCCAAGATTATCTTAGGTCTGGTTACTATCAGATAAGAATCAAGGAAGAAGATATCCCAAAGACGACCTTAAACACTAGATATGGACACTTTGAGTTCTAGCTATGTCATTAGGGCTTACGAATGTGCCTGCCACATTCAATAGGTTAATGAAGGATATCTTTAGACCATATCTTGATAAACTTTGTGCTCGTCTTCTTTGATGATACTCTAGACTATTCCAAACAGGAAGGAGATCATGAACCTCAACTTCGGATTTTCCTTGAGACAAGGAGGTCATACAAGCTGTATGCTAAGATGACGAAATGTGCATTCCCCAAACATCAAATTGGTTATCCGGGATTCATCATATCGGTA
Source organism: Lygodium microphyllum (assembly GCF_053477565.2). Classification (NCBI taxonomy): domain Eukaryota; kingdom Viridiplantae; phylum Streptophyta; class Polypodiopsida; order Schizaeales; family Lygodiaceae; genus Lygodium; species Lygodium microphyllum. The sequence goes on from NC_141159.1 coordinate 132,059,757, forward strand.
GAAGGAATCTCAGTGGAGCCAGCCTAAGTTGGAAATGTTCTAGGATGGCCAAATACCAACAACTGTCAAAGAAATACTCAGCTTTCTTGGATTGACAAGACGGTATGGGGTCTTCATCAAAAACTATGCTTTGATTGCAGCACCTTTGACAGAATTATTGAAGAAGCAAACATCCATTGCATGGTCAACTACCGAACAAACTAGCTTTGATAGGTTGAAGCAAAGTTTGGTATTAGTACCGATCCTAAAACTTCTAGACCACAGTAAGGAGTAGAGGTAGTAACTGATACTAGCATGCTTATGTAGAAAAGTCATCCTATAGCCTAATCTTCAAGAAACTGAAGAGCCATGAAAAGAATTATGCTACCCATGATCTTGAACTTTTAGTTGTCAAGCTTGGAGACACTACCTGCGGGGTAACAAGTTTACACTAGTGACTGATCATAAAAAAGTCTCAAGTGGAACTTTACCTAGAACAAGCTCAACATGAGGCAATGTCAGTTGATTGAAGTGCTGGAGGAGTATGACCTTAAGATCAAGTACCGAACTGGAAAGGAGTATGTAGTTGCTGATGCACTCAGTCGCAAGGCATTCCTAAATTCCCTAATCTTGCAGAATCCATCAATAGCTAGATCTCTAGCTACAAAGGTATCTATGCCAAGCAACCCTATTTTCGAACTAGCTAGAGAGGAAGCATGCCATGATCTAGCCTATCAAAAGGTGCTAAGGGAAATCTCTATCAAGGACCAGGAACAAAAGCTATAGGCCAAAGGTCATGAATTCTCTGTCAATAATGGACATGTCTACTATAGAATGAGAGCATGTATACCGGCAAGCCAGTTACTTAAACAGAAGAGATTGTGCGAAGCTCATGATTTCACTTTCTCGGGACATCAAAGCTGCGAAGGATAGACAGAAGGCATACACGGATTTGAAGTGTCAAGATAGAATATTTGAGGAAGGAGACATGGTCTTCATTCACGTATGCCCAAAGAAGAGTTCCCTATCCTTAGGGGATTGCAAGAAGCTAAGTCCAAGGTATTGTGGACCATACAAGATCCTCAAATACCTAGGACCCAATGCTTATAGATTGAAACTCCCTGAGAACCTAAAGGTTCATAATGTATTCCATATCAGCCTATTGAACAAGTATGTACCTAATCCTAGCCATGTACTTGATGACCAACAAGTTGTAATGCCTAGCCAAGGAGTCCTTGAGCTACGGCCTAACAGGATCTTAGATGTTGGGGAGAGACAACTGAGATCCAGAACCTTGAGAGAATGCCTCGTCCAGTGGAAAGATTATCCCAAGGAGGATGCCACTTGGATGGATGAAAGCACTCTCAACCAACAATATCCCTAGTTCATCTCGAGATGAGGACATCTCGATTCCTCCAAGGGGGAGAGAATGTAATATTCCCATTTGAGAATATTACTAAACCGACCTCCCGCTCTCATCGTAAACTCGTGCAAAGATTATCACCAGTGCCAGCAGCTAATCTATAACCACACGCGAGAAATGGAGACACTCCACCTTAGGAAAATAAGGCCGGGGATTCAAACCTGCATAGCCGCGGGAAAACTGTCAAGAATCGCGTGGTGGAGGGGGTTGCTCAAGATGCTGCGCCGAACACACACAGAATGCACAAGGAGAAGCTCACTCAAGAGACAAGAAGAGAGATGGAGGCCAAAACGTTTTCTTGCTGATTTCTTCTTCTTCTTCCACACACTTTACAATGTACACAAAGTATAGATAAGATACAACATAAAAGGAAAGTGGCCTACTAAGTCAAACAATGCATAACCGACTACACTAGTCGACTGGCGCTATAACTATGCCAGCTGTAAATAGGTGTAACAACCTGAATATAATAAGTAATGAGTCAGTGGCCATGTGAGAGTCATAATGACCACCGACGTGCTAAGTATAGACGTGTGGACCCATCTAACCAGGCGGTCCATCATCCATGTCCACATGTGTTGAGCTTGCCATCTCAACACTCCCCCTCAAGCTCAACTGCATCTCTGCAACTCCAAGTAAGCTTCGAAACTTTTGAAGCTTCTCTGTACCCAATGCCTTCGTGAAGATATCAGCTATCTGATCCTGTGTGCTGACATACACCAAGTCAATCTCACCTGCTAATACATTCTCTCTCACAAAGTGGTAGTGTACCTCAATATGTTTTGTCCTGGCATGGAACACAGGGTTCCTAGCCAACTGTATACTGCTCATGTTGTCACAATAAATGACAACTGGACCTTCCACCTGCACATCCAAATCAGCCAGTAACTTTTGCAGCCATACTACCTCACATGTTGCAACAGCAGCACCTCTATACTCAGCCTCTGTACTCGACAAAGCAACTGTAGATTGCTTTTTGCTGCTCCAAGCAACTGCTGCACTACCAAGAGAGAACATGTATCCGCTGGTAGATCGTCTATCAGACATACTACCAGCCCAATCTGCATCTGTGTATCCAAACACCTGTACGTCTGTACCTGCCTCATAGAAAAGCCCATAATGTAATGTGGACTTCACATATCTCAATATGCGTCTCACTGCATCCAAATGTGGCTTTCTAGGTACTTGCATAAACTGACTCACAAGACCAACAGCATAGCTCAAGTCTGGCCTTGTAATGGTCATGTAGATCAAACTCCCCACTATCCTCCTGAACATAGTAGGGTCTTCTATCTCATCCCCAACATCAGCACTCAGCTTTACATTCTGCTCCAACGGGACTGAAAGTGGTTTGCATGCAGTCATACCATACTTGGACAGCATATCCAAGCCATACTGTCTTTGGAACAGCCATATACCATCATCACATCTGATCACCTCAATGCCAAGGAAGTACCTTAGCTCACCTAAATCCTTCATCTCAAACTTCATCTTCAAATAGCCCTTGACTTCAGCAATCCCACTATCACTATCACCTGTAATAATCAAATCATCCACATAGATGACTATGATGACCAAACCTGCATCTCCCTTTCTCACATAAAGTGAGTGATCAGCATCAGAAACATAAAAGCCAATATTGACAAGATACTCTCTGATCTTGTCAGACCATGCTCTTGGTGCTTGCTTGAGCCCATAGAGTGCCTTCTTCAACCTGCACACATACGTGGGATGCTCTAAATCTTCATAACCTGCTGGCTGATCCATATACACTTCTTCCTGCAAATCACCATGCAAGAAGGCATTCTTTACATCCATTTGCTGCAACCTCCAACCTTTGGCTGCTGCCAAAGCAATCACACATCTGACAGTTGCCATCCTAGCAACTGGACTGAAGGTTTCATCATAATCTATGCCATATGTTTGGGCATAGCCTTTTGCAACCAGCCTAGCTTTGTACCTGCTAATAGAACCATCTGCATTGTGCTTAATCTTATAAACCCACTTACATCCAATAGCTTTCTTTCCCTTTGGCAATGATACTAGATCCCAAGTCTTATTGGCCTCTAATGCAGCCATCTCCTCATCCATTGCTGCATCCCAATGAGCATGACCAACAGCCTCCTCAAAACATGTGGGCTCAACATCCTCAACTAGTTTCACCATATAAGCATAATGGTGAGCTGCATAACCCTCAAAACCAAATCTTTTAACAGGGTATCTCACCCTGCTAGACCTGCGTACCACTGGATCACTCAATGGAGTCTTTGCATTAACACGTGCTCTCTGCACACCTGGAGTCCTCACTGAAGGAATGCCAAGCTCATCATCCAAGCTCTCTGAGCCACTGGAGTCTCCATCAAGAACTGCATCAATGCCTTCTGACACTTTATTCTTTCCTTTGTCTTTACCTGTAGTGCTACTAGATGCACCCGAAGATGTAGAGCTACTCCTTAGTCTCCCAGACCAAGGACTACCAGATGATGTCTCTGGTCCACTAAGAGTTCGTGATTCTTGCTTTTCAGCCTGCACATGAGTGTCATGATCATCATCATCATCCAATGCATCACCACTAGATGCATACCAACTGCTCATTTCATCAAAGATGACATCCCTGCTCACTCTGAACTTACATGTGACAGGGTTGTAACAACGATACCCTTTCTGCTCTAAAGAGTATCCAATAAAGACACACTTTTCAGCCTTTGGATCCAGTTTCTTCCGCAACTCATCTGGCACATGAACATACGCAATGCAGCCAAACACTTTCAAGTGTGAAACATCAGGCTTCTTACCTGTAAAACATTCTTCGGGGGTCATACCATGAACTGCAGCTGTGGGAGTTCTGTTCATAATATAAACAGCAGTATGAACAGCCTCAGACCAAAAATGCTTAGGCATATTCTTTTCAGCCATCAAGGCACGTGCAACTTCTGCAATATGCCTATTTTTCCTTTCTGCAACCCCATTTTGCTGTGGGGTATACCTGCATGTGAACTGTCTCTTTATCCCATGAGACCTCAGAAAATCACTGAACTCATTTGAGAGGTACTCTCCCCCTCCATCTGACCTCAGACACTTTACTTTCAAGCCTGTTTCTCTTTCAACTGCAGCCTTGAAAGTTCTAAAGTGCTCAAAAGCTTCACTCTTTTCCTTCATAAAATATACCCACAGCTTTCTAGAACAATCATCAATGAATGTGACAAAGTATGAACTGCCTCCAAGAGATACATTTTGTGTAGGCCCCCAAATGTCTGTATGCACAACATCAAGGATATTTTTGCTTACATCTCTGTCATGTGAAAAGGGTTGTCTTGCCTGCTTACCAAACTGACATGCTTCACAAACCTTCTGAAATTCTGCAACTTTAAATATAGGCAAACCTGTAACCAACCCTTTGGACTGCATTAATTTCAGCCTTTGTACATTTGCATGTCCAATGCGTTTGTGCCAAATTTCAATGTCTGCAACAACACCTTTTCCTTTGGCATACATAGCCGCATTCATAGTAGGAATTCCAGCATCTAGAGTGAACATACGTCCAACTCTACTTCCCTTTGCTACCAACCTGCACTTGTCATTGAAGTCTTCTACAAAGCAGCCCTTTGCATTAAATCTGACTTGCAGCCCTTGCTCTACCATTTGACCGACTGACACCAAGTTCTTTGTAATAGATGGTACATGTAATACATCTGAAAGACTCTTTGTCTTACCATCATGCAAGGACAAGGGAACTTTTCCAATGTGTGAAATTGGGTGGCATGAGTCATCACCCGTCTGCACATAACCTGCATTCTGCAAATCCTGCATCTCTCCAAACCATTCTGCATGGCTGGTCATATGATTGGATGCACCTGAATCAACATACCAAACATCTTCATGTGTTCCCTTTCCTGTAACAGCATTCAGCATATGCTGCATAACGAACAACCGTTCATTTTTGTCTTCATTCTGTCGTGAAGACGATGCATAGTTTCCTTGCTGCAACTTACCACTGCGGATATCATCTCTCTTAGCATAACATTGGGCTGCAATATGACCTGTTTTGCCACAGTAGTGGCACACAATACCAGAGTTGTTAGAACCTCTGTTCTGCCATCCACCTCTTCCTCTAAAGCTCCCCCTGCCTCTAAAGTTACCACGACCTCCTGAAACCTGCATATCGCCAAATTGCTGATTCAATCTGTTTTGCTGGTTGTCACTACCACGTCCTGTACCACGGCCTCTTGAAGAGAACCTGCCACGTCCCCTTCCAGAACTGGAGTAGAAAGCTTGGACCTGTTCACCACTTCTTTCAGATGTCTCACTCTGCATGTTGATCTCTTCAGTGATCATAAGGGAGACCAATTCATCGAAATCTGGAAATGGCTTTCTGACATATACAGAAGTTACAAAAGACTTCCAAGCCTTTTCATTGTTAAGTCCACCCAAGGTAGACGACACCAAATCATCATCATCGGGCATTGCATCAATCGCTGCCAATGCATCTGCAATGCTTCTTACTTTCAGTGCATACTCATTGATAGACATCTTCCCTTTCTTCAATGTATTCAACTCTTGCTTGAGTTGAATCTTTCGTGCCTTTGTATTTACAGAAAACATACTTTCAAGTATGGTCCAAGCTGCATATGCATTCTCTGCATTTCTAATGTGTCCCAGCATGTTATTGTCAATTACTGCAGACAACCAATACATGACCTTCTTGTCTTTTGCATTCCATTCCTTTCGTGCCTTTGTCTCTTCTACAGTTGGAGGATCACTCACCTCCGGCTCCTTTTCTTCACCTGAAACGAACTCGTAGAGGCCTTTTCCAATAAGGAAGTTCGTGACACGAAACTTCCATGATGGGTAGTTGTTCTTGTCGAGCTTCTCAATGATGGGGCTTCCACTGTTCTCTGCCATTATCACAAAACTAATACCAAAAAGCAAGCAAATCTTCTGCAACCCTTGACCTGTAGTGCACAGCAATACACCAGACAGCCTTTTTTACTGTCTGCTCAACAATACATGCAATCTGCAACCAGTTTGTAGATAAACCTTGTGTTTACTCACTGATAAACACCTTTGAACTTACAGATTTGAAATCTGTAACCTGTGCACCCACGTTCGGTCAATACAGTCGAAGTCACAGTGTACCCCGAAACTGCTGTCCGCAACCTTGCGGCTCTAAAACGGGCCCTGAAACGGCCTCAAATGCCCAAAATCTCTGCGGGAAAGCCCTAAAGGGCTAATCTGCAGAATATACAGCGCTCTTCGCGCACACCAAATCTCACTGCAATCTGAGATTTTTGCTCTGCCCTGCTTCCGGTGCCTCCACAGGCACTATCCAAGAGAAGGAGTGGAAGAATGTGAGAGATTCTTACCCGTAGCTTGCTTGCTCGAACCTTGCTTCTTCTCCTTCACTTCAACCTTCGAAATCAGCCTCTCTCAATGGCGCGGCTCTGATACCATGTCAAGAATCGCGTGGTGGAGGGGGTTGCTCAAGATGCTGCGCCGAACACACACAGAATGCACAAGGAGAAGCTCACTCAAGAGACAAGAAGAGAGATGGAGGCCAAAACGTTTTCTTGCTGATTTCTTCTTCTTCTTCCACACACTTTACAATGTACACAAAGTATAGATAAGATACAACATAAAAGGAAAGTGGCCTACTAAGTCAAACAATGCATAACCGACTACACTAGTCGACTGGCGCTATAACTATGCCAGCTGTAAATAGGTGTAACAACCTGAATATAATAAGTAATGAGTCAGTGGCCATGTGAGAGTCATAATGACCACCGACGTGCTAAGTATAGACGTGTGGACCCATCTAACCAGGCGGTCCATCATCCATGTCCACATGTGTTGAGCTTGCCATCTCAACAAAAACTCCCTCTTGGGAGGAGGTTAAGGGGATAAAGGTGGAATTATTGCAAAATTTTTGAATTTATCTTCCCCAGCCGATGTGTGGCTGGGGGAAAGGGATGGGCTAGTAAGGGCAGCATGAGGAGGTGGGGGGAGAGAGCCATGCAACGGGCCACGTGGGGAGGTCCCCTCTCCCCCCCTTGGACTATAAGAACCCCCTTTGTGGAGGGGGGGGGAAAAGAAGGGTGAAAGGAAGAAGAGGCTGCATCAGACTGCGGGAGGCTGGAAGCTGCTATTTTTGACTTGTGTGGAGGAAGCTAAGAGGCTGTGTAGAGGAAGGAAGAGAGGAGCGACTAGTCGTTGTGCTGCGGCGTGAGGAGGAGAGGGAGCCGCCAGCTGAATACGCCGCCGCCTGTAGCTTGACGGCCACCACCAGATCCACCAAAGTAGCCAACGTGGCCATCTCCTAACAAGGGAATCCCCCCCTCGACGTCAGTACCACCCTCCCTCTTTCCACGACATTATCATCTCCCCCCTTTTCCATATTAGTAACATCTCCCCCTTCCACGCACCCCAGAAGCTTCTTAGAAGCTTCATTAAAAAGATTCTAAGGGCCTCTCTAAGCCCCCCTTCCCACTAGATCCTCCAAAAGCCCAATTTTTCCCCTTGGGCTTTGAAGAGGAAGCCTATAAGGCCTTCCTACCAAATCTCCCATAAGCCCTCTAGGCCCCAGGTCTTGTAGAGAAGAAGAGGGGTCCTTAAACACCTTTCCACAATATCTTTAACCCTCGGGATTTTGAAGAAAATAAGTATAAAGCCCTTCCTATGGGATCCACCACAAATCCATATTAGCCCGATTTTTAAGGCCTTTTCCCATGGATTTCCCCACACAAGTCCATATTACCCCCATGGGTTCCTTTTAAACCCCTTTCCCTTTGCAACACCCACAAGCCCCCGGGCTGGGATGATTCTAGGGGACACGTTACAGTTGGTATCAGAGCGAACCAACAAAGGACTTGTTTTTAGGAAATTTTAATAAGACGAAGTAAAGCAAATGCCACTGTCCCAAACATTTCCTTACTTTCAATGCTGTCTTGCAGAATTATGAAGCATGGAACAAGTTCTTAGTGTTCCGAGTCATGTTTATGACCGTGATGCATTCCACGGATTATCGACAAAGGGTTGAGATGATGAACATCCTAGACCGCATTTACAATCCATCGCCTGTGTACGTGGAACGGAGATGGATGGGTGTTACAGGGATCTATTACATAACTGCCTATCAACCTGCGTACCTTCAAATTAACTTGAAGAGAATCAAGTGGATGGAGGATTTGAAGATCGTAAAGCTGTTCATCTTTGTTGAGGCTCACGCAAACACGACCCTACAGGTTGGAGGTCGAAGGGTTAACCAGAATAAGTATGTGTACGGAGAAGTGATTCAAAGAATCCCTGCCGACCGAATCAAGGTTTTGGGACGTCATGTGAAGAATGGATATCAAAGGAAAAGATACCCTAATCTTCCAATGAACTATCGATTCCTGAAAATCGATGACCCCAATCCGTACTACTACTCAGTTCCTGTAGCTGAATGCAATAATATCTTATTCTCCTCAAATTAATGTATCAACTTGTTCCATCGCCCCAAGAAATAATTATACCTCGAAAGGGCTATGTTGATATGAATGGAATAAAACTTTTTTTTCCGATTGTCTTGACTATGAATATTGATAAAGAAGTAAAGTGATTTGGTCACTTGGCTGAAGGAATACGTGGACGTAGCTTCTGAAGAGTTAACAGAACTCTCGCTTCAAAGAGAAGTAGATCATGAGATCAAGCTAGTAATAGGAGCTGCGCCAATTGAGAAGAGACCCTATAGAATGTCTATACCGAAAGCAATTGAGTTGAAGGAACAACTCAAGCAACTACTAGATTAGGGCTACATCCGTCCTAACAGTCACCATGGGAAGCACCAGTACTGTTCCAGAAAAAGAAAGATGGAACACTTCAACTATATATTGATCACAGTGGGTTGAATCAATCAACAGTCAAGAACAAATATCATATTCTTAGAATAGATGAGCTTCTTGATAGTCTTCAGGGTGCCAAAATCTTCTCCAAGATTATCTTAGGTCTGGTTACTATCAGATAAGAATCAAGGAAGAAGATATCCCAAAGACGACCTTAAACACTAGATATGGACACTTTGAGTTCTAGCTATGTCATTAGGGCTTACGAATGTGCCTGCCACATTCAATAGGTTAATGAAGGATATCTTTAGACCATATCTTGATAAACTTTGTGCTCGTCTTCTTTGATGATACTCTAGACTATTCCAAACAGGAAGGAGATCATGAACCTCAACTTCGGATTTTCCTTGAGACAAGGAGGTCATACAAGCTGTATGCTAAGATGACGAAATGTGCATTCCCCAAACATCAAATTGGTTATCCGGGATTCATCATATCGGTAGAAGGAATCTCAGTGGAGCCAGCCTAAGTTGGAAATGTTCTAGGATGGCCAAATACCAACAACTGTCAAAGAAATACTCAGCTTTCTTGGATTGACAAGACGGTATGGGGTCTTCATCAAAAACTATGCTTTGATTGCAGCACCTTTGACAGAATTATTGAAGAAGCAAACATCCATTGCATGGTCAACTACCGAACAAACTAGCTTTGATAGGTTGAAGCAAAGTTTGGTATTAGTACCGATCCTAAAACTTCTAGACCACAGTAAGGAGTAGAGGTAGTAACTGATACTAGCATGCTTATGTAGAAAAGTCATCCTATAGCCTAATCTTCAAGAAACTGAAGAGCCATGAAAAGAATTATGCTACCCATGATCTTGAACTTTTAGTTGTCAAGCTTGGAGACACTACCTGCGGGGTAACAAGTTTACACTAGTGACTGATCATAAAAAAGTCTCAAGTGGAACTTTACCTAGAACAAGCTCAACATGAGGCAATGTCAGTTGATTGAAGTGCTGGAGGAGTATGACCTTAAGATCAAGTACCGAACTGGAAAGGAGTATGTAGTTGCTGATGCACTCAGTCACAAGGCATTCCTAAATTCCCTAATCTTGCAGAATCCATCAATAGCTAGATCTCTAGCTACAAAGGTATCTATGCCAAGCAACCCTATTTTCGAACTAGCTAGAGAGGAAGCATGCCATGATCTAGCCTATCAAAAGGTGCTAAGGGAAATCTCTATCAAGGACCAGGAACAAAAGCTATAGGCCAAAGGTCATGAATTCTCTGTCAATAATGGACATGTCTACTATAGAATGAGAGCATGTATACCGGCAAGCCAGTTACTTAAACAGAAGAGATTGTGCGAAGCTCATGATTTCACTTTCTCGGGACATCAAAGCTGCGAAGGATAGACAGAAGGCATACACGGATTTGAAGTGTCAAGATAGAATATTTGAGGAAGGAGACATGGTCTTCATTCACGTATGCCCAAAGAAGAGTTCCCTATCCTTAGGGGATTGCAAGAAGCTAAGTCCAAGGTATTGTGGACCATACAAGATCCTCAAATACCTAGGACCCAATGCTTATAGATTGAAACTCCCTGAGAACCTAAAGGTTCATAATGTATTCCATATCAGCCTATTGAACAAGTATGTACCTAATCCTAGCCATGTACTTGATGACCAACAAGTTGTAATGCCTAGCCAAGGAGTCCTTGAGCTACGGCCTAACAGGATCTTAGATGTTGGGGAGAGACAACTGAGATCCAGAACCTTGAGAGAATGCCTCGTCCAGTGGAAAGATTATCCCAAGGAGGATGCCACTTGGATGGATGAAAGCACTCTCAACCAACAATATCCCTAGTTCATCTCGAGATGAGGACATCTCGATTCCTCCAAGGGGGAGAGAATGTAATATTCCCATTTGAGAATATTACTAAACCGACCTCCCGCTCTCATCGTAAACTCGTGCAAAGATTATCACCAGTGCCAGCAGCTAATCTATAACCACACGCGAGAAATGGAGACACTCCACCTTAGGAAAATAAGGCCGGGGATTCAAACCTGCATAGCCGCGGGAAAACTCCCTCTTGGGAGGAGGTTAAGGGGATAAAGGTGGAATTATTGCAAAATTTTTGAATTTATCTTCCCCAGCCGATGTGTGGCTGGGGGAAAGGGATGGGCTAGTAAGGGCAGCATGAGGAGGTGGGGGGAGAGAGCCATGCAACGGGCCACGTGGGGAGGTCCCCTCTCCCCCCCTTGGACTATAAGAACCCCCTTTGTGGAGGGGGGGGAAAAGAAGGGTGAAAGGAAGAAGAGGCTGCATCAGACTGCGGGAGGCTGGAAGCTGCTATTTTTGACTTGTGTGGAGGAAGCTAAGAGGCTGTGTAGAGGAAGGAAGAGAGGAGCGACTAGTCGTTGTGCTGCGGCGTGAGGAGGAGAGGGAGCCGCCAGCTGAATACGCCGCCGCCTGTAGCTTGACGGCCACCACCAGATCCACCAAAGTAGCCAACGCGGCCATCTCCTAACAAGGGAATCCCCCCCTCGACGTCAGTACCACCCTCCCTCTTCCCACGACATTATCATCTCCCCCCTTTTCCATATTAGTAACATCTCCCCCTTCCACGCACCCCAGAAGCTTCTTAGAAGCTTCATTAAAAAGATTCTAAGGGCCTCTCTAAGCCCCCCTTCCCACTAGATCCTCCAAAAGCCCAATTTTTCCCCTCGGGCTTCGAAGAGGAAGCCTATAAGGCCTTCCTACCAAATCTCCCATAAGCCCTCTAGGCCCCAGGTCTTGTAGAGAAGAAGAGGGGTCCTTAAACACCTTTCCACAATATCTTTAACCCTCGGGATTTTGAAGAAAATAAGTATAAATCCCTTCCTATGGGATCCACCACAAATCCATATTAGCCCGATTTTTAAGGCCTTTTCCCATGGATTTCCCCACACAAGTCCATATTACCCCCATGGGTTCCTTTTAAACCCCTTTCCCTTTGCAACACCCACAAGCCCCCTAGCCCGGGCTTTGAAGAGAAGAAAGCTACGAGCGTTCTCACCAATCACCCACAAAGCCCTTAGCCCGGACTTTGAAGAAAAGAAGGGAAAGTCTACAAGCCCTTCCCACCAATCACCCACAAGGCCGGTCCTAGGATTTTAGGGAAGGAGAAGAAGAACTCTAAAGCCTCCATTCTTGCAAGGCCCATTCGCAAGAGCCCTTTCCGCGAACATCATCGTAAGGCCTCAATTGTTGAAACTCCATTCATAAAATCCCCATTTCCAAGAATTTTATAGGAGCCCCATTTCCACAAACCAAGCTCCAACCCCGCAAGGCCTTCCATAAGGCCAAATTCCGCAAGCTGGTATTCTCAAGGATCCACATATCGAAAGGGACCTCTGGCGTACCAGGGAGAAAAGGGCAAGATCTTGAGGCTGCGTAACAGGGCGAGCAAATTCACCGATTGCGTAAGGGAAAAGGCAACCTGGAAGTCCGTAATTATGTCATGATGGCCCCCAAGAAAGTCACAAGACGCGCCTGCGGAAGGATCTTCTCCTAGTATTTACGTGGATATTTCCCGGAGTCCACAAGTCCAGGTTTTATCTATTTGGATTCCACACAAAAGTATTGAATTAATCACGATAACTTCATGGATTAGGAAGCACTCATGCATGTTCAAATTCAACTAGTCAAGTTAAATGCAATTGGAAAATGAATTGGCTATTTGAACATTTATTAGAAATAGCTTAAGATATGAAAATTGATCATTGGTACGTTCAATGGAATGAATGAAAAGAGCATAAGGTGTCTATGCATTTGTAGGACCTTATCAGTAAGTTTCCTTTTGTGCATTCAAAAGTGACGAGCCTAGGACAACTGTTGCCTCATTACAAGGTTGAAATTATTGAGGTACACCTTTTTACTAGGCATGGAAAGATTAATGGCATGTCACATTTTTAGATAAATCTTCCTTGTAATGATTCATGAGGAAAAGTTAACACCCATAAGATGTTATTCGAAAAGAAATAGAAGGGCACGAAAATGATCTATGGACTTGCAAGTGGCATGTAAAATGGAATAAGTTAACACTAGCTTTAGTTTTGTATGAACTTCAGTGACTACATTGTAGCTAGGAGAAAGTTGCGTATTGCATAGTCGTCATGCAAAAAAAAAAATGTCATTCATCAGGAGCCGCATTTAGGAAAGGTTGCATGGTTTATCAAAGCATAAGATTCTAAAGTGTAGACAACAAGGTTGTAGGCATGATTATTTGATGTAAGTCCTAGTAGGACGTAGGGAAGTTAGTATCCAGATTATCAGGCATTTTTACTTTACCAAGGAAAGATAGGGTTATTGTGAACCATGTGATGCGTAGAAGCAATGAATCGCATGTTTACATGTATTGGTGTAGTTGTAACTATTTTTCCTCCTTTAGATCTAGTTTATTATCTCTAGGAAAGGTTCATCCTTGTCGCAAGACAAGTATATTGAGTTGTCTAAATCACCTAACCCACAAGGGATTCATATGGGCATGGTTCAGTCGATATGACAAATATCCCAAGTGCTAACTAGGGTTTAGCGCGATAAGGATTCGACCTAGTTTTACACTTGTTGCCAAGTCAAAACCCTCAAACCCAAAGATCATACCCACATTCACGAAATGTTGAGTCAATTGGATGCTCATGCATAAAATGATCTAAGGTTTCTATCCTAAGGATCACTCGTTCAAATGATGAAACTCCGACTGAGTTGGAAATTCCTAGGACCGTGGCCCAATATAATTAGGAATGGGTTGGGTAAGAAGACACCCTAAACCCTGCTACTCGGCTGGGGGTAATTCCGTGACCAGAAAACGCCATTCAATGGGTGAAATGATCCCGTGGAATAGATGCAACACATGGGCAAAAAGTTGCAACATCGCATAGACTTGTGATTTGTCCACAAGAGAGTTTTGTCATTTCTTGAAATGAGGATGGCAAGTTATTGCGCAAATTTAACTTACAAGAGGATGGGTAATCATCCTGTTACATCACCTTTCTTGGGGAATAATTGCCAAGAAAAAGGAAAGTTAGGTATTTGCCTGGAAGCAAATGACCAATTCAATAAATTGAAGCGACATGGTCGCCAGGATTTACTATTACCTAAGGTATTGGTTAAGTTGGGTTAACAGGGTATGGCCCTAACCCAAGGACAAAAGGGTGAACAAACAAACCCTTGGGGATCTTGCCAAGTCGCAATAAATCCCGGATCGAATGATGGATGCATTCGGAGAGAAGGATTCACTCCTTAACAGCTGGCCAAATAAACGACCACTGAAATTGATTGTGCTTGTAACAGTTTAGAAAGCACTGTTTGCATTGTTTGCTCAAGGAACTAAAGGATGAAAAGATATCTAATACTTCAGGTTGAAGGCCTGAAGGGAGAGGCAGCTTCAGTTACCCCCGACTGCCTGCCTGACCCTAACCAAGGGGGTTGTTGACCGCGCCGGGAACGTGGACCGAACCCGCCGCGAGAGGTCTTTCCGTTGAGCTCTACTTGGAGCAGGAGGACGCTTGGGTGCCAGGGGGGCTCTGGCCGTAAATCCCTCGCCTTCCGGGTCCTGCACAAGAGGCTAACGTGACTCGGGATTGGATCTCGAGGCCCGCATACTAGTCTACGGGCAGAAGCTTGGAATAGTGATCCCTGGCGGATTACTGGATAGCCTTCGGGCGGATTATGGACTAGCCTACGGGCGGAACTCCTTGTATTCCAAAGATAAAATGATGAAATGATAATAAAGAAGTTGTTTGATATTTTTTTTCTATGTCACGTGATAAGATTACGTGAAGGAACCAGTGCTTAACAGGGTTAATTAAAGAAGCTGATTGTTATATGTCAAATTAATGTGTTAGATAATTACATAACTAAAACAAACCGAGGAAAGTGCGGAGGATGGACCATGGGTCCGTCCTACGGATGGGTGGTCGCGGTTAGCCGGGAACTTTTCTCAAAGATCTGGAAGAGCAGCGTGAGGTTCATCGAAAGCAATGACCGAGAATTATGTTTTACCCAATTTACGCTGTTTTAGGGGAACAGAATGGGACTATGGCAGAGAGGTTGAGTTTTGCATCCCTCTCGTTTCCCATTCTCCTTGAACCAAGTGCAGCGTGATTCTGCTTCGGACCTAGCGTTTCTGCGTAAAGTAGTTCGCTCGGGTCTGACGCTAGTTGCTGCTAGCTAATGACCAAACAGGAAAACCCAAATTCAGGTCGATCCTAAGTGGGAACGGCTAGGATACTTCCGCTACGTGGCAGACGCGGGAAGACCTAGATCGCAAGTCCTGTAACATTCCATGGGAGTGCCGGGCGGAGCTTTCTAGACATCCTTTCCGATGGACTGCTAAGACGTGTCCGGGATGATTCTAGGGGACACGTTACAGGCTCCTAGCTTGTTGATCCCTATTGTATTCAGCCATGCTTTGCAATGCCTTACGGGCCAACTTTCTCTCCTCTTCTAGATCTGTGATGATAGCATCTGCTGTCCTACCGCGGTGCTCATACCGAGCATGAGCGTCGTAACTGCTGACCAGTTGCTGCTGAATAGCATTTGGAAAGGCTTCTAAGTTGAATTCCTCGTTAGATCTACGGTCTAAACTTTCTTCTACCATTGTCAAGTTGCCGTCCTCCACCAAGCTATCGATCAAGTTCAGTAGGCTTGTCAAATCCACTTCGTCAGCGTCCTTTGCTTGGTCCTACTTTTGCGTGTTGATGGTTTGTCTATGTATTGGGTTCTCTCCTACTGGTGGGTTCCTTGAGTGGTTTTTTCTGGGTGAGTTCCTTCAATTATTTAATACAGTCCTCAATTTATGGCCACTCAATGTGTCTTTCCCTGTGCACTTGTGCTCAATCAGGCTTTCAGTTTCCTTAAGTGTACTTCAAGTGCAGAAATTCAGGGTGAGTGCAGCAACCAATTTCTAGACTTCTTACGCATTCTCGCGTTGTTTTGGGCCAAATAAGCTTGTTGGTAAATTTTCTGGCCCTCTTGTCAGGGTTTAGGGTTTCTCCAAGATGTTGCTGCGTTCGTTTTTGGTCCAATCAGGCCTTACAACTTAGCGGTGTGCGTCTAAGCCTCCGAGTCTCACAACTATCCACTTCTAGCTGCTAAGCGGCGGCACCCTATGATTTTTCCTATTCCATGTGCCAGAATCAAGTTCTGAGTGCCCTACAGGCTTTCAACAGTTTGCGTTGTTGAGTTCTAGCCGGGTCAGGTCAAATTTTTGAAAATTTGGTAAAAATCTACACTCGGCCCAACTGGTCCAAATTAAAGGGTTTGAGTGGGTTACTCGGACAGGCCGAGGTGCATGGAGCCGAAGGCCGAATTTGGGACTCGAACGGGGTCACTTGGACAGACTAGCTCGGATAGGCCGAGTGATAGACTCGGACGGGCCGAGTAGGTTTGGGCCGAGTGGGCCGATTAGGGTTTTGGCCGGATGGGCCGAATGGCAAGGGGCCAAGGGCTGATCCTAGGACTTGGCCCAGAAGTGACCGTTCAGAAGGGCCGAGCACGGCGCACGTAAACAACACGAGTTTGAATTCGATCGTTTCTCGTGCTTCACTCAATCATACCAGGCACAAACCTCCAGATCCTACCTAAGGGGGTAAGAGTGTTGAGATATCGAGCTCCACTAGTGATATGCCAGGGTGACCGTTGTGCATTTATGTCACCGACGTGTCAGTTTTGCAGATGCGGTTGGTACACCGCCCATGAATAATAGCTACATGATAGCTATCCTTATCTACTCTAGTTCGTGGCCTAGTTAGTATGCCACCTTAGTTAGTTGAGTTTGGTTTGAGACCCATATATAGGGTTCTTCTATTTCTTTGTATAAGACTTCTTTTTGGCTTACACAACGAAGAAGAGAAAAACTGTTTTCAGCCTCCACCTTTGTGTGTATTCCCCCATTGTGCAAGCAAGAAATCTACAAGTGAGATTCCTTCCTTCTCTCCCACAATATTGACATGGTATCAGAGCCTTGTTCGTGGTAAGGAGCTCAAGAAAGCAAGCCAAGCTCGCAGTGTTCTGGTAAGAGGAGCAGTGTTGCTTTCATTTTCTATTTTGGGAGCAGATCTTTGCAGGTAGCACAGCCGGAAATTGCAAGAGTACATTGTCTCAGGTTGAGACGCCCTTCGCGGTGAACCAAGAGGGCAGTATATGCTAGGGCTTTAGCCCTCGGCGACCTTGTTTTTTTTATTTGAGGCCATTTCGGGGCCTGTTTTGGAGGTGGAAGTTTTCTGCACGCACTCAGGAAAAGGCCCAGTTTTATACTGTGTAGCCACTGTTCTACAGGTCGGTGAAAAGTTACTATAGAAATTGCATCGTATGCTTGTGTGCAGAGACATTGGGAGTTACAAAATCATCCTTGGTTCCTGTTTATGCAAAATCGTCACTAGGAAGTGACTGTGTGGTCAAATACCACTTTCTCCAGTTTTGCAGATTTGCCCTTGTGAGGGTGAAGCTGTGTTTTTTGCAGTGACAGAATTTTTTGCAGTGTTCTGTAATGGCGTCGGATTCTCTTTCACAGATTGTAACTGAAAATCTTGACAAGAACAACTTCCAAGCATGGAAGTTTAGAATGACGAATTTCCTTATAGGAAAAGCATATTGGGAATTTGTTGCAGGAAATGAAGAAGAACCAGTTCTTCCTGATGTTCCCAATCAACAGCAAATGCAGGCATTTAAAGCATGGCATGAGAGAGCTAGGAAAGTTATGTATTGGCTGTCTATCAGCATTTCAGACTCTATGATTGTGCATATTCAGGATGCAAGTACGCCAAAGGAGGCATGGGATACTTTGTCAAAAATGTATAGCACAAATACGCAGGCCAGAAAAATGCTGCTCAAGCAAGAGTTGCATAATGTGCAAAGAGAAAGTATGAGCATCAATGACTATCACATGAAGGTGAAGAAGATTGCAGATGCAGTTGCTTCCATTGGGTCACCAGTGGAAGATGATGATTTAGTTTTTGTGACCTTGAATGGTCTAGGAAAGGATTATGCACAGTTCCGAACATCCATTTCCGTCCGTGAAAGATTTCCTGATTTTGAGGAGTTGATTGCTCTTCTAATTTCTGAGGAGCAGAGAAATGGTGGTGCATCTTCTTCAGGAGGAACTTCAAAAGAAGTTGTCTTCTACTCAAATGCTGGAAGAGGTAGAGGCAAAGGTAGAGGAGGCCGATCTGAAGGCCGTGGTAGAAATCAGAATATGCAGCAAACTCAAGAAAACCAGTCCTATGGAGGAGGACGTGGTAACTCTAGAGGCAGGGGGAGCCAAAGAGGTCGTGGTGGATGGCAAAGAGGCCAAAATGCAAACAGCAATGTTGAATACTACTACTTTGGTAAAATGGGTCATATGGCTAAAGACTGCTATAAAAAGCAGAATGACATCATGAATGGAAAACTGCAACAAGGAAATTATGCATCTTCTAGTAGACAGGGTGATGACAGAAATGAGCATTTGTTTATGGTGCAACACATGAACAATTCTGTGATAAGTGCAGAAGAAAGCAACGAAGTGTGGTATGTTGACTCAGGTGCATCAAACCACATGACAGGTCATCCAAAATGGATAGAAGATGCAAGGAAAATGGAAAAACCAGGATTTGTGGAGACTGGTGATGATACTACACATCCTACTGTGCAGATCAGAAAAATTCATTTGTCTATGCAGGATGGGAAAAAGAAATACCTGTCTGATGTATTTCATGTTCCGAATATCACCAAGAATTTGGTTTCTGGTGGTCAAATGGTTGAGCAGGGCTTGCAGGCCAGATTTAATCCTCATGGATGCTTTGTTGAGGATATGAAAAATAAAGGTCGCTTGATAGCAAAAGGAAAGAAGAAGGGCAGAATGTTTACGTTGGATGCAGATATGCCTAAATTGAGTGCAGCAATGTTTGCACATGGGACCAGTGTTGTTGCAGATATTGATATCTGGCATAAACGCATTGGTCATGTTAATGTACAACGACTTAAATTAATGCAGGCCCAAAATATTGTTGCAGGATTTCCTAAATTCAAGGTTGCAGAAATACATAAGGTATGTGAAGCCTGCCAATTTGGAAAACAAGCAAGGAAACCATTTCCTAGACATGTTCAAGAGAGTGAGAAGCCATTGGAATTAATCCACTCTGATGTGTGGACTACTAAAGCTGCATCTCTTGGAGGCTGTCATTATTTTGTCACTTTTATTGATGACTATAGCAGAAAAGTTTGGGTGTATTTTATGAAAAAGAAAAGTGAAGTTTTTGGGCATTTCAAAACTCTTAAAGCTATGGTTGAAAAAGAAACAGGCCTGCAAATAAAATGCCTAAGGTCAGATGGAGGGGGAGAGTACCTCTCAAATGAGTTTGCAAGATTCTTGCAGGAGCATGGCATAAAGCAGCAATATTCCTACAGTCATATTCCACAACAAAATGGAATTGCAGAAAGGAAAAACAGGAATATTGAAGAGGTATCTCGTGCCATGCTCAATGAAAAAGACCTACCAGATTTTTATTGGGCTGAGGCAGTTGCTACAACAGTCTACATAATGAACAGAACTCCCACTGCAGCAATACATGGGATGACTCCAGAGGAGAGGTATACTGGTAGAAAACCAGATATTTCTCATTTGAAGATTTTTGGCTGCATTGCCTATGTTCATGTGCCAGATGAGTTGAGATCCAAGTTGGATCCAAAAGCTGAGAAGTGCATCTTTATTGGTTACTCTTTGTAGCAGAAAGGATATAGATGCTATAACCCTTCTACTCGTAAGTTTCCAGTGAGCAGAGATGTTGTTTTTTATGAGATGAGTAGCTGGTATAAACTAGTAAATGTGATCGATGATGTAGATGCACAAAATGGTAATGCTGCACAGAATTCACAGCAGCACTCACAAAATATTAGTGGACCTGGAGTGTCCTCTAGCAGTGGTTCATATTCTTCGCCATGGACAGGCAGATTGAGATCAAGAGAATCTCCTCAAAACAATGCAGATAGTGGTATTCAGGTTTCACGAAAAGGAAAAGAGAAGGTAGATCAGCCCATGTTTGATGTGAATGCAGGTCACTCTTATGTGGATGGTGAATCCAGTGGCTCAGAACAGAGCATTGATGATGAGTTGGGTATTCCTTCTATTGTTACACCTGGAGTAAGGAAGAGTAGGGATGTTTTGAGAGCACCTGGGAGTGAACCTACTTTGCGCAGGTCTACCAGAGCTAGGTATCCTGTGGATAGGCTGAAATATGATGGATTTATAGCCATTCACTATGCATATATGGTCAAAGTGATACAGGAACCAGATCGCACTTCTTTTGAGCAAGCCATGGGAAAAGAAAAATGGGAGAAAGCCATGGATGAAGAAATGGATGCCTTGGAAGCAAATGCTACATGGGAGTTGGTATCTTTGCCTAAAGGTAAAAATGCAATTGGCTATAAGTGGGTTTATAAGGTGAAGCACAATGCAGATGGTTCTGTGAACAGATACAAGGCAAGATTAATAGTCAAGGGGTATGCACAAACATATAGCATTGACTATGAAGAAACATTCAGTCCGGTTGCAAGGATGGCAACCGTAAGAGCAGTCATTGCTATGGCTGCATCAAAGGAATGGTCTTTACATCAGATGGATGTAAAGAATGCCTTCTTGCATGGTGATTTGCAAGAAGAGGTCTATATGGAGCAGCCACCAGGTTATGTGCATGCTGTTCATCCTGAGTTTGTTTGCAGGTTGAAGAAAGCATTGTATAGCTTGAAGCAAGCACCTAGAGCATGGTTTGACAAGATAGGACAGTATCTTGTCACTATTGGCTTTCAGATTTCCAAGGCAGATTTCTCACTTTATGTGAGAAAAACAGAGAAAGGTATTATGCTACTTGTCATTTATGTTGATGATTTGATTATGACAGGTGACAGTGATGAAGATATCCTTCATGTGAAAATGCTATTGAAGTAGAAGTTTGAGATGAAGGATTTGGGAGAGCTGCGTTATTTCTTGGGCATTGAGGTGATTCGATCACCAAGTGGGATACAGCTCTTGCAGAGGAAGTATGGATTGGACATGGTGTCCAAATATGGGATGACAAGTTGTAAGCCTATTTCAGTTCCTTTGGAGTAGAATGTGAAGCTGAGCGCAAATGCAGGTGAGCTTCTGGAAGATCCTACTATGTACAGACGCATAGTAGGAAGTTTGATTTATATTACTATTACCAGGCCAGATTTGAGCTATGCTGTTGGATTGGTAAGTCAGTTTATGCAGGCTCCAAGGAAACCACATTTGGATGCGGCTAGATGCATAGTCAGATATGTGAAGTCCACATTGTAGTATGGACTATTTTATGAGACTGGGGTTCAGATACAGTTTCATGGATACACTGATGCTGATTGGGCTGGTAGTATTTTTGATAGACGATCTACCAGTGGATATGTGTTCTCTTTTGGGAGTGTTGTAGTCACTTGGAGCAGCAAGAAACAGCCCACAGTTGCCTTGTCGAGCAAAGAGGCTGAGTACAGGGGTGCAGCAATGGTTGCATGTGAGGTAGCTTGGTTGCATAAGCTACTTTATGATATGCATCAGCCTACAGATGGGCTAGTTGTCATTTATTGTGACAACATGAGTAGTATACACTTGGCAAATAACCCAGTCTATCATGCTAGAACAAAGCACATTGAGGTGCATTATCACTATGTGCGAGAGAGGGTTTTACTAGGAACACCATATTGGGAAATATGGGAATTTTCCATAAGTTTGGGACATGTGGTTAAATCTTTGGATTTGTCATAACTTGAACACTATAACTCCAAATCGAGTGCTCTATAGCCCAATAGGTTCCATTTTTCAAGCGCTTTCCAATGATAGGTCACATCATATGGTTTTGAGAAACTTATGGGCATGTTATCCGGGTGCCACCTTTTTAGTATTCCGAAAATGGGAATTGGGAGATTCCCAAACTCACTAATATTGTGTTTAGGTCTTATTGATCTAGTTAATGTCAGCACAAGGGATCAGGTAGCTGACATATTCACGAAGGCATTGGGCGCGCAGAGAAGCTACGCAAGTTTAGAGACTTGCTTGGTGTGCAGGAATTGGGATTGAGCTCGAGGGGGAGTGTTGAGATATCGAGCTCCACTAGTGATATGCCAGGGTAACCGTTGTGCATTTATGTCACCGACATGTCAGTTGCAGATACGGTTGGTACACCACCCATGAATAATAGCTACATGATAGCTATCCTTATCTACTCTAGTTCGTGGCTCAATTAGTATGCCACCTTAGTTAGTTGAGTTTGGCTTGAGACCCATATATAGGGTTCTTCTATTTCTTTGTATAAGACTTTTTTTTGGCTTACACAACTAAGAAGAGAAAAACTGTTTTCAGCCTCCACCTTTGTGTGTATTCCCCCATTGTGCAAGCAAGAAAGCTACAAGTGAGACTCCTTCCTTCTCTCCCACAATCTTGACAAAGAGAAGGGATTCATATTCCTGGATAGAGTGGCGGGCTCGTCGTTGGTGCGATCGAATTGAATCGGGCAGTATCTCTCTCTCTCTCTCTTTCACACTGAAATGGTTGCAAATGAGTCCTCCCTTGGCCTCTTGGCTCTTATACCCCTTCCCGGGTATGGTGTTGATGCCCCCAATCACTCATTTGCCGATGTTAGGCATCACAAGAAAGCTTTTTGCCATTTTTGCGCGATTTTCACCCTGTTTTGCTCTGTTTTGCAATAGTAAACCCTACCCTTCTTTGGTGCGATTTCCTAATCCTATCCTACTCTAAATGCAATAAGAATCGAAAGAAAAATACTGAACTCATTTCTCCATGTTTCCTAATCATCAAACAAACAAAATAACCCAAAATACTTACTTATTTTGAAGATCAAAAAACACCCAAACTTCCTACCTATCTCAAGCTCCGTTTCGGGGATGAATCCCTTACTTCGATGCTCAATATGAGGCGCGCAAGTGCTCAAGCTTAAATCCATTGGTCTTGGCAACGGAACCAAAAAGTGGGAGCTCTCGCTCAACCGCCAAGACCCACAGACCGCTTATTGTTTCAAGCGTTCAAAGCGAGCTCTAATGGCTATCTCTCACCTAGCCGACGCGCCGTCGATCCTACAAGTGTAGTGAGCTTGCCTTAGTGCCAATATGAGTTGCCTCCTCTCTCCCACACACTGGTAGCTCCATGATCCTAGATGCTAGCTCAAGCATCCTCAAGCCTCCCCCACCTCCAAGCTCCATCCTCCATAGCCGTGCGCGCAAGAAGAGAGAAGGGAAGAGAAAAAGAGAAGAGGAAATGGTAAAGAGCTTCACCCTCTTAATCCCTCACTCTCACACACATTCACTCCCTCACACTCTCACACTCCCTCTCTCAAGAGCACACACAAGCAAGAAGGTGAGAAGGAGAGAAGAAGAAGAAGACTCTTTTGCCACACACCAAAGAATGATCTCTTATTCACTTTTTGAACTTTATATATACAAACCCTAAATTCCCATGGGCACCCACCCCCTTTTTTACATGACCGGCCATTATGGCAAGGACCTTTTTCCATTTCCCTCTTTTAGCCTTGTGCCTCTAGCCTACACCCATCTAATATTTTACAATTGGCACAGGAGAGAGCCTGGTGCTCTTTTACAAGAGTTTTTCGAGTTTTTTGAGGCACCTTTTCATTTAAGGTTGCACTTTTTGCCCCGGTTCAGCTTTAGAGGCTGCCTACAAGTCTTTGCTCTTTCTCCATCTTCCTTATGTTTTTTTCTCCATTTTTCCACCAACTCGATTTGTGGTTAACAATATGGATGAATGCTTCATCACTTTGACCACCAAAATAGGCGCTAATTTTCAGAGATGTTCATACTATTTGTTCACACTGAATTTCAGAGATGTTCACGCTATTTGTTGCTTCCAATGCTGGTTATAATATACTCCATAACATGATCCAAATCAAGTTCTTCAACCCTTTCTTCAAACCTTGATGACCTCCTATCAATTGTATGCATACAGACATTGATACATATCTTCGATTTGGCTATGGCTTCATCTACAGGTCTACAACTCCTTCTTCATTTCTAACTTCATTGCCTCTGCACTGTAAGTGGTCATGCCCATTCTCCCACAGCTTCATGGATGAGGCTCTGATACCAAGTTAAGACTGAGAGATAGAGACAAGAGTGAAGAGCTGGATGCTCTCACTTCCTCCTTCCATTATCTCATACACCACACACATAACATAAGTGTATACAATAGTACTAAGGTCCGTAGGACCATTCACACTGGGTCTAAGACCACCGACTTATTTAATGTCCCACACTTGATACAACTGGACACAACTAATGTCTATCATACACACTAACAAGAGAATAATGGGAGCTTGATATTCTAACATATCAAGTATGCTTCTATTGTTGTTGAAGCTATCATTTATGGTTTATAGCTCAAAAATGTTACAAAGAGGAATGCATCAAGAGAATGCTTAACTAGCAAGAAGAATAAGATTTCTTCTTATGCAATACATAAAACTAAAAAGGGAAAGTTTTTTTGGCATTAATTGAATCAGATAGGAAATTGCATTGGCAAAATTACTAACTGATCTTGTAGATTCTTTTTTCATGTATGCAAATATTCCTAAAGTAAAAATTGTAAAATTATTGTTGAACATATATGAAAATGAGATTATGGTAATAAGATAACATCAAAATGAGCACTCAAAGGAGGTGGAAATTCTGAATCTATGCCTCATGAAATATCTTCACCTAATGTGTCCATGGAACATGTATCAAAGGGAAAGAAGAAGGAATAAAGTAAAGCTAAAGACAAACATCCAACTTACAAATTGCAATCTAATATTGAAATAGCTATAGATTTGAATTTTTATTAGAAGAAATTATCTTAGTAGTAGAGTGAAATCTATTTTGGGTGAAATTCTTGGGATTTCTAAACAAGAATTTCATGAAGAAATCATTAAAAATATTAAGAGGAAGCATCAAATTGTGGGTGAATCAATGCCACTTTGTAGGGGAAAGAATAACTATTTTCCCAAGGCATAAAAGGTATATAAGAATAAAAAATACATAAGCTATAGAAGAAATAAGAATATGTTTAAAATGCAATAATTTGCACCAAACTTCTTGAGGTGTAAAACAACTTCACTTGATAGAGGAAGAAGTACCAAGAGTTATTTCGAAAAGTCACTATACAAGGAACCATTTGGCTATATCTCCTAAGGAGATTGGAATCAATGTGTGTAAACTTGAGGAGCCATTTATAGCATTGTTAGATCATGAATCTGAGATAAATGTTATGAGAAGAGTCTTTATAAAGGTGGAAAATGGTGGATTGATATGAATCATGGTTTGAGAATGTAGGCTACATACTCCACGAAGTTACTATATGTATATCCTCTACATCACGTGCATTCAAGGCCTATTTATAAATATCCTTATTTGTGAATTTTTCTTGAATAAAATATAACCCTTTTCTATTCAATCTGTAAATAACCCCTTTATATTACACCCTTCTATATGTAAAATTTTTATAAAGATGGTATTTTAAAAATACCTTATTTTGAACCCATGTGATGCACACATATATTAATGAGTAACTTACTTAAGGCTACATATAATGCACTAGGAGACTTGTATGTTGCATGCCCAAATGTACAAATCATCATTGGAGGTGTACAAGATGAGAAGCATTTCTTTGCATAGGATATATCTACTTACCATGTGATTCTTGGATGGCCATATATCACTTTAGTTTGTATGGAAGCTAAGATGTTGGATGATAGTACCATCTATAGTAGGATTAGAAGTTGTGATGGTAAGTATCCTATTCAATTTCTCATTGTATGTGTTAATCATGAAATAAACTATGATACTCTTCATGAGTATCCTTTACCCCCAAATTTTAAAGAATTCAAAGAATCGCGACACAACATGGGCTTTCATTATATGCCATTTTTTAAAGTGGGACTATGATGGTACTGAAATGAAAATGATATTGTTTTCTTTAGTAGGTACAAATACTTTCTCTTTGGGATTTACAACATTTTCTATCGACAGTTCAATTTCTATAGATGGTCTTGATCATTTCAACATTGGTGATAGCTGAATGTGACCAAATAACTAGATATAAACCATTGTGAAGGTTGGCACATTGCAAGTGTTGCTACATGTGTAGTGTCATTGGTACATTAGGTCCTTGTTTGAAGACCTTATTGTAGTGAAAAATGGGCAGGTTGACACATTGTAAGTGTGGCTATACGTGTAGTGTCATTTCTACAATAGATCCTTGTTTAAAGACCTTATCCTAGTGTAGCTTTTCACTACAACAAGTAGCAGTTATAGATGCGCTTGGTACACGCGCATAGTCAGGCGCGTCTAACTATGCGTATATAAGTGCGTCTATAAGCACGTGTATATAGACGCAATTCGTGCTCTATATATATGCGCTTATAGATGCGCTTTCAGATGCACGCACAGACGCGCACTAAAATTTTAAAAACATTCGAAAAATATTGCTGATGTGTCATTCTTTTCAAAGTAGTCTCGTCTTGCGTTTTTTTTGGGTTTTTTTTTACAGGCACACTACACAAAAAGAGGAGAAAGGAAGAGGCAAAGAAGAAAGGGTAAGGAGAGGAGGAAGCAAGAGGCAAAGAGAAAAGAGAGGGAGGAGAAGAAGGAGTTTGTAGCCCTGTCGCCGCCCATCACAACACTGATTCAAGGTGAGTCCTTCTTCTTGTCTCTCTCACTCACTCTCTCTCTCTCTCTCCCTCTCCCTCTCCCTGTCAAGATTGTGGGAGAGAAGGAAGAAGTCTCACTTGTAGCTTTCTTGCTTGCACAATGGGGGAATACAAACACAGGTGGAGGCTGAAAACAGTTTTCCTTTTCTTAGTTGTGTAAGCCAAAAAGAACTCTAGTACATAGAAATAGAAGAACCCTATATATGGGTCTCAAACCAAACTCAACTAACTAAGGTGGCATACTAACTGAGCCAAGAACTAGAGTAGATAAGGATAGCTGTCATCTAGCTATTATTCATGGGCGGTGTACCAACCGCATCTGCAACTGACAAGTCGGTGACATAAATGCACAACGGTCACCCTGGCATATCACGAGTGGATCTCGATATCTCAATACTCCCCCTCGAGCTCAATCCCAATTCCTGCACATCAAGCAGGTCTCTGAACTTGCGCAACTTCTCTGCGCCCAATGCCTTCGTAAATATGTCAGCTACCTGATCCTCTGTACTAACATAAACTAGATCAATAAGACCTAGTAAATCCCTCTCCCGCACATAGTGATAATGCACCTTAATGTGCTTTGTTCTAGCATGATAGACTGGGTTATTTGCCAAGTGTATACTGCTCATGTTGTCACAATAAATGACAACTGGCCCATCTGTAGGTTGATGCATATCATAAAGTAGCTTATGCAACCAAGCTACCTCACATGCAACCATTGCTGCACCCCTGTACTCAGCCTCTGTGCTCGACAAGGCAACTGTAGGCTGTTTCTTGCTACTCCAAGTGACTGCAGCACTCCCAAAAGAGAACACATATCCACTGATAGATCATCTATCAAAAATACTACCAGCCCAATCAGCATCAGTGTATCCATGCAAGTGTATCTGAACCCCAGTCTCATAAAGTAGTCCATACTACAATATGGACTTCACATACCTGAGTATGCGTCTAGCCACATCCAAATGCGGTTTCCTTGGAGCCTGTATAAACTGACTTACCAATCCAATAGCATAGCTCAAATCTGGCCTGGTAATAGTCATATAAATCAAACTTCCTACTATGCATCTGTACATAGTAGGGTCTTCTAGAAGCTCACTTGCATCTGCGCTCAGCTTCACATTCTGCTCCAAAGGAATTGAAATAGGCTTACAGCCTGCCATCCCATATTTGGACACCATGTCCAATCCATACTACCTCTGCAAGAGCTATATCCCACTTGGTTATCTAATCACCTCAATGCCAAAGAAATAATGTAGCTCTCCCAAATCCTTCATCTCAAACTTCTGCTTCAATAGCATTTTCACATGAAGGATATCTTCATCACTGTCACCTATCATAATCAAATCATCAATATAAATGACAAGTAGTATAATACCTTTATCTGTTTTTCTCACATGAAGTGAGAAATCTGCCTTGGAAATTTGAAAGCCAATAGTGACAAGATACTGTCATATTTTGTCAGACCATGCTCTAGGTTCTTGCTTCAAACCATACAAGGCTTTCTTCAACCTGCAAACAAACTCAGGATGAACACCATGCACATAACCTGGTGGCTGCTCCATATATACCTCTTCTTGCAAATCACCATGCAAGAAGGCATTCTTTACATCCATCTGATGTAAAGACCATTCCTTTGAGGAGATTCTCTTGATCTCAATCTGCCTGTCCATGGCAAAGAATGTGAACCACTGCTAGAGGACACTCCAGGTCCACTAATATTTTGTGACTGCTGCTGTGAATTCTGTGTAGCATTACCATTTTGTGAATCTACATCATCAATCACATTTACTGGTTTATACCAGCTACTCATCTCATCAAAAACAACATCTCTACTCATTGTAAACTTACGAGTAGAAGGGTTATAGCATCTATACCCTTTCTGTTGCCGCAGAGAGTAACCAATAAAGATGCGCTTCTCAGCTTTTGGATCCAACTTGGATCTCAACTCATCTGGCACATGAACATAGGCAATGCAACCAAAAATCTTCAAATGAGAAATATCTGGTTTCCTACCAGTATACCTCTCCTCTGGCGTCATCCCGTGTATTGCTGCAGTGGGAGTCCTATTCATTATGCTGTAGCAACTGCTTCAGCCCAGTAAAAATCTAGCAAGTCTTTTTTGTTGAGCATGGCACGAGATACCTCTCCAATATGCCTGTTTTTCCTTTCTGCAATTCCATTTTGTTGTGGGGTATGACTGCATGAATATTGCTGCTTTATGCCATGCTCCTGCAGGAACCTTGCAAACTCATTTGAGAGGTACTCTCCCCCTCCATCTGACCTTAGGAATTTTATTTGCACGCCTGTTTCTTTTTTAACCATAGCTTTAAGAGTTTTTGAAATGCCCAAAAACTTCACTTTTCTTTTTCATAAAATACACCCAAACTTTTCTTCTATAGTCATCAATAAAAGTGACAAAATAATGATAGCCTCCAAGAGATGCAGCTTTAGTAGTCCACACATCAGAGTGGATTAATTCCAATGGCTTCTTACTCTCTTGAACATGTCTAGGAAATGGTTTCCTTGCCTGTTTTCCAAACTGACACGTTTCACATACCTTATGCATTTCTACAACCTTGAATTTAGGTAACCCTACAACAATATTTTGGGCTTGCATTGATTTAAGTCGCTGTACATTAACATGACCAATGCATTTATGCCAGATATCAATATCTGCAACTACACCGTTCCCATGTGCAAACATTGCTGCACTCAATTCAGGCATGTCTGCATCCAACGTAAACATTCTGCCCTTCTTCTTTCCTTTTGCTATCAAGCGACCTTTATTTTTCATATCCTCAACAAAGCATCCATGAGAATTAAATCTGACCTGCAAGCCCTGCTCAACCATTTGATCGACAGAAACTAGGTTCTTGGTGATATTTGGGACATGAAATACATCCGACATGTATTTCTTTTTCCCATCCTGCATAGACAAAGGAAATTTTCAAATCTGCACAATAGGATGTGCAGTATCATTACCAGTCTCCACAAATCCTGGTTTTTCCATTTTCCTTGCATCCTGCATCCATTCTGCATGACCTGTCATGTGGTTTGATGCACCTGAGTCAACATACCACACATCGTTGCTTTCTTCTGCACTTATCACAGAATTGGTCATGTGCTGCACCATAAACAAATGCTCATTTGTGTCATCACCCTGTCTACTAGAAGATGCATAATTCCCTTGTTGCAATTTTCCATTCATGATATCATTTTGCTTTTTATAGCAGTCTTTAGACATATGACCCATTTTACTACAGTAGTAGCATTCGACGTTGCTGTTTGCATTTTGGCCTCTTTGCCATCCACCACGACCTCTTTGGCTCCCCCTGCCTCTAGAGTTACCACGTCCTCCTCCATAGGACTGGTTTTCTTGAGTTTGCTGCATATTCTGATTTCTACCACGGCCTCTAAATCGGCCTCCTCTACCTCTACCTCTACCTCTTCCAGCATTTGAGTAGAAGACAGTTTCTTTTGAAGTTCCTCTTGAAGAAGATGCACCACCATTTCTCTCCTCCTCAGAAATTAGAAGAGCAATCAACTCCTCAAAATGAGAAAATTTTTCATGGACGGAAATGGATGTTCGGAACTGTGCATAATCCTTTCCTAGACCATTCAAGGTCACAAAAACTAAATCATCATCTTCCACTGGCGACCCAATGGAAGCAAGTGCATCTGCAATCTTCTTCACCTTCATGTGGTAGTCATTGACGCTCATACTTTCTCTTTGCACATTGTGCAACTCTTGCTTGAGCTGCATTTTCCTGGCTTGCGTATTTGTGCTATACATTTTTGACAAAGTATCCCATGCCTCCTTTGGCGTACTTGCATCCTGAATATGCACAATCATCGAGTCTAAAATACTAATAGACAGCCAGTACATAGCTTTTCTGGCTCTCTCATGCCATCCTTTGAATGCCTGCATTTGTTGTTCATTGGGAACATTAAGAAGAATTGGTTCTTCTTCATTTCCTGCAACAAATTCCCAATATCCTTTTCCCATAAGGAAATTCGTCATTCTAAACTTTCATGCTTGGAAGTTGTTCTTGTCAAACTTTTCAGTGACAATCTGTGAAAGAGAATCAGACGCCATTACAGAACACTGCAAAAAATTCTATCACTCTAAAAAACACAGCTTCAGCCTCACAAGGGCAAATCTGCAAAACTGATGAAGTGGTATTTGATCACACGGTCACTTCCTAGTGATGATTTTGCATGAACAAGCAACAAGGATGATTCTATAACTCCCAATGCCTCTGCGCACAGGCATACGATGCAATTTCTACAGTAACTTTTCACCGACCTGTAGAACAGTGGTCGCACAGCATAAAACAGGGCCTTTTTCTGAGTGCGTGCAGAAAACTTCCGCCTCCAAAATAGGCCCCGAAATGGCCTCAAATAAAAAAAACAGAGCAACCAAGGGCTAAAGCCCACTCCCGCAGGATATACTGCCCTCTTGCTACACCGCAAAGGGCGTCTCAATCTGAGACAATGCACTCTTGCACTTTTCGGCTGTGCTACCTGCAGAGACTTGCTCCCAAAACAGAAAAACGAAAGCAACACTGGTCCTCTTACCAGAACACCGAGAACTTGGCTTGCTTTCTTGAGCTCCTTACCACGAATAAGGCTTTGATACCATGTAAAGATTGTGGGAGAGAAGGAAGGAGTCTCACTTGTAGCTTTCTTGCTTGCACAATGGGGGAATACAAACACAGGTGGAGGCTGAAAACAGTTTTCCTCTTCTTAGTTGTGTAAGCCAAAAAGAACTCTAGCACATAGAAATAGAAGAACCCTATATATGGGTCTCAAACCAAACTCAATTAACTAAGGTGGCATACTAACTGAGCCACGAACTAGAGTAGATAAGGATAGCTGTCATCTAGCTATTATTAATGGGCAGTGTACCAACCGCATCTGCAACTGACAAGTCGGTGACATAAATGCACAACGGTCACCCTGGCATATCACGAGTGGAGCTCAATATATCAACACTCCCTCCCTCCCTCCTTCCTTCCCTCCCTCTCTCTCTCTCTTTCTCTCTCTATCTTTGCTTTGAGTTGTATTTTGCTACCTTCTTAGCTTTTGGTATGTTTGTTGCGGCGAGGAGAACAGCCAAAGAGCAAAGAGATGAAGGAGAAGAAGGAGTTTGTAGTTGTGCCGTTGCCCATCACAACAAATATTCAAGGTGAGTCCTCTTCTCTTTCTCTCTCTCTCTCTCTCTCTCTCTCTCGCTGTTTACTCTGAGTTGTATTTTGGTTCCTTCTCAGCTTTGGGTATGTTAGTTGTTTCTTGCTTTTCCTAGTTTTATTTTGTGCTTCACTGCTAATTAGCATCTACAGGCGCATTTGATATACAAAGTAGACGTGCTCGTAGACGTGCAAGTGTTGAAGATCCATAAAACCTCCTAGGTTTTTTTGAGTTTTGTGGACCTAGCGCGTGTAAGAGCGCGTCTAATCCACAGAGTAGACGTGCCTGTAGATGCGCTTGCATTAAACAACCACACCTCCTTTGAGTTTTTTTAGTTTTGTGGACCTGGCGCGTGTAGGAGCACGTCTAGCATGTAGTGTACACGCGCTGATAGATGTGCAACTTTGTTGTGTAAAATATGCACAGAGAGAGAGAGAGAGAGAGAGAGAGAGAGAGAGAGAGAGAGGCAGACAGACAGACAAACAAACAAACATATAGAGAGACAAATAGACAAACATGTAGATAGAAATACTCACTACAATGCAATGGCACCTTAAGTGTAACGGATCCTAGCTTATAAAATCACTTATTTTTTGTTGTATTAGCTACCTTGTAAAATTACTTATCTCTCACACTGGTACTACACGATCTTTGCAATGGACTTTTACAAAAAGGGGCTCATCATAGATAAGGTATGGTTTGTTATTGCATGAGAAGTATGGCTAATATTCTTGAGTAATGTTCTTGTGTTTTCCCCAAACACACAAAATTTGATGGGGGAGAAAAAAAGCCAGAGAGCATGTATCATATTTGTTTGTGGCTTGTTTTTGTTGCTACATCCATGGTTGTTTGTATACACAACATTTTCCCTCATCTATTTTTTGTATCCTATCAAAGCTTCTTAATAGAGGCATACAGTAAGGAATTATTAGCCATCTATTATTCTTATTTATAATAACCAAGTAATAATCAAACTTCTTTATTCTCCGTAGTCTTGTCAAAGTTTTAGAGGGGGAGAGAAAGACAGACATTGAGAGAAACCCACACACAGAGAGGATTAATTCCCTAAGAATGAAGTTGAGACAACTCCAAGTTCTCGCACAACAAAGTGAAGTGGGCTTCATTCAGTCATTTGGTGAATATATCTATAGTAACCTAATCACCTGGAAAATGTTCAATCATGATCACACCTTTCTTTACTTCATATTAAACATAATGATAATGCACTACAATATGTTTAGACTTGTTATGTTGAACATAGTCTTTAGCAAGAATAATAGTACTTTGGTTATCACATCAAAGTGGTGTGCTCGAGAGAGGAGAATCGAAAATATTTGATAGAACTTTGTGAAGCCATACTAACTCTTGAGCTGCTAAAGAGGCATCAACATATTCAGCCTCTATAGTGGAAACAATAACATAACATTGTTTCTTGCTAGTCCAATAAATAAGACAACCATTGATAAAGAAACAATTTCCACTTGTAGAATGCATAGATAAGTGAGAGCTTTCCCAATCTAAATTTTTATAAGCCAAAAGTTGAAGTGAATGTAGAGAACCAGAGTTTTGTTGGCATTGATAACTCAACCCAAAATCTTTAGTGTCTTTCAAATACTTCAAAACTTATTTAGCTGCAGTCCAATGTTTAAGGCATGGAGAACTAGGATGTTTTCCAAGAAAATTTGCAACAAAAAGAATGTCAGGGTGAGAATTTAAGCCAACAAATTGAAGACATCCAAAAAGACTAGCATAAGGTTGATGTAATGCTAATTATCCATCATTCTACAGAAAGTGAGAATCTCTGTAGAGCTCACAAGACAAGGAGTACTAGTAGGATGTGTAGAACCCAAACCAAACTTCTGAATAATATCTTCAATGAACTTTGTTTGACACAATAATAAAACACCTTTTTCTTGATAGCATTGAATCTAAATATTAAGACAGTATGTCTCTAAGATCTACCATGTCAAAGGTAGAAGATAAAACCTTCTTTACTTGTTGAAGGAAGTTGAGATGTTAGAAACAAGTATGGTATCATCCACATATAGACCAAGAAAAACAAAACTATCATTGGAGCACTTGACATATACACTTAGGTAAGTTGCTCATGAATATATGTGTGTATCACGTGGGTTAAAAATAAGGTATTTTTAAAATACCATTTTTATACATTTTTTACACACAGAAGGGTGTAATATAAGGGGGTTGTTTACAGATTGAATAGAAAAGGGTCATTTTTTATTCATGATAAATTCACAGATAAGGATAATTATAAAAAGGCCTTGAACACACGTGATGTAGAGGATATACATATAGTAACTTCCCTGAGCATATACGTTAGGATCTGAAGAACAAGAGATGAAACCTTGTTTTGGAAGAAAGAGATTAATCTTTTAACACCAAGCTCGTGAGATTGTTTGAGACCATAGAGTACCTGATGAAGTCTACAAGCAAGATTTTCCTTATGTTTGACTACAAATCCCTTTGGTTGCTCCATGTAGATATTTTCATTTAAATCACCATTAAGAAAAGTAATTCTCACATCCATTTGGTGAATCTCCAAATCAAACTCAATAGCAAAAACTAACAAGACCCAAATGTTGGTAATATGAACAATAGGTGAGAAAGTTTCTTGATAATCAACTCCTACAATTTGTGAGAAACCTTTAGAGACTAACCTTGCTTTGAATTTGTCAAATGTTCCATCAACTTTTGTTTTAGTCTTTTAAATCCACTTGCATTTAATAGCAGTACGTCTATGTGATAACTCAGTCAGCACCCATGTACCTTTAGAGAGAAGAGATTCATACTCAACTTCCCTGGCCTCCTGCCATTGTTCCTTTTGTGGGGATGACATGGCATCACTATAAGAGATAGGGCCTTCAAAATATTGAAAGAATTCTCAAGAATATTAGCATCATAAATATGACAAGTACCATGCTCATGATCAATTGCAAGATCAACATAAAGATCAAGGCCAAGGACATCATAAGCAATAATTGGTACACCTTGTGAATCTTGATTTGAAGAGTCAATATAATCCTGTGAAAAGGAGGTTCATATTCATATAGAAAAGGAAAAGAAGTGAGTAAGGACTTTGTATCATCAATGTTTCCCAACATCCTATGTGCTACCCATAAGTTTCTCATTGAAAGTAGCATCATGACTTATGATTACCTTCTTGGAAGATGGATCATAAAACTTGTATCCCTTAGAAAAAGTTGAATATCTAATGAAAATAACTTTCAAACTAGGAGGATCAAGGTTTTTTTGAGTCTCTTTGACTACATGAATATAAGCAATACATCCAAAAGTTTGAAAATATGAGACAAAAGGATTTTCATATGTCCAAGTGGTAATCGGTATTTTACAAGGAGCAACTATAGGAAGATGATTTTGCATAAATACTACTGTTAACATTGTTTCAGCCTAACAACATCGAGATAAGCTAGAATCAATGAGCATACATCGCATGGCATTGAGAATAGTCTTATTTTTACATTCAGCAATACCATTCTATTGAGGAGAGTAGGGAACCATATATTCAAGATGAATACCCTGATTATTACAACAATCATCAAAATAATTTGAAATGTATTCTCAACCATTATCATAGTGAAGTTTCTTGATGTGACGACTAGTATGGAGTTTTGCAACTTTTTGAGTTATGCAACTTTTTGATATTGCTTAAAAGATAATAAAGCTTCTGATTTGTGCTACAAGAGAAAAACATTGGTGTGTCTTGAGAAGACATCATTCAAAGCCATGAAATACCAATATTGAGATTTTGGTGGAGAAAAAGGTCCACAAATATCAGTGTGAATAAGATCAAGAAAATCTCTAGATTGAGTTGTGGTGGAAATGAAAAATAGTTTGCAAAAATGCTTTTCGAGTTCACAATATTCACAAATACCCATATGAGGAGGATCTTTGAATTCCATATTTGACCACATGTCCCGAACTTATGGGAAATTTTCATATTTCCCAATATGGTGTTTATTGAAAAAGTTACTGCAGATAGAGGTGAGTTGGAAAGCTGATGAGGCTAGGGATTTTTTCTCTTGCCTTGGCATTAAACTTTCTTTGACTTCGGCATATAATCCAGAAGGCAATGGGAAGAGAGAAAGAGGCCATTCGGCGATTGTGAAAGCCTTGGTCAAAGCATGTGGTGGACGGGCTCCGGAGTGGCCTAGGTTGTTTCCTTATGATTTATGGGCTGATCGCACTACTCGCAGTGTGACTACAAGTTATATGCCAATTGAGTTTATGTATGGGCAGAAGCCAATCATGCCTATAGAGACTTGCACACTTACTTGGAGTACTTTACCATGGCAGCAAGAAAAGATGACTAGAGAAGATCTTTTGGCTCTTCGTATTCGTCATCCTTGGAGAGAAGACAAGAAAATATTGAGAGAGAAACTCAAAAGCTCAAAGAAGCCAGGATTTGCAACAAAGACCACTTTGATAGCAGTCACAAATTGAGGCCTAAAGAGATTAAAGAATGAGATTGGGAGTTGGTCTATGATAACAGTCTAGACAACTAGTATAGTGCTATCCGCAAGGTTTCCAGACGATGGTTTGGGCCCTATTTAGTGCAGCGTGTCCATGACAATGCTACATATTCCTTGGCGGAACTTGATGGTTCGGCCTTGGAGAGAAGATGAGAAAATATTGAGAGAGAAACTCAAAAGCTCAAAGAGGCCAAGATTTGCAACAAAGACCACTTTGATTGCAGTCACAAATTGAGGCCTAAAGAGATTAAAGAAGGAGATTGGGTGTTGGTCTATGACAACAGTCTAGACAACTAGTATAGTGCTATCCGAAAGGTTCCCAGATGATGGTTTGGGCCCTATTTAGTGCAGCATGTCCATGACAATGCTACATATTCCTTGGTGGAACTTGATGGTTCGGCCTTGCGGATTTCGATTGCAGGGAAGAGAATCAAACTATTCAAGAGAAGAGATGATGTAGCCTATGTAGTCGGGGAGTTGGATGATGTGATTTATGATGGCCTTGAGCCAAGGGATGATGAAGATGAAGATGAAGATGAGGATATTGCATGTGCTTTTATAGAAGACGAAGAGGTTGCATTGATCGTCAAGCTTGGTGGTGATAAAGATGGGTAGCTTTGGCGCATCCAAAGGATGTGCAGGTTTGCAGGGGCGGATGTCCTGACGTTGCACGTCCACCACTGCAAATCTGAGGGCAGAAGTTTTCTACCAAGAATTTGAAAATATTAGTTAGTGGCATTAAGAATTTATTTTTGGTTATGTATGCATTTTTTGTTTCCATGACACACAAACACATGTAGTTAGGCAAGGCACATTCTTTCAATACATTCATATTTTTTGTGGAGTATTGTTTGATTGGTTGTAAAACATTAAAGTATGTATGTTCTGAAGACCATGACGATTCACCATTTGATAAGAAAGCCTTGTGCCATGTTTTATCAAATGCAAATGGGATGTTTAGTTTCAGTTCAATGCCTGTGAACAGACCATGCTTGTGCCATGTCTTTGCATGTAAATATGCATTTGTAATAGTGATCTTGAGGAGATTACAAAGTAGTTTGCTTCACAAGTTGTGGAAATCTTGCATCCTATAGAGTTCATCAATCTTTTGATATTGTGCAAAGGGCTTACATTAACCATAATGAGTGCATATGGTGCTAATGGGTCTCTACAACATTCTTCTTGAACATGTATACCCTCAAAATTTGATGACTAGAATTGGAATAATTTGAGAGGCATTAAAATGAGACATAAAAGCTTTCAAAGAAAGGGATCCTGCTTGCACAAGCTACATGCATGGGATGCTAAGCTTCAAAGGTTTTCTTGCTTGTGAGGCACATCGGATTGCTCAACATACACCTAGGTGCTCGGAATGAGATGCAATGAGGGAATGAGAGGGCCCCTCTTTTGCTTGGGAAGAATACTCCAGAATAACAAGACTAACATGCTGTAGTATGATGGACCAATCTTTTCAGTAGGTCGTCGTTGTGTTTGTCTAGGTGGACTTCTTCGTCATCAATGACGTCTATGCCCATAGTACTCATAAATAATAATTATGGCAGCACCCTGAAAGATGGCGGCACAAGGACAATGTAAACCTTGACGTCAGAAGCTCGTTTTAATACAATTGACGAAGAATCTCGTTTTAATGCACTTGATGAAATCATTAATGTCATGAAATGATTTATAAAAAAAAGCTTTTCTGGAGAGAAAAGCATCAAGCTTAAGCTTTTGTGAGCCATATCAGGATGAGATGTCAAGGGCAGCGCTGATTATAAAGAGGGACGTAACTAATGCAAGAAAGGTTTTCGAATGTCGAAGGAAGTTAGCGATGCAGTAGTAGAAGAAGAACAAAGAGGAGACGTTGAAAGCTGCAGAAGACAACGAATAGTTTCGACAAGGGGAAGATACCGTCAGACAGGCAGTCGAATTCCAAAAACGTTGTCATTGGCAATGCCATAGAATAGTCAATATCAACGTCATTATCAACATTGCTATTTACATCGGTATCATTGTCATATTGAACAATGCTTTGCGATGCTAATAGCGATGTGTGCATTAAATTTGTGACGCTAATAGCAACGGTAACAAGGAAAAAAAAATTATGGCAGGGCAGCTATAGCACTATGTGCTTTATTTAGGCCATACAAAATAGTTTCAGTAATGTGTACAATGTTCGTGTAAATAAAGGCAAAGTGTACTTAAATCATAACACTGATATATGAAATAAATACATTATCACATTATGAAAGCGACCGGTACAATCATGGCAAGATACTACTACTACATAGAAAATGTCTACACAGAAGATCACGTGATAAAAAAAGAAGGGTATGTGAGCT
Source organism: Lygodium microphyllum (assembly GCF_053477565.2). Classification (NCBI taxonomy): domain Eukaryota; kingdom Viridiplantae; phylum Streptophyta; class Polypodiopsida; order Schizaeales; family Lygodiaceae; genus Lygodium; species Lygodium microphyllum. The sequence continues at coordinate 132,098,765 of NC_141159.1, forward strand.
CCACAGATCCAGGGGCGAGCTATAGATCCTCGCTATTCGAAACCTCGTTCCGCCGCAAAGGAGCATCGAACGAACTCTACAAAAAAAGAAACAACTACACATCAGTCCACCATACAATAATGCATTCTAATTAAACATAGCAACTATGGACAAGAAAGATGAGTGACTTACAAGGGCACCACGTCCATACAATCGGTCGATCAATGTAGTGAGACCGTGCCTCTCTGCATATCGAGTCTCAAGGCCGGTGGGATCGCGATTGGTAATAGAGTGCTACAAACAAAACAAAATATAAATGTTAAAAGCACGGTTGTCAGTACAAAGGATATTGCAAAAAAATAAGCAACCAAAACAAAAGAAAAACTTACAAAGTCCTTCAGATATGTTATGTGGCCACCACTCCCAAGATGATGGACCACTCTCACCTCTAGTCATACCCTCGCCGCCTTGCGCTGCTGTCTCCAATGTCTTGGAGAATTTGTAGCCTCCTCCCTGAGTCGACATCAGTCGTCTGCGTCTAGCCACTCGGGCTTTGAAGCCCCACTCTTGAGTGCCTTGCGTGCGTGGGCAAGAAGAATCCAATGCTTTCAAGCCCCACATTCCTCAAGGGAAGGTGTCAGCCGGGTCAAAGAATTCTTCTTACCCACATTCCTATTCAACCTCAAAGTTGGTGTCATCCCTCGGGGTGCGTGCATCCCTTATTTGTTGCTGAACATCTTCGTTTGCTTTGTTTTTTCCCTGTTACCCGCCATGTCTAGGTATAGTCCCATGAGACCACCTATCATTGTTCTAGCTATAACTAGAGCTAGACAACTATGATTGACTTACTTTTTTGTTCAAAACGGAGGCAGAAATTCCTTCTTTGAGATGAGCATATGCACGCATTCCCATGTTTTATAAAAAAAATTGTAATTAGAAATGTGGGACTGTGCTGTGCGGTCCAGCACCCTGTCCACACCTAGGAAAGGCCTATTGTGGGCTATAGGTACTTTGTATGCTCTAAGTGGGTATCCAAAACTAAACAGAGTTCTTGGCAAGGCCTAAAGGTACTCTCCAAGGTCAGCACCTCAATTCTTGGTGGCAATACCTCTGCAAATGCAAGCCTTTTCTCCAGCACTCTGAAACAGTCACAAGAGGACTGAAATTGGGTTCTCCTTCTATTGCACTGTGGGATTTACTGTTTTCTTGGCATCATGCATCACTTGAGCACCCTTTAGCATGTTTGGCATCACTTCAGCATTACTGAGCACGAGAATAAGCATTTCCATGATCATATCAGCAAGGTAGGCTCTCATACATGCATAATCACTGCCATTAGTGCATACATGACTGCATAGGTGTATCCAATGATACATACATCCATCTTCAACCCATGTAAGGCAATGCATTCCCATACATCACTGCATACATGGCTGCATGCATATCTAAGGGTACATTTGCTGATGTACATCTGTATATCCCATCCACACAAGAGTGTGTCATGTTATAGTCATCAAAATTCCATCATGCCAAGTCCATTTCTCAATTTTTCCAAGAAGTACCTGCACCTACAAATGAGTTTTGGGCTCTGGATCACCGGGAGGTGGGCAAAGTTCCCCTCGGGCTGGGTTGTGCACCCCTTCAGGGTCTTTGATGGCAAGGGGGATCACCCCTCTTTTGTCTTGCCACCTCGCTTGGCATCGGGCTTTTCCTCACCAGGAATATACATGGCCGATATTTATTAATTACACACCCAGCATGAGATGCATTTTAGGAATCGAAATTTTGGGCTTTTCATGAAGTGCATGGAATTGGAATGGGGAATAGGGATAGAGAGCTTACCGGCAGTGACTCGCTGCCTACTCACCCTTATACAATGGATTTCTTAATCAACTCTTGGCTCAGCCAATTCACAAGAAGCCAAACGGGTTACGGGTAAGGAAAAATATAATCTCGATGAAGCTTCAGCATGAGTAAAATCCATTCCAATGCCATAAGATCAAAGGGAAATGACTGAGATTAATATTCAGCATGCATACAATGTCTGGGACTTACCTACTTGGACTCATACATTCTCTCAAACAAGTGGATAGGATTCAACAAGAGGCTTAAATGGAGACAATGAGAGCAAGAATCGGTTACCTTGAGTTGTTTGAAGAAGAAGGCAGCCATTAATGCCATTTCAGTCCTTCATGAGAGCTCCAATTTGATCCTGCATGCTCCATAGCTCCAAAATGGTTGTGCTCCATCAAGAAAGGATGAAGTCAAGCTTGGGAAAGAAGGATTCTTCCATGGGCAAAGGGTATTGCTTGCATAGATTGATCAAGGGGGTGATTCCTTCCAAATGAGCACTCCATAATGCCTTAGAAAATTAGAGAAAAATATAATATGTGGTTGTGGACGTATGATAGTGGCAAAGCATAAGGTTTGGTGTCAGTTTGCCCTATTTTTTTGTCATAGTGTGTGATTTATTGCTCTTTATATATTAAACCTCTTTATATGGGTCAAGGATAATAGTGGTAGATGGGTCTCGACTACTCATCGCATTACCCATATCAACCATCGCCTATCATATAACGTGTGGTCTGATAACATTCTCCACAAATGACCAGGTCCTGTCTCATTATCAAGAGCAATATCTGACTAGGACCATAGTTAAAGAAGAAGTCCTCTTCATAAGCAAAATTGGCTAGTGAGTCCACAAATTGATTCCAAGAACGTGGAATCAGCTAAAGAGATACACTCTCAAATTCATCAAGTAGGGTTATAGCAATGCGATGATACATACGAAGGATAGGATTCCGGATTGTATATGTCTCATTGAGTTGATTTAAGATCAGCTGGGAATCCCCTTTTACTAACAACTACTAAATAACACCTTTCTTGGCAATATTCAATCCCATAATCAAGGCTTTATAATTCGCCATGTTGTTAGTGAATCCTACACTAAGATAAGCAGTTAATTTCATTGTAACTATACGTCGGGGGATCTCGAATAACTAATCTAACACTCCCTTTTTTATTAGGGCCCATCGAAATATAATGTGTATGTCACAATGGGTTTACACAGCCACTCATCCAGAACTCCCCTATTCATAATTATGATAGTCAAAATTCAACATATTTAGAAGATGAATTGATGGCTCCATCCCACCTTCATCATTAAAGACTATAGGGACACTCATTAAAATCTACAAAAAATGATGATAGAAGACCTTAATCTCCCAAAAGAATGTCCCGTCATCTTGCTCAGTCACTTTATAGCCTTTACTCCACCATATGAGCTTTCCTCGATAATATTCCTCTAAGTATGGGTGCTCCAAATAAGGGATCAGTCAACCCATCAACCTCTATCGTTGTTTCCTTGCAGATATCTGATCAATCGTGCATAAACCTGCAAGGCACCTATGTCATTAGTGCAATAAAAAATAATAAGGTTTAATCTTATTAAGATTAACCTTATTCTTAAACTCCACACCCTCAAGATCTGCCAATAATGCTGTGGATTTATTATTCCCGATCCTAACAATCCTATAAGGACCCTCCCATTTGGGCTCTATCTTTCCTTGAAATAATTCTCTATGCACATCATAGTACAACACTAGCTGTCCTTTCTTAAAAGTGTATTTCTTTGCTTTTAGGTCATGGAGCTGCTTCATCCAACGCTTGGTCACCTCCTGATGTAGCAAACTCTGCAATTTAATCTCATTGAGGTGTGCGAAAGTCGTAAAGTGCTCTAAGAGGGCATCCCCATCCCCAAAGAATGATTGATCGCAAATCTTATGGTTGGCAACTCGATGTCTAGAGGTAGGATGCACTCCTCTCCATATATTAACTTGAATGGGGTGTGACCAATGGCTCGTTTGAATGTCGTATTGTACGCCCACACGGCCACGTACAACTTTTTGTCCCAACCTCTTTTCTTTTCTGATACTACCTTAGACAGAATGCACACAAGCTACTTGTTGGTACCCTCGACCTACCCATTGGCTTGTGGGTTATAGGTGTTAGCTATATATAGTCTGTCTATATATAGCACATGTCTATATATAGTGCCCTGCACTTGCAGTCCCTACCATGAAGGCCCCTGTGACAGTACCTCTGTCAACTCTAGTGCCTTCTTACGCTGCCCCCACAGGCGTTACTCCCTCGGCACCCACTGGGACAGCCCCAGGGTTTGCCGCCCCCACCCCGAAAGCCCCAGCCGTGATGCCGTCCCCCGTGACCAGGTCATCGCCACGACTCCCCCCTCTCCATCTTCATGGCAGCACAACAGCAGCAACGAAGATTCCTTCTACCTGGCCTGAATCTTTGCTGTAATTTGAGGCAGTGCACATGGAGGGGAGCGGCAGCCACAAGGCCGTGGTCGTGGAGTACGAGCAGCTCTTGGATGAGCATGGGCAGCCCCTACAAGAGTCTGCCCCCATCTGCAATCTACGGCCGCCACCTCCGGCCAGTGCCAAAAAACACTGGCTCAAGGGCAACCGCGTTGAGGCTTATGACAAGGATGGATGGTGAGAAGGCACCGTCACGCACGTGTTGAACAAGGATGGACCTATCGTTGTCTATTTCTAGAACTCAGGGGAAGAACTCGGATTCCCCTTATCGAAGCTCCGGTGCCATAGGTGCTGGAAAGATGGCCATGTTAAATAGTGCGCAAGGGAGATGAGAAACGGAGGAAGAGAGAGGCGACGAGAGACACGAGACACCAAAAGTGGAACCCTAGAAGTGTGTCAACTGTGCACACATGATAGGAATATATAGAGGGGACCTGTGGGACGCTACATATAGACGGTACTATATATAGATAGGTGCTATATATAGACAGACTATATATAGCTAACACCCCCACTCAAATAAAGGTCCCTTACTATGGATGAAAAAACCCTTGGGGGCTCCAGGGAAAAACCCACAGCTCTATATAGACCTACCGTTATATTATTATTCAAAATATAAAATTACAAAGTTGAACTTACAAGAGCCTATTCATAGGCATCAAAGGAGCTACATCACTCGTGAATTACAACATTCCGTTCAGCTACATCACTCAGGAGCTACATCACTCTTAAATTACAACAACCTATTCAGAGGCATCAAAAGAGCTTTATCACTCCTAAATATACAATATGTAAAATAATGATAAGCGACATCACTGCAAAATATAAAATCTCCAAGAAATTCTTGCAACTGAACTTGGGATGTAAGCAGTATATCTGTCACATCAAAACTTAAATAAAAACGTTACAGTGACATTAGAACAACACAAGGTCTATAGAGACGGTTCACGATGCCGCTCTATAGACAACATAACACATGTGGGGCCCCATGAACAGAATATAAATAAAACAATTTGTCATTAGGTGGAATATAGACGCTCATCAACTGGAAAGAATATAAACGAAATAATGTGTCATCAGCTAGAAAGAATATAAACGAAACAATGTATCATTAGCTAGAATATAGATGCTTATCAATGGAATAATGAACGAGGAAGATTATCATGAAGCATGGCAATATCAACATCCAAAAGTAATGTTGATATTGAAATGTAGAGAGAGAGAGAGAGAAAGAGGAAGCTTATTTGCTAAGTGGCTCTCGTAAGCTACCAGGTTTCTAAACAACCTCTCTGTATCATCTCCCACTCTTATTTTGGGCAAATACAGGATGACCTTCTTAGCATCGAAACTGACTGAGTTCATGTAACCTGGTGCTACAGGTTGGAATTTGATACCACAATTGTGAAGATCAAATTAAAGTATTCCTTCCTAGCATCCAGTGGTAACTAGAGTGAGGTCAGCCCAGATGCCATCTTTCCAGCACCTATGGCACCGCAGCTTCGACAAGGGGAATCCGAGTTCTTCCCCTGAGTTCTGGAAATAGACAAGTACATGGCCATCCTTGTTCAACATGTGCGTGACGGTGCCTTCTCACCATCCATCCTTGTCATAAGCCTCAACGTGGTCGCCCTTGAGCCAGTGTTTTCTGGCACTGGGACCGGAAGTGGCAGCCGCCGCAGATTACAGATGGGGGCAAACTCTTGTAGGGGTTGCCCATGCTCATCCAAGAGCTGCTCGTACTCCACGACCGTGGCCTTGTGGCTGCCACTCCCCTCCATGTACACAATCTCGGCTGCATACCAGACGCCGACGAAGCCGTCCTCGTCGCTGCGGACCTCCACCTTGTCCCCTACCTTGAGGGAGGAGGTAACCATGGTCCCCCTCAAATTACAGCAAAGATCTAGGCCAGGTACAAGGATTCGTTGCTGCTGCTCTGCTGCCATGAAGATGGAGAGGGAGGAGTTGTGGCGACGACCTAGTCACGGGGGACGACATCACGCTTGGGGCTTTCGGGGTGGGGGCGGAAAACCCTGGGGCTGCCCTGGTGGGTGAGGAGGGAGTAACGCCTATGGGGGCAATGTAATGAGGCACTAGAGCTGACAGAGGTACTATCACAGGGGCCTTCGTGGCAGGGACTGCAAGTGTAGGGACTGCAGGGGGAATAACGGCCATGGGAGCGTACTGAGGGGTTGGCGGTATGCTCTGATACCATGTTGAATAGTGCGCGAGGGAGACGAGGAACGGAGGAAGAGAGAGGCGATGAGAGACACGAGACACCAAAAGTGGAACCCTAGAAGTGTTTCAACTGACACATGATAGGAATATATAGAGGGGACCTGTGGGGCGCTATATATAGACGGGCACTATACATAGACAGGTGCTATATATAGACAGACTATATATAGCTAACAATAGGGGGTTGTTTTATTGTGCTTGATGTGCCAACCCTCAATTAGGCTTTTTATCACTTTGCTCCAAAAATGCGTCCCCCGGTCCGATACTATTTCTTTTGGAGAACCAAATCAACATACTATTTTCTCTAATTAAGAAACTCGTGGTTTCCTTTGCATTGTCTTTCCGTGTTGCACGTGCTTTCGACCACTTAGTAAAATAATCAGTTGCTACAATAATATATCTTTTTCTGTGCAGTGGATGATGGAGTAATAGGGCCCACAAAGTCGATCCCCCACTTCTTGAACGGAAGGATCACCATAATAGGAGTGAGTGCTCGCTTCCTATTCTCTCAGCTATCATGTTGTTAACAGATGTTGCATCTTTTAACGTACTCGAATGCATCCTGGAAGATGGCTGGCCACCAATATCTCGCCTTCAAGGCTTTTTGCACAGTTAGCCGCCCAGCAAAATGATCTCCGCATGTGCCCAGCAAAATGATCTCCGCAAGCAGAGTCATGGCACTCTTCTAAGATGAAAGGGACCTTGTTAGGCATTACGCATCGGGGGTAGATATCATCTACCCCTTGCCGATACAATGTGCCTGCGATTATTGTAAATTTTAAAGCCTGTTGATCGATCTTTCACTTTTCTGACTTCAATAGACTAGCTCCCATCTCTCCCGTAGACAAATAATGTGTTATCACCGCATACCAGGAGGGAATAGACGTTGTGCCAATCTTGAACAATGAGTCGTAGTCACTACCTTCAGCCAGAGCTTCCTTTGGCTCCCCAACGTCCACAAGGCACTCTACGATACCTTGCAACATGGATGGCTTTCTCTTAATCTCGTAATCAAAATCTTGCAAAGTGATTAACTACTTTGCCAAATACTCGGGGGATTGTAGCTTATTCATCAGTAGTCTTAGCCCTTCCACCTTCGTATAAAGAACGACCTTCTTATAAAGGATGTAGTGCGTGAACTTTTTAGTCGCAAAGACCATCACAAGGCACAACTTTTCCATATAAGTATAACTAATTTCGGATACACCCACCTTTCGACTGACAAAAGGAATCAGGTGATACCACTTCTCTTCCCACATGTGTGCTAAACAACAGCTAATGCTATGCATGGTAGCTGCTAAAAATATATAAAAAATTTCACCCCTCTTTGATGCTTTCAACATAGGTGCTCTTACAAGTTCTTGCTTTACATCCTCAAAAGCCACCTTACAGGGTCGCTCCACATAAATAAACAGTTGAAGGATAATAGATTTGTCAATGACGACGTCCTTTCTACCAAAGCGTTTATAAACCGTCGAAAATATCCAATTGATGATAGAAAGCTGTGGACTTCTTTGGGGGTATGTGGCAGACTCATGGCAACTATAGCTTTGATATTTTCAGGATCCGTTGCAATCCCTACCGAGCTAACTACATGGCCAAGCAGGAGTCCATAAGATACACAAAAAATGCACTTCTTGGGATTGAGAGCTATGCAAAATCTTCTGCATTGCTCAAAATTTTTTTGTAAAATAATCAACTACTTTTCTCTCACAATGGCTGCCCCTAAATCCTCAATAAATACCTTAAGCTCCTCAGGGGAAATGTCACTAAAGGTCTTATCGGTAGTTCGTTGCCAAGAACCAGGCGTATTGCATAAACCAAATGCCATCACATGATATGCAAAGGTCCCAAAGACTATTATGAACATCGTCTTGAGCTTATCCTCTTCTGTGATCGCCATCTGATTATAGCTTGCAAAACAGTCCACGAATGAACATATCTCCCTACCCACCAATTGATCCAGAATCTAGTTGATAAAGGGCAGTCAGTAGTAATCCTTAACTATTTGCTTGTTCAACTCTCAAAAGTCCACACATAGTCGGATTTGATTATTTTTCTTCTTCCTGATGACAACTGGTGAACACCATTCAGTGTGCTACACACGGAAGATCAAACCCGCTTTTTGCAGTTTTTGTAACTCCTCGAACAGCCCATCCCGCAACTCAAATGGCATATGCTTGGCTTTCTATCGCACAATATGGCTTCTTTCCTTCAACAAAATTGTATGGACAACGAGGCTGGAAGGAATGCCCCTACATTCATCGTAACTCCAAGCAAACATATCGCAAAACTCTTGGATCAGAGTGACATAATCCTACCATTCCTCGGCACTAAGCATGGATCCTAGCTTTATGAGACGCTCATCGTCTGGCGTACCAAGGTCTAGCTTGATAACATCTGTGTCCCTTATTCTATCTTGAGCTTCTAATGGCTTGTTCAACATTACTTGATAGACGTCTTCTGTGGTTGATCCCTCTTTGGATTTGTTAGTCAATGACGTCTCACTTGCAAATACATCTTTCATTGTCTTTAACTCTGTAGAAGACATGGGAGCTCGCTCACTTTGAGGTGATTCAGAATATGCATCGACTACCACATGTCTGACACCTTTGTCAAATATCAATCTACCAGCGGGTATATCTACTTGAAAGTTTTCTTGCAAAATCCAAGGTCGACCAAGCAATACTTGGTAACTTGGATGCCCTGTAAATTGGATTACCCTAAAGTCCAACAGACATTCTACATTGGGAACTGTCACTTGGACTTTAGTAATGCAGCCCTCCGACTGTCTCAGACTATCATTAGTAATTCTAAGGATTGTGGAGGCATTTTTCAGAATCGCAAGACCCAACCTCTCCATCAATTCTGAACTCATAATATTAACCAAGGATCATGTGTTAACGATAGCATTATCCACTAGAATCCCATCAACATAGGCCGCAACCCTTGGGTAGTGCTTTCTGCATGTTCAAACCTGTCATCCCCTACTTGCGCTATTCCCAAGGGTTCTACGATATAACCCGTACAAAAGATCTTTTTAAATTCCTTGCATACTCCTGGCGACAAGTTGATTAGCTGCAAAATATTCCCGTCTGGTTTATCATCAGAAAGGGAGCTAGCTAAATTGAATTCGTGATAATTTGCTAAAGCTCGCTTCTCGTGCCAAACCATTCACTCTTTAGGACGTTGCACCAGCTTTATTGCCTCTTTTTTAACTCTCACCTTCTTTCTTAATACCTCTTTATCTCTCTTGGCATTAGTCTTACTCTCTACGGACTTCAGAGAACCCCCTTCCTTGTTAGGATTTAGAACTTGTGTTCCTTTATCATCTTGCCTAGGGTTTTCGTCGACAGGTTTTACATTATCTTTGTCACCTTCTCTATGTTGTTGGCCTCTTGTTATAGCATGTAGGCTAGAAACTTCAGTGCCATTAGTCTACATGGCCTCGATGAGGCCTACCCCACTGTTGCCTGGCAGTTCCTCAACAGTAGCCTTACCCCTTTCAAGTATTTTTTTGGCCCATCATTCTGCTAAAAATTATTTCCTTGTGCACGATGATTAACACGCCTTCGTTGCCGACTACCTTGCAGGAGGGAAGTAATCTTGCTCCAACACTTGGCTGCTAAATGGCTGCACTTCCTACAAATGTCGCACTTGACATTTGGGCAATTACGTGGATAATGTTGCCCACCACACCATTTGCAGCTGAATCTAGAGGGTGCACCCTCTTTGGGACGTCGACTCCCTATCAGATTCTATTGTTTCTTTAAGAAATTAACGTCAACGGCTATTTGCCAATATTGCTTAGATATCATATCCATGTAGTGCTTCATCATGTCCTTGACTTCGCTAAGGAAATTTGACGCACTCGACTCATAGCCCTCATCATTTACCCATTGGTCCCTTAGCCGCACAATTAGTAATTGGCTACATTGGTTGCTGACCCATAGGAATGATGTTAGGGTTCGCTGCTTGGCCTCCCACATTTGGAGGCATCTGACTAGCCATAGGCATAGTCACACTAGGCAAAGCTGGCAAGAAAGGCACATTCGGCACCACATTCCCTCTCTCGTTAGGGTTGGCTATCCCTATCCCTTGCACTACAAGGAATTGGGCAATTAGCGACGCCGATTAGCGACGGCGGATATCAGCGTCGCTATTGGCGTCGCAAATAGCGACGCCAATATCGACCCCAATGCAAATAGCGACGCCGTAGGAAAAAAAACGCGGCCGAAACCCGAGCACTGTTTTCATTTCTTTTGCTTCGACTTTTGAGAGCGAGAGCGAGGGAGAGAGCGAAGGCTTTGTGAGAGAAGAAGAGGAAGAAGACTTGCTACCGCCGCCGCCGCCGCCGCCGTTGTTCGCGAAGGAGAGGAGGAGCCCTCATTGCAAAGAGAAGCCGTCCCACGCTCGCCATATCTCATTGGTGAGTCTCCCTCTCTCTTTCTTTTGCTTGTTGAAGGTTTAAATCGTTCTCTTTTACTTGTTTAGGAGAGGAAATGAAAGAGAAGGAAAGGGAGAGGGAGAGAGAGGGAGAGAAAGAGAGGGAGAGGGAGAGGGAGAGGGAGAGGGAGAGGGAGAGAAAGAGAAAGAGAGGGAGAGTGCATTCTCTCTCTCTCTCTCTCCCTTTTGCTTGTTTAATGTTTAAATCACTTTCTTTTTTGCTTGTTTAGGAGAGGAAACGAGAGAGTAAGAGAGAAAGAGAGGGAGAGGGAGAGGGAGAGGGAGAGAAAGAGAAAGAGAAAGAGAAAGAGAAAGAGAGGGAGACGGAGAGGGAGGGGGAGGAAATGAGAGAGGGAGAGAAAGAGAAAGAGAGGGAGAAGGAGGGAGAGTGCATTCTCTCTCTCCCTCTCCCTTTTGCTTGTTTAATGTTTAAATCACTTTATTTTTTGCTTGTTTAGGAGAGGAAATGAGAGAGAAAGAGAGCGAGAGGGAGAGGGAGGGGAAGGAAATGAGAGAGGGATAGAAAGAGAAAGAGAGGGAGAGTGCATTGTATCTCTCCCTCTCCCTTTTGCTTGGAGGATGTTTAAACCACTTTATTTTTTGCTTGTTTAGGAAATGGAGAGAAAGAGAGATAGAGAGGGAGAGGGAGAAAAAGAGAAAGAGAGGGAGAGGGAGAGGGAGGGGAAGGAAATGAGAGAGGGAGAGAAAGAGAACGAGAGGGAGAGGGTGAGGGTGAGAGAGAGAGTGTGCATTCTCTCTCACGACGGGTTTGGTTGTTTGTTGTTTGAATCACTTTCTTTTTTGCTTGTTTAGGAGAGAGGGAGAGGGAGGGGAAGGAAATGAGAGAGTAAGAGAGAAAGAGAGGGAGAGGGAGAGGGAGAGGGAGAGGGAGAGAAAGAGAAAGAGAGGGAGAGGGAGAGGGAGAGGGAGGGGGAGGAAATGAGAGAGCGAGAGAAAGAGAAAGAGAGGGAGAAGGAGGGAGAGTGCATTCTCTCTCTCCCTCTCCCTTTTTCTTGTTTAATGTTTAAATCACTTTATTTTTTGCTTGTTTAGGAGAGGAAATGAGAGAGAAAGAGAGCGAGAGGGAGAGGGAGGGGAAGGAAATGAGAGAGGGATAGAAAGAGAAAGAGAGGGAGAGTGCATTGTATCTCTCCCTCTCCCTTTTGCTTGGAGGATGTTTAAATCACTTTATTTTTTGCTTGGTTAGGAAATGAGAGAGAAAGAGAGATAGAGAGGGAGAGGAAGAAAAAGAGAAAGAGAGGGAGAGGGAGAGGGAGGGGAAGGAAATGAGAGAGGGAGAGAAAGAGAACGAGAGGGAGAGGGAGAGGGTGAGAGAAAGAGAGAAAGAGAGGGAGAGGAAGAGAGAGGGAGAGAAAGAGAGGGAGAGGGAGGGGAAGGAAATTTAAGATAATAGACTTATTGATAATGGTATGCAATGTGCTTTGCCATGGGCCACGTACATTGGTAACTCTTTAAGATGGCTTAAAAATGGTCAATTCCTTCATAATGTCCAAGTAGGGGATCTAATTGTGATATGCATAATTCATTGTTTTTGTATTAACTTTATAGGCATGCCAAATTAGAAATCATGCCAACTAGTCAACGGAAGGACTAAAAGAAAATGATACCCTAGCTAATGGTCATTAAGGTACTTCATCAAAATGAACCCAAAAGTATTGTTATAGAAGAAGAAACCCTTAAATTGAGTATATGATAATTTTTCTCAGGTCTTATGACTATGAGTAGAATTGATTGAAATAAATTTTATTACTATAGTTATTAAATTTCATAGATGGCGCGCATTAATTTTAAAATGGATTACTTATACTCAAAGCCGAGATATAACAAATAATTATCTACCGGGACAAACAAATCCTTGAGCATGATACAAGGCCGAGATATAACATCGGAAAATCTCTCAACTACTATATACAATGCAAGATTTATGGTCAACTTGCAACTTGACGTACATCTCCATAAAGCTATCCATTTAAGCCTCGTTTGTTGTAATGTAGATAAGATGGAAAAGGAAGAAGGTCTTATTGTTCAAGACCGCGAGACGTATCTTAATCAGCGTGTCCCATGTCCTTGCTCTTAATGCAAGTTGGCAATTAGACGAAAACGTCGATTGTCTATAGAACACATACGACGATTTAGCGAGTTTCAATCTGAGATCATTGATCATGCGATTGCGGATTTTCAGCAAACGGTAATTTGAAGTTAATATTAATCATGCATTGTACTCTCAAGCTAATTGAAAACCATACACAATAAGATTGGGTCTTGTTGGAAAATTTTCTATCCAGGGGGGTGATGTCTCGACCCAAGGGGGAGTGCACCCTTTGCGGCCAATTAGAAGAGTTCGTGGACGTGTGATGGATGGATTGCAGGAGCCAATCGACCACTCGCAAGGCCCATCTATACCGTCAATGCCAGAGGAGACAGACAACCTTCCCGACCTGCCTACAATCTTGGAGCCTGAGATGGAGGCAATGATCGATGCATTGATTCCCATGGATGTTGAGACATCTGACCCGCTTAGAGAGGAAGCATCCATACCATTATATGATGGGTGCCGAGTATCTCGGTTGAAGACATTGCTTGCACTCTTAAGTGTGCAAGAAAAATACGGTTGGAGCGATACGAGTGTGACTGAGTTATTCAGGTACCTTGCACACAGGCTTCATTGATTTTTTTTAAAAACAGTATCATTGCAAACATTTGTGCTTTTTCAAGGTGTTTTATGATTTTTTTCAGGTTATTGAAATATCATATATTGTCACCTGCAAATACCATGCCTGAGTCTCGTGATGATGCACGACATGTTTTACGGAAGCTTGGCATGGACTACAATAACATCCATGCATGTATCAACGACTACATATTGTTTCGAGATGAATACGAGACTGCATATTGTTTCGAGATGAATACGAGACTGCATATTGTTTCGAGATGAATACGAGTCTCGTGCTCACAGGTATCGGCAGGACTTGCAAGGGAAAACCATCCCTCAAAAAGTTCTCAGACACTTTCCGCTCATCCCCCACATAAACCACATGTTTCACACGTCTGCCATGGCAAGCTTGACGACGTAGCATGTGCAGAATAGGTCCACGGATGGAGTTCAACGAATATCAGCGGACTCGCGCGCATGGAGCCACATTGACTCTACCTTCCCAGGCTTTGCACGAGAGCCAAGGAATCTTCGGCTCGGTCTTGCCATGGATGATGTGAAACCATTCGGTCTGCGCTCGACTTCTTACAGAGTGTGGCCTATAGTGCTTGTCAACTACAACATCCCTCCATGGCTTTCTACGAAGAAAGGACATCTCATCCTTAGCTTGCTCGTCCTGGGCCGCTACAAAGTAAAAAATATGGACGTGTATCTTCGTCCATTAGTCGATGACCTTAAGATTTTGTGGGAGGAGGGGGTCACGGTGCAAGATATGAGCAGGCGCGATGGTCGGCAGTCAGCCAACATTCGAGCCATTCTCATGTGGATGATGCATGACTTTCCAGGATTGGGAGAGTGCTCAGGTGAGCAGACCTTTGTTCTCGCTGGTAATATCTATATTTTATTTCATTCAATCAAGTATTCACTAGGTCGTGGCTCGCCTTACAGGTCTGGTTACCTCAGGTTATCATGCATGTCCATTGTGTAGGCCACAGTTAGACTCCCGAAGGTCACGAACCATGAAGAAGATGGTATATCAAGGACACGCCGCTTTCTTGCCGGAGGATCATGAACTCAGGGAAGGTTTTCTTGGACGACCTCCAGCACGTATGAACGCTGCAAGCTGGTATGAGCTGAAAATGGTAAACCCGGAATCACATCCAAATGGAATGCGACGGTTCTCAGTTTTCTACGAGTTGCCATATTGGACCCACTTACAGGTCAACCACTTGTTGGATCCTATGCATATTTTCAAGAATGTGGGCAGCTTTCTATGGGACCACATCACAAGAAAGAGAGACACTATAGGGTCACGAATGGATTTAAAGGAGATAGGTAAGATGGAGGCGCTTTGGCCGCAGTCGAGTGCTGAAGGGGGAGTGCAGCTTCCTCGCGCTCCCTGGGTTTTGTCTACCAAAGAAGAGCGCATTGTGAAGCAAGTAATCAAGTCTATCCGCACTCCGACGGGTATGATGCGTTCTCTCAGGTCTGCATTTTCTAAAGATGACCAAATGTCTGGGCTAAAATCCCATGATTGGCATAAGATATGTCAGGTTTGTGAACATAATGGATTTTAATTAGCGTGGACATTTTGAAATTTGAAAAGTGACCATTATTCATAATGCTTTCTCATTTGTGGCAGTTTGTCCTACGGATCACGATCGCGGGATGCCTTACTCCAGAAATCTGCGGGGCCATTTACAAGTTGTCGACTTTAGTGCAATGGATCTCACAGAAAGAGATTAAGACGTCCTCTATTGAATCCGCAAGGCGGGGAGCAGTTGAGACGGTCTGTCTCTTTGAGAAATACCTCCCCACTAGCATGCTCACGATACAAGTTCACCTTCTTGTGCATCTTGTGGACGAAGTGGAGATTGCTGGACCTGTCCATACGCGATGGATGTTCTTCCTAGAGCGCTTCATGAAAACCCTGAAAGGCTTTGTGTGACAACGAGCTCGTCCATAAGGTAGCATGGCGGAAGGTTGGTTGGTGTCAGAGGCGTTAGTGCATATCTCACAATCGCTACCAACGGTGGAACCGGACAATGCTTTGGACGCTGAAGGACGATGATAGGCTGACTGGAGATGTGGTGGTTGGAAATGGGGTAGAAAAAAGAATGGATGCCTCAATGGAAGAGAAGGTGAATCGCTTTTGTATGTTGCACCATGCCTCCATGGAGACGTGGCTTGCCAAGTACCAGATTGCAAGGCAAGATCGAGAGGAAGCGCGAGCTGAATTCCGACGCAGTACGCGTCACCGACCGATTCGATATCCCGAAGGCATGGAGGAGATGCCACGGTTTATGTCAACACGATGGTTGCATGGAGCCTTGAGTGCAGCATCCAGCGAAGGGACAGAGGTCTCAATGGAGGTGTGGGAGTTCTCGAGGGGATGTAGTCCAAAGGTGATGAGGGGTTTAGAATGTGTCATATCTAAATTTGCTTGCTACATCTAATTTGAGTGTTTCAAATGTGCAGTACAAAAAAAATAGTGCAGCGTGGTCGCGCGGACGACATTTTCGCGTGGAGCGTATTGATAAAATGCGCTCCACAATGGACTGTGGTGTCCTGGCAAGGTTTGAGCAAGAGAGCCAGCGACGAGCAACGGATCCGAACACGGTTGTGGATGAGATGGAGTATTTTGGGAACTTGAAAAGTATTATTATGGTGGATTACCGTAGCTTCTCGATGATACTATTCGATGTGCAGTGGTTCAAAGTGGTACTTGGAGGAGCTGGAGCAACAGTTCGACGAGGTCCATCTGAATTTCTCGAAATTGATTCCGATAAAAAATGGACGGATTTGGGCGACACCTTTGTGTTGCCGGCCCATTGTGAACAGGTGCAAATAGTCATTTGCTTGCTAATTGTAATACGACATGGTTTATGTCACAATGGTTTGAACTCGCTTTGTAAGTGTTTGTGAACAGGTAATCTTCTATCCAAACCCCGGACAACCTCGATGGTGGTATGTTATACCTTCAACTCCTCGAGGTGCGAGAGTATATGATCAAAGCGATGTTCCAGGCATAGATGAAGAAAATATGCAAATAGAGGGGTCGATATTACAAGGGGTGGAGGCCACCGCAAGCTTGGAGCCCGCATCGGCTAACAATGATGGAAATACAGAAGTCGTAGAATTTTTTGAGAACGAGGCAGACTCGTTCTTTTGTGGTGACATGTCTATCGACCTTCCAGTGTATGCAGAGTTGTGTCAGGAGATTAATATGGGACCATAGAATACTTCATTCTTGGAGAATTGTATTACTCAATTCGTTGTTTAGATCTTCCATAAAGGTAGATAAGATATGCATTTTAAGAGGGATTTTTCAAAAATGATTTATATTAATGTGCTTTGTATAGTTTAAATTGATTATTCTAATATCATTTTTTATCTGTGCAGGTATCGACATTTTCAGGATGAGTCGAGGGATGAGCGATGAGGAGTTTTAGGACATGATGGCACGCATGTCTCCAGATCAGCTCGCGAGATTCAGAGAGATGGCAGACCAGGAGCTGTCTCGTTCTTCATCAGGGCGCTCTACTAGATCTTCTTCAGTGTGATCAGATGCTTCAGCTTCGAGCAGATGATCTCGACGCTCGCGACTTGGGCCAGAGGGAGAGACTGCAACTGCAGGAGGATCAGGGGGGTGCTGCTGTGGAGACACGGACACGGTGTCTCCGTCTCGTCGTTCAGCTGGAGCTGCATCACCTCCATGATTTGTCACACCTGTGGGGACATCGACTCCAGTTACTCCGGCTTTTGCGCAGCCATCGGCAGATGGCACGCCTTTTGGTGGCACCCCCTCTCGTGGCACCCCTTTGAGTGACACTCCGAGAGAGGCTACCCCCGTCGGTACACCGGATGTACAGGGGTCTCCTGGATATGCTCAGGAGTGTGGACGGAGATGGGAGAGGGCCCATCTTAGGCAAACTCCTAGGGGTTATAGATACCTAGTGGATAGTAGGTCAGGATCCATCATCATGAATGATGAGGGGAGGAGGGTGATGGCTCGCATGAGGGAGTTGTGCCAACAAGTTTTTCGGCACAACGTCCTGGATCATTAGAGGAACATACCGGAGGGGAGCAAGGACTACATAGTAGCATCCTTGCACGAGGAGTTCCCGGTGCCAGCCGTAGTAGATAGATTCTCTACGGGCTGGATGATGGATTGCATGCGTGCATACATGTCACATAGACGATCCGACGCACGCAAGGCAATCAAGAGTGGGGCTCCAAAGCCCGAGTGGTTAGATGCAGACGACTGGCGCCGACTGAGGGAGGAGGCTACAAATTCGCCAAGACGTTGGAGTCAGCAGCAGGAGGCGGCGAGGGCACGAATCGAGGCTGGATCGGTGCATCATCTTGGGAGTGGCGACCACAGGACATATTTGGAGGACTTTGTAAGTTTCTCTTTTGTTTTGCTTATTTGTTTTTTTGAGATATTCTTTGTACTGACAATCATGTTTCTAACAGTTAGCATTTTGTTTTCTTTGCAGCACTCCATTACAAATCGCGATCCGCAAGGCCTTGAGACTGATATGCAGAGAGGCACGGTCTCAGGGCATTGATCGACCGATTGTATAGACGCGGCGGCCCTGTAAGTCACTCATCTATCTTGTCCGTAGTTACCATGAGATATTTGAATACATTATTGTATGGTGGATTGATATGTTGTTTCTTTTTCTGCAGAATCCGTTTGATGCTCCTTTGCGGCGGGATGAGCTTTCGGGAGACGAGGATTTGTAGCTCGCCCTTGGATCCTTAGAGCTCACACACCTTTAGTTTTTAGTCGCCTGATCTATGTAGACATTTTCTATGTATTAGTGATATCGTTTCATGATTGTACCAATCGCATTTTATGCGATCATGTATTTATTTCATGTATCAGTTTTATGATTTCAGTATACATTCTTTTTGTTTGCAAGCGCTTTGTATGCAGCAGTGCAAAAACTATTTTGTATGGCTCTCATACAGCATACAGTGCTATATGTGGCAGGGCAGCTACCACAAAATTTTTTTTTCTCTGTTACCGTCGCTATTTGCATTGCAAATTTACTGCTCGCGTCGCTATTGGCGTCGCTATGAGCATTGCAAATTCTCTGTAACTGTCGCTATATGCGTCGCAAATGCGTCGCAAATGTGATGCATATAGCGACGCATATAGTGACGATTCTATGGCGTCGTCAATAACGACGCTTTTTACGACGACGGGGGCAAATTTTATTGTTTGTATTTTCGTCGCTTTAAACGTCGCTATAAGGTCTATATCTTGTAGTGTTGGCTTCCATTGCCATTGATCAGTTGCGAATTATTTCCCAATGCTAGACCCATATTAGGATTGATTTGAGTAGGCGGCTTGCAGATGGGATTCTATTTCTTGTGCTCGTCTAACGGCAGTGTCTATATCTGCCTAGGTGACACTACTCAGCTGCACCTGGATGTTAAAATCAAGACCATGCAAGAAGTATTGTAACTAGGTAGCAGGTGGGATAGGGATAAAGGCATCCAATTTATAGAAAACCTCTTTGATCTTCTTGGCATATGCTCGTATGTCTTCATGCAGTTCTTGGAGTGTCAAATTCAACACGTGCAGCCAATATTGGCCACCCCTCTTAGGGGCAAACTCCCTTCCAAAGGCTTCATAAAATAAGTCCATGGTGGTTATGGTTCCGATATCAAGGCCATGATACCATATAGCTGCCCTTCCCTTCAGGGTCATGTAGAAGAACATCATTAGATGCCCTTCCTCTTGGATGCGGCAGTTAAACATCAACTTTTGGAATTCCCTTATATGAACTCACCATCCTCTTCCACTAACCCATTAAAAATGGGTAGGGGAAAACCTAAGGCTGGCAAATCCGTAGTTCCCCCAGGGATTGTGATAGGTTGTGCCATGGCAATGATTGGATTTTCTAATGAAATCGGGACAGGCAAAGCTGTCACACCACTTGAAGTAGGCAAATTAATTGGGAGGAGGGAAGTACTAGAACTTCCACCTCCTAATGGAATTTGATTCAGGCTAAGGTTACTAAGACCCCGCCCTAGAATAGGTTTAGGACTACTCCTTTTAGGAGAATAACACCTATTGATTTCGGCCCTCCATCTAGCCCTCTCGGTTCTCTCGTTTTTCTAGAGTTCGACTTAACAGATCTCTTCAAAAAGGACATCAACTAACCAATAGGTCCCAAGAGACCCTAGATTCAGAAACCACCACTTTGAGGCAGCTCCCGGCAGATGCACCACTGATGGGACAAAAAATCGCCAGCATTGGCTATGGCACTAGCCGGACCTCATGCACACAACAGACACCTCCACCACCACACAGCCTCGTGGGCGAGGAGCATCTGTAATAACTAAATGCTCACTAGATACATCTAATATTGTGTTTGTAGCTAGATAAAAATCCAACAGCACCTTCCCCAAAACCCCTCAAAGGGGGTATCCCACACATATTGGCAATAAGTGCCACGTATCCACACAAACACAGGAGGCACCCCACTGGCTATTTTCCATGGCCCCATTGTAGTTCTCCTACATCTTGGGGATTGGCCCCTAGATGTGCTACTTTTACATATAAACACATTCGCACAAGACTCCTCTCTTTGTCAGCGAGATCCAGGAGATACCATGTTGCACAAAATCCTACTTCCCCTCACTGTTTAAGTTTTGCTTCGTTGCATAGGTGTATAGAGCTTGTTTTGTCATGGTTTAATATATAAAGAGCAATAAATCACATACTATGACAATAAAATAGGGCAAATTGACGCCAAACCTCATGCTTTGCCACTATCATACATCCACAACCACATATTATATTTTTCTCTATTTTTCTAAGGCGTATTCTTATTTTTCTCTATTTTCCAATAAAAATTTCATATAATTTTAGAGCTATGGCTCTTGATTCTTAGAAGTTAAGGGCCCCTAAAGGGAGCTCCCAAAAGGCACACCCTTTGGACTTTCTAAAGTCCATTTCCACTTGGCCATTTTGGCCCTTGGCCTCCCATCTAGCCTATCTCCCGCGCCTGGCGTCCAAATCAACCTCCAAAAATTCATGGCATCCATCTCTCGAAGTCCCCTACTGTAGGGCATCTCCAGAAGTCCCATATGACATGCCAAAAATTTATGAAAATTCCCCGACTGCTGGCTTAGTGGGTCTTTAAAGCACTTTTTGTAAGAGAGGGGGATTTAATAATGGGGAAATACTAGCTACACTGGCTGGTATATAAGGTGAGAGAGACTTAATTTTTCATTATCTGATAAATATACAAGTATTTTTTCTCCTTCACCTTGCTCTCCAAGCTTCCATGTCTTCTTTCCCTCTTTTCTAGTCTTTCTCTCTCTATTTCTAGTCTTTCTCTCTCCTCGTAATTGTCTTTCTCTCTCTTCTGTTCTTCTTCTTCTTCTTCTCTACAGTATTCTCTCTCCTCTTTCTCTCTCCCAGTTCCTCTCCTTCACAATTGGTATCAGAGCCTAGGTTCTTGGTCCCAGTTAGTCTCTCATTTTACCTAGTTATAATTTTCTAGTCACATGAAATTTTAAGTCATAGGTACACAGTACATGGAGCAGTAGGGGAGTTCCCAAAGATTTCTGGACCACAAGGACTGCATGCAGGAGCATTAATGGCAGCTTGGACTAAGTTTGGAGGGGAGAAGACCGACTTTGGCAGCTCGTGGGTCATTTTTGGCCCATTTCGAAGGTAAACTCTTAGTAACCGTGGTCACAGGAGTTAGAAGAAAGTCTAGCTGGGGTTACTTTTCAGGGAGGGTCTTCTCTCTCCTCCTTCCACAATCTTCCTACAAGATCCCATGGAGGAAACCAACCCCAAATCTTGCTCTCCCCCTTCTTCCATGAAGCATCAGCCCTTCCCCTTGCATCTCTGAAACTTAGGAGCCACAGATCAAGTAGGGTTGAGCTGGGTGGTCATCCCCAACCCTCCAAGAGCAGTCCCGTAATTTGCGGCATAAAAAATGGGCTGCTTCCTGGCCTACTGGACAGCACCCTAGCCCTCCTCTCCTCCCTGGATCTCACTCCTAGCTCTTGGCAAGTCCCTTGGTTAACATTGAAGGCTTCCTTCTCAACTTCTTGGACTCATCTTCCCACTTCAAGAAACCCTGATCTTGTGCAGTCCATGGCAGCCATGGAAGCTTGGCATCAAGCTCAAAAATCTTGAAGATTTTGGTATTTTCTTAGTCTCGTGAGTCCCTCTTCAAGCCTAGCTCAAGATTTCAGCCATCAAGAAGCAGGGGAAGAAGATTAGAAGCAAGATTTGAAGACATGTACTTCTGAGCAGCCATGGCTATGGAAGTAGAGCTTCAATTTTAGCAAGAGCTCTTCATGGGAAGGTCCTGAGCCATCCTACCCCCAAGCTACAGCCACATTGGAGCTCATTCTCAAGATTTAAAGGCTTCTTGGAAGCAATAAGGCATTATAGAGTGCTCATTTGGAAGGAATCACCCCCTTGATTAGTCTATGCAAGCAATACCCTTTCCCCATGGAAGAATCCTTCTTCCCCAAGCTTGAATTCATCCTTTCTTGACGGAGCACAACCATTTTGGAGCTATGGAGCATGCAGGATCAAATTGGAGCTCTCATGAAGGACTGAAGTGGCATTAGTGGCTGCCTTCTTCTTCAAACGACTCAAGGTAACCGATTCTTGGCTCTCATTCTCTCCATTTAAGCCCCTTGTTGAATCCTATCCACTTGTTTGAGAGAATTTATGAGTCCAAGTAGGTAAGTCCCAGACATTGTATGCATGCTGAATATTAATCTCAGTCATTTCCCTTTTATCTTATGGCATTGGAATGGATTTTACTCATGCTAAAGCTTCATTGAGATTATATTTTTGCTTACCCATAACCCATTTGACTTCTTGTGAATTGACTGAGCCAAGAGTTGATTAAGAAATCCATTGTATAAGGGTGAGTAGGTAGTGAGTCACTACCGGTAAGCTCTCTATCCCTATTCCCCATTCCAATTCCATGCACTTCATGAAAAGCCCAAAATTTCGATTCCTAAAATGCATCTCATGCTGGGTATTTAATTAATAAATGTCTGCCATGTATATTCTTGGTGAGGAAAAGCCCGATGCCAGGCAAGGTGGAAAGACAAAAGAGGGGTGACCCCCCCTGCCATCAAAGACCGTGAAGGGGTGCACAACCCGGCCCGAAGGGAACTTTGCCCACCTGCCGGTGATCTAGAGCCCAAAACTCGTTTGTAGGTGCAGGTACTTCTTGGGAAATTTGAGAAATGGACTTAGCATGATGGAATTCTAATGACTATGACATGACACACTCTTGTGTGCATGGGATGTACGGATGTACATCAGCAAATGTACCCTTAAATATGCATGCAGCCATGTATGCAGTGATGTATGGGAATGCATTGCCTTACTTGGGTTGAAGATGGATGTATGTATCATTGGATACACCTATGCAGTCATGTATACACTAATGGCAATGATTATGCATGTATGAGAGCCTACCTTGTTGATACGATCATGGAAATGCTTATTCTCGTGCCCAGTAATGCTGAAGTGATGCCAAACATGCTAAAGGATGCTCAAGTGATGCATGATGCCAAGCAAACAGTGAATCCCATAGTGCAATAGAAGGAGAACCCAATTTTAGCCCTCTTGTGACTGTTTCAGAGTGCTAGAGAAATAGCTTGCATTTGCAGAGGTGTTGCCACTCCCAAGAATTGAGGTGCTGACCTTGGAGAGTACCTTTAGGCCTTGCCAAGAACTCCGTTTAGTTTTGAATACCCACTTGGAGCATACAAAGTACCTATAGCCCACAACAAGCCTTTCCTAGGTTTGGACAGGGTGCTGGACTACACAGAACAGTCCCGCATTTCTAATTACAATTTTTTTTGTATAAAACGTGGGAATGAATGCATATGCTCATCTCAAAGAGGGCATTTCTAGCTCCATTTTGTAGAAAAAAGTAAGTCAATCATAGTTGTCTAGCTGTAGTTATAGCCAAAATAGTGATAGGTGGTCTCACGGGACTACACCTAGACATGGCAGGTAACAGGGGGAAAAACAAAGCAACTGAATATGTTCAGCAACAAATAAGGGATGCACGCACCCCGAGGGATGACACCAACTTTGAGGTTGAAGAGGAATGTAGGCAAGAAGAATCCAATGCTCATGCAAACTTATTCATTATTCTTGTGAAAAGAAGTTTGATGTCTATGAGTTTATCTTGAGCTGAGCACTCTTCTTCATCTTTCCTCCCATCTCAAAGCGTCCCTGTGACAAGCAACATCCACAAACCCCCACGCGAATCCCCTGCGACAATGCGAACACAATGTGAAAATCTTTGGAGTGCATCACCATCTAGCTTTCTTATTGATCTAGAGAGTAAATATCATCTTAGTCATTAGTGCTAGTGTCCGTGACATTGATGGTTTAAAAATACTAGATTTTTGGACAGTTTTAGTCTATTTTTTATATTATTTATTGTAAATATCCTAAAAATCTAGGAAAACTTCTAGAATAGGGTGGCATGCAAAAAGCAAGGGGCTTTTTCAACCAGTTTTGAATTTTTCATGAAAGGGAAAAACTGGAGAAATCATGTGGGTCACAATTGTAGTTAACAACCAGCAAATAGCACTTTGAACGGGGAAAAGAAGGAGGGATCTTCGAGATTTCGGACTAGGTGTCTTGGGGTTTTACCCCCCTTTTAGATCCAACTGAGCCATCAGATTTGGGTTCCAAGCAACAGAGAATAAGTTAATGTTTGATGCACGTTTTTGGTCTATGAAGGAGCTCCAGGAGATCTTATGTTTGGAGATTGTTTCTAAGTAGTGCCAAACAAGGAACTTCAGGTTCTATGAATACATAGCGATTTGATTCATAGTGCTTTGTCTTTACCGTGTTTACCTCTGGTCTATTCTTTTTCTTCACTTCCATCTCCTATCCTCTACTTCCCTTTATCTCTGATCCTTGGTGGATATGACCTTTTGGCTAAAACCCCTTTGACAATGGTAAGAAAGAGTTATTATTGGCTAGGACTAAAGGTTGAATATTAAGATATGTAACTCAATGCTTGAGGCATCAATGAGTAAAGGTTGAAAGGATCAAACTCCCCAAAGAGTTGCATCCTCTTGACATTCCTCAAATGAAATGGGAGTTCATGATTATGGATTTTGTGGTTGGACTTCTAACTGTGCAAGGAGGTTATTCCTCAAATTGATAGAAATATTGAAAGGGTCAATCAAGTATTGGAAGAAATTTTAAGAGCCTACTACAATAGAAAACTCTTTGGACCTTCAGGGATGGAGACATGGTATCCCTAAGAGTTTGGTCAAAGAAGAAATCCCTATCCCTTGGGAAATTCAAAAACTTAGTCTCAGACATTGTGGCCCTACTATATTGTCAAAAGCCTTGGGAGGAATGGTTTCGAGTGCCAGGATGTATACTAGTTACATATCACTAGGTGGAGTGGCACAAGATTTACCTTTGGGCTTGGGTGAAGTACATATTCGAACTTTTGTCTCATCTCAAAGTTTATCATGTATTTTTTAATGTAACCCTTCTTAAGCCTTATGGCTTAAACCCTCATCATGTCCTCAATGATGGAAACATTGTAATACTAACTTAAGGATTTTTGAAATTTTAGCTTGGTAGAATTCTTGAGATTAGGGAAAATACTTTTAGGAATCATACTCTTCATGAGTACCTTATTAAATGGAAGGACTTCCTTGAAGAGGATGCCACATGGATTGACGAGTCCTCATGAGGGATCACCTCAAGTTTCTCTCAAGATGAGGACATCTTATTTTTTCTAAGGGGAAGAGAATGTAATATTTCCAAAGCAATATACATCAACGTGATTTTTCCAATCCTGCATAATATCTTAGGTAATCAAATTTACTAGAAAAGAATATCACCTGGCAAATTCCCTTGTGGATGAGGAGCATGTAAGTTGCATCACACCAAATTTTTGTCACATTACACGCATAGGAAAGATTCCATAGAACTAAATGGGAATCACATCCAAAAGGATTTTCTTAAAGAAACCTTACAAGTAACCTTATTTTAAAAAATTTTATAAACAAGAATGAAGTTAATAAGGGGGGAGCAACCTATTAAATGCCACCAATTAGGCTGCCATCTCATCTCCCCTCAACCACATTGCATTCTCCCCCTCCACCACCTCCTCACAACCTCTTCCCCCCTTGCCCCCGAAAAAATCATCATCATCATCAATGCCTTCTCCCCCATGTTGTAGTAGCCTATGCACCCTCTTCATGTTGGAAAATACAAGTATTCCCCCATCCCCACCCCCATCATCATTTTGATATAAGGCGAGAGAGACACACACACAGAGAGAGAGAGAGAGAGAGAGAGAGAGAGAGAGAGAAAGAGAGAGTCTCTCCTCCCAATAAATTCCCAATTATCATCATAAAATATCCTTTCTCCCATAATGAGGGCATTGATGATGGTATCTCCCTATATTTATGATGATATTTTCTAATATCTCCCTCTTAAGCGACTCAGGGGAGTAAAACATTTTGATTAATTGTCCTATATCCCTCTCTTTCTTTGTCTCTCTTTTCCCCTCTCTATCTCCCTTCTCTCTCTTTACTTTATAATATTATTTTTTATTTTCTCTTTCTCTTTGTCCCTTTCTCTCTCTCTCTCCCTCTTTCCCTATCTTCATTTCTTCTATCTTTTCCCTCCTTATCTTTACTCTCCCACTCTCTTTTTTCCACGAGACTAGGATCCACACAGCCAATCTCATGTGGCTAAAAAGCAAATATCTTTAATGCTTTGATAGCATTTCCACAAAAAATTGCTTCTCCTCATGAGTAAGAAAAACCCCATAACCAATTTTAAACTCTCTCAAAGTTTTTGTAGTGAAATTTTGCTCGATTTTCTTAGGATCCTTGAGATTTGGTTGTCAAGAAGCTTGCTCTAAGTATTGTTTTTCTTATCCAATAGTAATGGCAAATCAACAAGTTTTAACTTCTTAGCCACATTTTTTTACTTTGTTTCAACTCATACTTTTGATGTGTTATCTTTGCATTCTTGCATTTCTAAATCTTCAATCACTTTGCACATGTCAGTAGAGCATACTTGAACAATTCACTTCAAGCATCTAATCTACACTAGATGATCGCTATAAGTTTTTCTTAGGATCCTTGAGATTTGGCTATCAAGAAGATTTCTCTAAGTTTTTTGTCTTGTCTGTTATGCCTCCGTAGAAATCTAATAGAAACACAGGACACACCGGTTTGCCAAAATAGTCCTATTGTTGCACGAAACTTCTTGAATGAATTCACAGCCATTAAACACATGCAATATTCAAGAGAAATACATACTTCATCAATCATATGAATTGTTTGTGCATATAGATCCTCAAGAATAACAGCTTGACTTAGAATATGAGAATAAGCCAATTGATTATGCAATTTAGCAATTTCATTATCTTTCAGCAAAACCACTTTCTCAAGAGCATCAATAACCTTTGAACAATGAGAAACTTGCAAATCCATTGCATTCTTGACATGAGAAACCTCTTGTTGAAGCAATGCTTTCTCTACTTGAAGTCGATTAATGGTGGATAAAGCTTCAACTACTACAATTTCAATTGGATTCCTCTCCTTTTCTAGCTTAGAAGACATTGAATCATCTCACTTGAAGATTGAGTCATAGGACATAAATCACTCAAATCTTTACAAAAACCACATGAATGGACTGACTTCTACAATTCCTGGCTTTCAACCTTCAGTTGTAAACCTGGACATTGTTGAAAACTGTTCATTTGCTGCTTGCAAACTTAGTGAAAACTAATCACTTGATGTCCTGAAAACTGCTCATACAGGCAATTAACTTGAGAGTTTACAGTAGTAGTAACTTGCTGAATTTCTTCAGGCTAAATAGTGATATAACCTCGAATAGTATTCAGCATGCTATAAATATATGTGTCCTACAAAAATACATCCTAAAAGGATGGATTCTCTACTACATGTAGTGGCATTTCAAAGACTTGTAAAGCCTCTTCAGTGAAATCTGGCTCCTTGGCTGCCTAATCTTCCTCAAAACCAGTTAGAGAACCAAGAAAATCATCCACAATAGCATCCTCATTGAGAAAAACATTAGGCTCATGCTTGTCATCCATGACAACATCTTCTTGAATATGTAACTGATCTTCTTGATCAGCAGACTGATCAACTTCCTTGATGATAACTTCATTAGTTCTTTCTTCTTCAGGAAAGCTAATTCGAGTTTGATTATAATAGTTGGCAAGGCTCCAAAGTATGGAAAATGCCTTCAATTTTTAAATGCAAGGTGTGTGATGCTCCACTCTCCCATTGGTAAGCTCTTGTGTTGGGTTTGGGGCATTGGAGGATCCATGGCTACTTTGGCTCTTGTCCTCTCTAACTCCCTCAACCTCAATCTCTGGCAAATCCATAGGTAAAGGATAGCAATCATCATCATCACTTGAACTTGAATCCTAATCCAAATCCAAAACATCATAATACTTCTCTTGAGATTCTCAACTACTCTAAGAAATCTCTAAACTTGCTTCAAACTTGAGCAAGACTTAACCTTCCGGCCTTCATGGTCATAATGCCATTCATACGCATCATCAAGGACATTATCAAAAGAAGTTAGCTTTTCCTATGCTCTATCTAGTCTTGAACTCGAACCCCTATTTTTTGCTAAAGAGAACTTCTTACGAATACCATTGAACTGTTGGCATAGATCAAACATGCAAAAATATTTGTAAGACTTCCCACTTTCACAGGACTCATGGACATATGGACACCATTTGGAACTATGCCCATGCTCAAAGCATACTTTGTATCTCTTTTCCTTCTTCTTGGATTTACCCATAATGAAGCATTTCTATAGTTTGAAAAAGAATCCACTTTGCTTTGATCCAACCTCCTGCAATGATGGAGTAATAGGTCTTCAGCCTTTAATACTCATGGTACTTCTGCAATTCTAGCAGTTCAAACTGCTTGAAATACTCCTTTATAAATACTTCTTGAAAATTCTTGAAAACTCCTTTATTGACCAGACTTCTCAAGTTATCTCCAATATTTGTTGCAATTCAGGTTATGCCTATCATTTTTACAGCCCTTTGACACTGTTGCACTTCAAGTTATACCTCAAACTCCTGCAATTCAAGTAATTAGCCTAAAAATTCATGCAATTCAAATGATTGCCTACAATTCCTATAGTTTAGGTAACTTCTTGAAACTCTTGTAGTTTAGGTAACTGCTTGAAACTCCTGCAATTCTAGTTATACCCAAAAATTCAAGACATCTTGAGATTTCTCCATTCTTTCACTAGCAAGTCTAATTCTAAGGACTCTTGAAATATCCATAATGAAGCATATCACTTTTTGAATAAAAGAACAATCATAAATTGCATATAATTTTGAGGAATGCCATTTATACTTACAACAGACATCATAATTGGCTGTAGGCATGCACTGTCATGAATATTATAGCCCATTTAGGTACAAATCATAATTGTCCATAACATTATGCTATCCTAAAAATTGCAAATCAATATTTCCCATCTTTGAACTTCATAGCCTTCTTTCTCTATGAATATATCGTCATGACATCTTGATATGATGACTCCAGCTTGAAACTCCCAAAATAATCATAGATCTAAAATTTTTGCCTGAATTGAAAACAAGATCTTCAAGGAAGAGAGATAAAACCTAAATAATGTGCCTCCAATCCATAGCATTGAGAACTTTTGAAGATTATGAATTCTTCAAGAATAAGAACTTCAAGATATCCTCCTTAAAATAATTTGACTGTAGGGTATTTCTTATACAGGGATATCCTAATACGTGCAACTTGTAGAAGTGCAGAAAAATGGTTGAAAATGCAAAAACGCCTTGAATTTGTGAAAGATCTTGAAGCTTTCATTATGAAAAAATTGGTTCTAGGTCTGGTGCCTAAATTATGAGAATTTTGCTCATGAAACTAGCAGGATTGCTAAAGTGTTATGCCTCCGCAGAGACATAACAAAAACAAAAGACACACTGGTCTGCCAAAACGGTCCTATTGCTGCATGAAACTTCTTGAACGAATTCACAGCCATTAAACACACATAATATTTAGGAGAGATACATAAACATAAGATATATATAATATTCATTAGCGCAGAATTGTTGTCTTGAAAGATATCACATAGATTTACACCATCACAGCCATTCCCAATCAAATAACTTGAAGTAGAATGCACCAATATTCATGAAATAGGTAGACAGTAATAGAATCAAACATGAATGACCAAGAATCTGTCATTGTCCTAAGTCGTATTCCATTCATGCTCAACAAGTAACTGCTCAAATATAACTTCCTGATGTTTTTGACCTGCGCCCTGACTTTCAAGTGAAACATCATATGAAAGATAAAGGATGCTTTACATATGTTGAACCTTCAAGCCTACATGCACACAAATACTAAGGTATAAAAATATATGGTGTAATCTGAGCCCTAACATTATCCAATAGTAATGGCAAAGAAACAAGTTTTAACTTCTTAGCCACATTTTTGTACTTTGTTTCAACTCATACGTTTGATGTGTTATCTATGCATTCTTGCCTTTCAAAGTCTTCAATCACTCTACACATGTCAATAGAGCATACTTGAACAATTCACTTCAAGCCTCTAATCTACACTAGATGATAGCTATAAGTTTTACTATAGTAGACATATAAGATACCTCATCATATACTCCTGAGATGCATTCATCGAATTCAAGTAAACCATGCTTCTCCAAATCCTCTTAAGCCTTGTGATTATGAAACATTTCATTTGTACGCTTATTTTAAGGCTTTTGAAAAACATTGCACCATCTCTAGAAAATGTTGTAAATCCCAAAGAAAAAGTATTTGTACCTACTAAAATAGACAATATCATTTTCATTTTAGTACCATCACAGTCCCACTTTAAAACGGCATATACTGAAAGCCCATGTCATGTCATGATTCTTTGAATTCTTTAGAATTTGGGGGTAAATGATGCTCATGAAGAATATCATATTTTTTTCATGATTAACACATCCAATGAGAAATGGAATAGGATACTTACCATCACAACTTCTAATCCTAGTATAGATAGAACTATCATTCAATGCCTGAGCTTCCATACAAACTAAAGTGATATATGGCTATCCAAGAATCACATGGTAAGTAGATATATCCTATACAAAGAAATTCTTCTCACCTTGTACACCTTCAATCGGGATTTGTACATTTGGACATGCAACATACAAGTCTCCTTGTGCATTATATCTAGCCCACATTCTCAAACCATGATTTGTATCAATCCACCATTTTCCACTTTGGTAAAGACTCCTTCTCATAAAATTTATCTCAAATTCATGATCTATTAATGCTATAAATGGCTCCTCAAGAGTACACACTTTGATTGGATTCTGAGGAGATCTATCCAAATGGTTCCTTATATAGTGACTTTTTGAAATAACTCTTGGTACTTCTTCTTCTATGAAGTGAATTTTTTTTACCCCTCGAGAAGTTTGGTGAAAATTATTGCATTTTCAACATCTTCCTCTTTCTTCTATAGCTTATGCATCTTTGATTCTTATATACCTTTTATGCCTTGGGAAAATAGCTCTTCTTTCCCCTACAAAGTGGCAGTGATTCACTCACAATTTGATGCTTCGTCTTAGTAATGTCAATGTTTTCTTGATGAAATTCTTGTTTAGAAATCCCAAGAATTTCACCCAAATTAGATGTCACTCTACTATTAAGATCATTTCTTCCAAGAAAACTTTCAAATCTATAGTTGTTTCAATATCAAATTCCAATTTGTAAGTTGGATGTTTGTCTTTAGCTTTGCTTTGTTCCCTCTTCTTTCCCTTTGATACATGTTCCATGGATACATGAGGTGGAGATATTTCATGAGGCATAGAATCAAAATTTCCACCTCCTTTGAGTGCTCATTTTGATGTTACCTTATTACCATCATCTCATTTTCATTTCTCTTCAACAATAACTTTACTATTTTCACTTCAAGAATATTTGCATACATGAAATGAGAACCTACAAGATCAGCTAGTCATTTTGCCAATGCAATTTCCTATTTGATTCAATTAATGCCTAAAAATTTTCCCTTTTTAGTTGTATGTATTGCATAAGAACAAAGCTCATTCTTCTTGCTAGTTAAGCCTTCTCCTGTTGCATTCCTCTTTGTAACATTTTTGAGTTGTAAACCATGAATGATAGCTTCAACAACAATAGAAGCATACTTGATAGGCATATCTTCCACTAGCTATCTTATATAAAATACATCATAGTGTTTTCTACCATGCTTTATGGTATCACACCAAAAATATATGTATACAAATCCTTCACAATTTGGAAGTTTTTGCAAACTTTAGCTAGATGCACCACATCTCTTTCACTAATTCTTCCATCATATCATCTTTGTTTGGAGCTAGAGTTGCAGTTACAAGTTTATGCTTACTTGTTGTGTACTTTGTGGAATCAGAGGGATTCTCGCAATAGCTGAAGAAACAAATCTATTTATCCATATCGAGAGTCAATTGCTCTATTCTATCTAGCTATGCATACCTACACTTAAATTATTATAGCAATTCTGTTGGTGCTAGGTCCTAGCAACCCACTCCAAGAAAGTCCATTTTGTCACCTATTATGAATCTTGCGTAAAATATTCATCATTGAGTGCCTTTGAAAAATCATCCCAATTTAAGTCATGATTTGCAAGAATGTCGCATACATGTGATCGAAGTTCTAGGACCACAATCACAACAAAATATCAACTCATCTAATTTACAATAAGCCCCAAAAAATATAATCTTTGTATATAGAACCTTAAATACTTAGATACATCTCACCCTTCAAACTATTTTATTTCAAGCGTCATAACTAACTCGACTGCATTTCTAATAGCTTTCCCATGCTTATACATCACATATGTTTGTATAATCTATTGTAGATAATCCCATCATACAAATCTTGCATCCAAAGAATCACCCATGATTTTGATTTCCTTACCCTAGTTCTTTCACATCAGATTCTTTCTCGATGATGGACACTATTGAATATGCATCGCTTTGGGCATGTTCTAATTCCATCCCTAGTTTTCCCTTATTAAAGTTTTGTTCCTTCTAATTTGCTTTAGGCACATGAAGCTAGCATGTATGCAACCCAAAATCTACACTTTTTTCTTCTCATGTTTTCCATGAGTGCTGCAACCTCCAAATATCCACAAAATTATGCATTTGTATTACTAATATTAACTCTTTGCTAATCTTATATGCATCAAGATGAGTATATTAGCTTTGAACCAATTAAAGTTCTATCTTAGATATAAGAGTTTCTTGAACATGGGTACACTCTAGTTTTTATGACATGTCTTCTCCCAACCACATGGCAATGTAGTAAAGAACCAAGGGTTTGGTATAGCTCAAGTGAGTATCGCCATTTAAACTAGGATAATTTGATGAAATTGATTTCCTAGCATTTATTCTCTCTTAGTCCTAAGCCATAAGTAAAGATATCTTAATGAAGGCTTCTATTCCATCTTGTCTTAGAGTTTCGTGTGCAACTTCTTCAATCGAATCTCACAATAGTGCCTTTCTGTTTGAAACTAGGCTTCTCTTACATATGAAACAAACTAGCAATACCAAAAAGTGACATTGAGAAACAAAATGAGTCTGCAACTCGCCTCGGTTCTTGGTGTAGGTGGATGATGATATCCCTTTGTAGAGTGCACATCCACTAGTGGAGGACGTTATTCATGGTCCTTAGGGGCAAGGGAATATGTTTAATACCGTGCATGGTTTGGAATTGGGTATTTGAATAATCTATGTACCTCCTTTACTTTTTAATGAACTAACCTTTGGAAATTGTAGTAATGGTAATCGCGCTACATTTAGGGTAGCTAGGATAATAATTTAGCCATTGGATAGAAGGTCAAACCATTGGACATAAAATTAAGATTTTGGCAAGACTGTGTTTCTTGTACGAACAATTAAGCCATTGAATGCATAGATAAGTTGTAATTGGCAAGTGTTTATTGTATGCTTAGAGTGTTAAACTTTAACTCTTCTTCTTTGTCGGTTAAGATGAAACCCTCCTTTTCTAGCTAGAGAGCTCTCTCTCTCTCTCTCAAAATATATGTGCATGCATGTAGGTATAGCCGTAGCATTATATGGAGCGTGTGTAGACCAAGGATTACAACATACGCGTATAAACCCATGAACACCAAGAAGAAGTTTCACATAGTACTAACAAGTGTACTTATATTGCGAGATGGATGCACGACAGATACAAGGCTAAACGAGACTGCGTGTCATAAATAGCACGCGTGGGTTTTATTCTATGTCGTAGTTACGACGGTTGGATGGAACTCTGACGAGTGTGCACGTCATATAACGCTAGCTTTATTACTTGTTTTTATTATATAGGTAGTCTGCCTTCATTTTGGTCCGATGAAGCCTCCGGAGCCTTGGAATGATTCCTTGAGGTGGGGCGTGAAGCAGCCCATCCACATGCCCGTCATCCTGATGGGCTTGTTGTTCTTCATCTCATAGAAGGTGACTTTGCCGTTGCAATGGGGGTTGCAGAGAACGGGGTGGAATTTGTAGAAATTTGTACAAGGTATGAGGTCCCGTGTCGCATAGAAGCGGGTGAAGCTGCCTACGCTAGGTTCGCATGGTGCACCACAACCTTCAAAGGTGGCGCCGTCAACTTTCGGGCCATTGATCCGGCCGCCCCCCACGCGTATTGTCATCTGGTCCCAGAGAATGTTGCTGCCCTTCTCCGCCGCGGCCAGCGTCGCCAACGCCTGCTTCACCAGCTCTTCAGCACTGCCTCCTAATTCCAGCAAGGATGCGCGCAGCTCCTTCTCTATCGCTCCCTCATCATACTCCTCCTTGTTCAGGCACACGAATGCCTGATCACGTCGCAGCTGCTCCACTGCCATCTCTATCTCTGTCTCTGTCTCTGTCTCTCTCTCGCGACACTAGTGCAATTGCTGCAAATCACCCTACCACTAGGCCTCGCTTTTATACACCTCCTCCTGCACGCGAGTATCGGCCAGACGGGAACATATTCGGTTCTGCACGCGGGTATCAGCCAGACGGGAACATATTCTATTCTGTTGCCTTTTTCCTTGGTGTGCACGCGGAAGAGGATCGGTTCCATTCAACGCATTGACAGCGAAATAACCATTTCAAACTTACCCGAGGTTTCATATCCTCTCATCCAATCTATCCATGCCTCGCTATAACTGTTCGTATATCTCTTTGCCGAATCAAGGCGGAATGGGCTTAGCCCTTTATTCTCCATTATATAATTATTTGCCAATGCATTGACATCGTACAGACGATGGATGCTCCTGCCACTACACGGAACATATTCTACCCCTCCTTTTCTTCATTACCAATAACTTGTGCGTCACATCTTGCATGGCAATGGATGCGCAGACTAATCCGCACGCGAGTACCGGCCAGACGGTAACATATTCTATTCTGTTGCCTTCTTCCTTGGTGTGCATGCGGAAAAGGATCGGTTCCATTCAAGGCGTAATTGAGAGCGAAATAAGCATTTCAAACTTACCCGAGGTTTTGTTTGTTCAATTTTTCATTTGTCTATTTTGTTATATGGTTCGTTATATGATTTGTCTATTTCACAAGTAGTGTATGTGGTCTCCTACCATTTGGCCATACCACCATATTGGAAAGACAATCTAATCCATCTTCAAAAGCTTGTAAATAGTAATGGTGAATACACACTATCTTAGGGTTCAAATTGTATACTTTGAGATCCAACCCAAGATTTCGTGAATTAGAGTTTACGTAATATCGTGTATATTACGCAAGAGCTTGCAAGTCTCCCCACTCGACCTTCAATACCACCCACTACTTGATGATATTATGCAAGAAGAATAACTCCATATTACATGTCATTTGGTACACCGAACTTGCTTTCCAATATCATCACATATGTTTATGCCATAGCAGACCAACCTTTTGGTATCCATCCCCTAGCAAAACTATCGTATAGCAATGAGGAGATCACCAAAAAATATCTAAGTGTACGATGAGAGTTCAATAGGAGAAGCTTATCAAACTAGAAATTTTAGAAAACATTAACAAAACATACTTCTATAAGCTAGGGAAACTTTGAGAAACTTTAAGAAAGAACTTATAAGTTTCTAAGGAAAAACAAGTCAATTTATTAAGTCTAATTTATAGAAAGGGATATCTTCTATAATCTTTTGAATGCACATAGTATATAGTTTTCTTTCTAAGTGAACTCCTTCAGAATATAACCACAACTTCTCTCATTGGTGGAAAATAAGGGCCTAAACAATGTGCTGATATTGCACTACCTTTTGTTCAGGAGATAGAATAGATTCCACAAGCTCGAAGGATCTACATAGTCTACATGACCATGCCACGACATATCATCCTTCGTGCAATTGGATGATGAGGCCTAGATGCATGGTTTTATATTGATCTAGAAGCTGACGACATACACTGTAGACAGGCTTTTATTTGCATGGTGATATTTGTGTCTCTATGTGTGTCTAATAGCATGTCCAATCTAAAACCTAGCCAAAGTGTTAGAGGTACACATAGATGCATATTTGGTGATATGATGTTCCAAATTTCTCTACTTTCAATAGAGTTGCAAAGTTTTTAGGTGAGTTCCATGTTTCTCCAAATGAGATTTCCCTAGATTTTCTTAAAATAATTTAAGAAAATGACACCTTTTTAAAAATTGAGTGAAAAATAACATAAACATTTCTAAAGAGTTTAATTTTATGCATTTTAAAATAGATACTACCATGATGAAAGCATTTTGTTTTAAAAATTAGATCATTTCTAAAGTTTTTTTTTTCAACCAAGCTAGTATCTTGATATCACAATATAGTTTATTTTACAATTGCAATGGTGAAGTAATGTGGATCTACTAATTTATCTAAATCGTTCACATAACCATGAATAACTTTGTAATGTATCTCATGTAGTGGAAGTTGTGGATGATAGAAAAAAAATGCATCTCTACGTAATCACTATATCTGCAAGTAAAAATATTTTCTTAGTCTTTGAGTGGATACAAAATAAGATAAACACATTGAAAACAAAAATTATGAGTTCATTGATCATCTCATCTCACAAGAGCTTTTTTGCTATTACCTTAGACAAGGTAGATAAAAGCATCCTCTCATCCTTCATGCCTTGAATAGAGTGCCATGGCAACAACTTCATATCATCAATAAGCTCTTCGATAGGCACATCTATCTTCTTAGACTTTCCCTTCAAAATGACATTTGCACCATCTTGAGCCTTCTTTAATTGCTAACCTTTTAGTTTCTTATCTTCCAACATGCAAAAGATTAAATCTTGTAAGTTCCAAATTTGGCCCATCCTAAATGCAAGTTAAAACATTGGGCCATAATTATAGAAACCCTCTATCTATGAGTTCTCATCAATCACCACACAAACCTCTAATAAGCATAGTCTTTTAAGGTTCATGCCTACCTTCCCATACTTTTATATATGCTCCTCATTTTCTATATGAAAAGATCTAATCTTCTCAATGAATGACTTTTTTTTGAAATCATTGTCATTATTATGATTCTAGACCAAAAGCTTCGCTTCTCTAAGACTCAATCTTGCATCTAGTTTACACTAAGTGTATTTTGAGTGATGTGTATGAGGATACTCTTCTAGAAGTTGCCTTCTTGCTTTAGTTGAGTGTAAGCCACTTATGACGTAATAGCCATATGTCTTTGCTTTAGGAATTTTGAAGTTTTCTTTTTCTTGACACTGGTAATGATTCACCATCACTATCAAAGGAACAACTATAGTATACATATTTATTTATTTATTTCTCTTCAATTTACTAACATGTTCTCTAATCTTATGTCTGCTGGCAACTTGATGATGTAGGTTATCATATATGCTTTGGTGATTCTACATTGAAGATAACTCATGGCAGGCTTATTCTTGCAAAAGGTGCCAAGTCTGGCAACCTCTACCCCTTGGTTGTATTTGGTACTATTGACCATGTTTGGTCAATGAGTTCTATCCCACATGTATCTTTCTAGCATACTCTTCTTCGGCATATTTTTCTTAAGGGAATGAAAATTATGTGCTTTGTAATATCTTTCACCTTTTGACTACTCACATTTTGAGTTGTGTGATCACAAGTTATATGGTAGTTAGACTAGAAATTCACATAAAAAGTTTAGTATTCCATGCATGGGTGATCCTTTGGCTCTTGTGCATTTAGATGTATGTGGACCCATGCCTTGTGAATCATTAGGGAGTGGGAAGTAATTTGTCACATTTATTGAGGATTATTTACATAAGGTTTGGGCTTATCCCATAAAATAAAAATGTAATGTCTTGGTCGTCTTTCATAATTGGCTTACCCTCGCAAAGGATCAGTCTGGGAAGAGGATAAAATACCTAAGGAAAAATAATGGGGGTGAGTACATCTCAGGCTTAATGCCTAAGGACATATAATGGGGTATTAAGCATCAATTAACTGTCCCTTACACCCCTCCCTAGAATGGTATGGTTGCGCACATGAATATCCCCACTTGGAAATATGAGTTCCTCTCCTCCAATTGTTGACTCATCCTTGAACTCCTCAAAATTACATTTAGTACTTGGGTGAGGTTCCACCTATTTCTTAGATTTCTTTTATGGTCTTTTCTTTGATGGAGATATTGGTCTTGGTAGAATACTTTTTCTTTTGTATATAGCTACTATCTTCTCTCCCACTAGTCTTGATTTTTGTAGGATGAGAGGTCTCTTTGGCTTGAATAGAACTTTGAGATGCACATTGTCGCAGCGCGTAGGGTTGAAGGCCACCACAGGGGTTTGGTAAGAAAACTAGACAAGATAGATAGAGATGTGTCTTCAAGAGATAAGTAGATTGCAGTGAATGTTTAAAGGTTCAAGAGGTACTTCACGGCCAATCACAGGGGTTTGAGAGAGAAGAATGTATGGGGGTTCAAGAGCTTAGACTCCGGAGATGGTAGAGATAAGAGAAGAGTTAAAGGTTTCAAGCCAAGTTCTTGAAGATGTTAATAGAGCTTCCAATTGCACATTTTTAGTAAAGATCACAAGAGTATTATCTCATAAGTTCTAACTCAAATCAAGCTTGTTTTCTTGATTGTAAGAGAAATCACAAATTATAAAATCAAGTACAATATGTTGTCATGTATCATAAACAACTATGCATCCCATCATTCATACATGATGCCATAGCATGAATCAACTTTGCATGATTATATTCAATGTAGACTATTAGGGACAAAAGCTTATGAGTCAATTACAAGGCTTGTAGGGCAAAGAGACTTGCTTCAAGAGAGCTTCAAATTGAGTTCTTTATAAGGATAAGTTAACATAGCCAAGAAATAAGAGAAAAAAATCATTTCAATTCAACTCAAAGAATCTATGAATTATCTACAAACATTGCTCTGCTATAGGGGCACATAATACTTGCATATTTTGACAATATGTCTTCTATAGAATAAGAAATGAATTAAAAGAACACTGTTGTAGCTAATTCTATGAATACGAATGAAGATATCAGCCCCAAATCATCCCAAATATCTTTCGAAATTCACCTCTGATGATATCATAAACTTCCCCTAACACGGTGTCAGAGCATTTGGTGTGTTGAAAGTCCACCACGAGAGTAAGAGACAACAAGGTAAAGGTAGATTCAAGGAGAGGAGTAGACAGAAAAGAAGGGGTTCGAAGAAATTGAAGACATAGAAGAATACTCCCAAAAAGAATTAGAAAATGTAGAAGAATACTAACAGAGATGAAGCCTGTCAGTTTATTCCTGCATTATGAGAAGATAAAACTCTTTCTTGTAGACAAAAATGTGTATAAAATAATACCTTCCTCTATGTTTCTTAGATTGCCAATCTGATGCTTCCATTGTCTTCGAAAGGGGGGTTAAATACTAGGACACCCAGCCAGGAGATCACTCCTTCTTCATCTCCCACTTTGGAGTACTATT
This sequence comes from Lygodium microphyllum, assembly GCF_053477565.2. Lineage (NCBI taxonomy): Eukaryota > Viridiplantae > Streptophyta > Polypodiopsida > Schizaeales > Lygodiaceae > Lygodium > Lygodium microphyllum. Next base: position 132,138,460 of record NC_141159.1, read on the forward strand.
CACTGCCTGTGCACGATTTCGTCCATCTCTCTTTTTACACAAAATCCTCTCAAATTGGCTGAAAGCTACATGCTTTCTTTTACATGTCATCCTAATCTAGAAGTTGTCTATAGTTTTATGGATTTTTATAAGAGATAATATCTAGAAGATCAGAAATTGGCTAAAACTTGTCCAAAAATCTAATATTTTTGAACCATGGACACTAACACCAATGTCTAAAATAGCATTGGCTCTCTAAATCAATAAGAAAGCCACACTCTAGTTTTTTTTACATGGTGTGCGTGTAGCGGCACAACAACGTACAACATGTGACAATGCTTGGCCTTATATAAAAGAAGATAATGCAATAATAAGTTTTTCTTCTTATTGATTTCATCTCTCAAGTCTCTTGCTAAGGGTGCGATACTTTAGTAGCTTTATCTAATTTTCAAAAAGGATCTATCTTGCCACCCTTTTGGACTTGAATTTTCCCACGCTTCATTGTCATGGTAGTGGGGGAAGGAGAATCAAGTGAGCTAGAGTATCCTCTTCAAGACTATACTCCCATGTCTTCTTGGAGTTCTTACTACTCTCTTCTTGAGTCATGTCCATGACAAAAATGATTCAAAATTAATAGCGAGATACTAAAAGTAGGAACTAGAGTTATCTCATAATTTATATTTGACACAATATCTTAACTATATATGTACTTTTTTACAAGGCTTGATTTCATTAAAGAGACTTGAATTTGATAAAGAGCAAGAGGTGATATACAATATCAAATTAGTGAAACATTGTGCTTAAAGTTTGAACTAATTGATAAAATTCAACAATAATATGTTAAAATTATTACATAAGATACATTAAACATGATGCTTGATGAAACATCTAACAAACTTGATGCATTACATTGAGTAGCTAAATAACACAAAGAATAATATATCTCACAAGAAAGAGAATAAGTATTTAAATGGAAGTGGGAACATAGAAGTTAGCTATTTGATTCAATGCATGTAGTATTAGTGTGAAATTCCATAGTATTTAACCTCAATTTATTCATGCTAACAATGTCAAGTTGAATAATTTCATTTAAGCTAGCAACTCAATTCACTATATCAAGTTGAAAAAGAAGTATAGAAAAAAAGAAACACAAAAAAATGTAAAGTTATAAGCTACATCTTTAAAAAAACAAAGTAATTAAAAAATTCAAGTTGTAGATTATGTTGATCAGAAAGTTTACTCAAAACATATACCAAGTTGATGTAGTGCATCAAGTGAATGATGAAAGTGTCAAAAATCTTCATAGAGCTTAATGCACTCTATGAAGTCAATATAATGTTGGTAACAACTTAATACATTGTATCAAATGAAAACAAAGTTGTTGAAAAATACAATGCAACTTGATGCGATACATCAAGTTAATACAACATTTACTCAAAATTCAAACCAATTTGATAGAATGCATCAATGAAAGAATAAAATTGTCACTAAATACAATACAATTGATACCTCATGTCAACAAACTCATACTAAAAAGGCTAAAAATTTGGTGTATTAAATCAATTGAATAACGAATTGAGTACAAAAAAATTTATGAAATTATCTTGGATAATATAAATTTGATTAAATATACCAAGTATAAGTGATAAATTATTTTAAAAACAATCCATTTGATGTCCTATATTAATTGATATCAAATCTATAAATATTTTATAGCAAATTGTTACACTGTATTAAGTGGAGAATAAAAATGTAACAAAATATGAAAGACCTTGATGCATTACATCAAGTTAGTATAGATTTGAAACAAATAATCATAAAAACTTGATGCATCAAGTTAGTAAAATGTTAAAACTAAAAATCATACCAACTTGATGCAATACCTCAAGTTAGTATAAAACTTACCACAAATTCATATGAACTTAATGTAGTGTATCAAGAAGACAATGAAGTATCACAATTTTTAGCTCCACTTGATGTACTGCATCAAGTTTGTATTGATCTAGAATAGAAAATTATGCCAACTCAATACAGTACCTCAAGTTAGTATAAAATTAAAGTGAAAAAGCATACCAACTCAATGTGGTGCATTGACTTAGTATAAAATGTATTACGAATTCATAACAACTCGATGAGGTACATCAAGATAACTTTCACTCCCACTTGATGCATTGTATCAAGTGGAGGATGAAAAATAAAAATCACATGAGTCACAGCATCACTTGATGCACAACATGAAATACCATTACAATAAGGTCAATTGTTGAGGAAACTTGATGCAATGCATTAAGATAGAATATAGATATTTTACTATATACATGTTCTAGATGTATAGATTACTTATATATCAAATGCTATTTACCAATTTGGATGAAAATCATACAAAAAGTATATAGCTAAAATATAAAATTTAATTTAAAAATCCCAATAATTTATAAGGTACAATAGATTATACAAAAAATCCTTATTATTTTGACAAATCTTGAATATGTAATGACTAATCCATTAGATAAAGTTTTTCATAAAAATATATTTAAAAATATTTAATCATTAAAAATATATTAAATTATAACTATAATTCTTAAATTTTATAAAAAAATTTAACATACAAATTTACATGAAAGCTAGTTAAACCCAAAAGAATACATGTATCTCATCCCAAACTCTTGTGTCTAGTACGTTGCCCTAGGCCACATTAAAGTAAAATACTTGCAAGAAACAAATAGCTTGTTTGAAATACTTCCTTAAACCAATCAAATGAAAAATAAAAGAGAGATAATCTCAAATGATGAAGGCTACACCAAGTAATAAATCAAAAACTTCAAAAAAAAGTACTCATTTAAGATAAATAATGTACCAACTTGGAGATCATTATGCTCGTGATCACAATTGTTTGTATAGAAATTACAATCATAGTCACCAATATCATCAAGATAATCAAAACCATCATAGTCCACCATCAAAATGGTTGTAATAGCATAATCAATATCGAGCTCTTTAGCAATCCCATAATAAAATAAGGCATGATAGAAGTGATATAGAATAATACCAAGGTGGGCAATAAAGTCTACCTAGAATACTACAAGTGTATTTAAATCTATAGTACCCAAGATCTCAAAACTGATAATAGCATATCCAAGGTACCATCCATCATGAACAAAGTAAGAAAATCCATGGATAGTCAATATTCAAGGTGAGTGCTCTTGTAGCTTAGCATGAAAGGACTGCGTGTGGATCGATGTGATGTATTTAAGGATTTCCATGGTTACTTATAATAAATTTAATGAGTTTCGAAGATGCCATGATGATTGAAAAGATTGTGTTAATAGCTGTGAAGTAGTATTGATCATGACTATGGCTAGACATGATAATCATGATGAATCTAAGCACTATGATCTTCACAATGATTTAAAAAAATCATGAAACATTATTACTTAGGTAGCAAATAACTAAAAGTGCAAGAAAGAGAACTTGATGTGCTGCATCAACTCACTTGAATAAAATTGCGATTTCTGAGACGTTTTAAAAAACCTTACCTTAGTGATGTAAACTTGATGGATTACATAAAGTTGGGCAATAGAAATATGGAATTTGGTACTTTTAAAACTTGGTGATGGAAAAGTAAGAAAGTAGAATGGAAAAGCAATGAAAAAGTAAGAAAAATTAATTATTTTAACATTTAAGTCAATTTGATGCATCACATCAAGTTGACCAAATTATTAGCTAAAACTCTAGGACACTTAATGCACTACATTAGTTTGGTAAAAAAATAGCAAAATTTATAATAAAATTAGTGCGTTATATCAAATTCGTAAAAAGTTTAGCAAATTTTATAAGAAGCTTGATGCATTGCATCAATTGGACTGATAAAGATGCAAAATTTATAAGAAACCTAATGCATTGTATCAACTTGGGTTAAAGAAATGTAAGATTTCTAAGAAAGTTGATACACTCCATCAAATCGGCTAGATAAATAGCAAAATCTTTGAGAAACTTGATATAATGCATCAAGCACAATAAAAAACGATATAAATAACAAGTTAACTTGAAGTATTGAATTAAGTCATCCAAAATATTACTTATAATTCTAGGAAATTTGATGTACTACACCAACCTTATAAAAAGATTAACAAACTTTTTGAGAAACTTAATGCACTACATCACCTTGAATATTTTAAACAAAGCTGTAATGAGACTTGATGCTCTATACCAATTACCCAATTCTAATATAAAGATTGGGAAAAATTGATGCATTATATCAAATCAAGTTAAATATTAGAAAAAAATCTAAGAAACTTGATGCACTTTATCGAGTTAGCTATAATATTAAACAAAATTCCAAGAAAACTTGATGTAATGCATCATGTAGGATACAAAACTTGGTACAATATTTGCATGAGAGTGATGTATTATAGAGATCAATAGAAATATTAAGAATAGTCATAATAAACTTGATGCATTACATCAAGTACACTAAAGTGTTAACATAATTTCTAAGAATCTTATGGCACTAAAATAAGTGAAACTAGATATTATAGCATACCGCTACTCAAACTTGATGTATTGTATCAAATTAGTGGAGATATTGACAACATCCCATCAAGTTATCTTTAAAAAGTTAAACATTTCTTAGAATCTTGATGCAGTGCATCAAGTTCTCTATAGTCCTAAAGAGAATTCCTTGGTTGAGTAATCAAACATGTTTACTATATTCATTATAACTTGAGTAGGGAAGAGAAATTAGGAGACAGAAAGAAGGCATGCACCATAGTCATAAGTCTTTTGTTGTACGAGAAAGATATGTTGGACTTGTCATTGATTATGTTTGGATAGCAAAAGTTTTGAAAGTTTATAAGGATGACAATTTAGGTGGGATATGATCTATAGAAGTACATTGGTTTCAAAGAAAGCATAAGGATGCACTTGTAGATAAATACACACAAACTCAAATGCAAAATATGAAACTTCATACAACGAAGCCAGTAGCATTGGGTGAGATTTAGGAAAAACCCTTGGTGAATGTATGATGAAGGGCACACATTCGGAATGCCACATGACAATAAAGCCTTCAACACGTAAAGTATGCACAATAATGGTAAAAGGTAAAGGGACACAATATCACAGCGTTGATAGATATGCGCAACACTATATCCACAGTAAGTACGGAATTTGTGGAAAATATAAAATCACCCATTACCAAAACACAAGAAAGGACAGTAATTTTTGGCAATAATAAATATTTATATTACACGAATCACAAAGCACAAACGCAACTAAAAGAGGAACACACCAAGCACCAACATGCATCATACATCTTACCAACTCAAGTCTTTCCACTAGTTCTAGAATTAGATTGGTTGGTTACCAAATAAGTCATCATCCACTTTCAAACATGCATGATAAGTATAGGAAATAGAATTTTTCTACTACTCCACACATTAGGAAACAAAGTGAAAAGAGCATGTATACAATTGATTAATGAATCTTCATTGATGCCACAAAAGATATGAACAAAAGAAATCCATGAAATATTGCAAAAATACAAAAAATATTTTCTTTAAAAAAACACAACTTACAAAGTTAATCCACCGTGAGATAAGAACACAACCAAAAAGACCTATCAAGATGGCCATGAGCAGAAGAGAATTGAAGGAGAATCAATGATGCATCAATGAATGATACACTTAAAAACATGCTAGCAAATGGAGTGATAGTCTCTTTGTCTAGTGATTAGACATCTAAGCCACATTTGGTAAAGAAATATTATGAAAAAAATACTTTTTTAATTGATTTTAGACCCTTTAAAAAGGTTGCACTACATGATGTCTATCCTTTATCGTGACTATATGATGTTTTGGATACATTAAGTCGATCAAGATACTTCATCTTCCTTGATCTTGCATCTAGGTATTAGTAGATACCATTGTCACTAGTGAATAAACACAATACAAAATTTTACACAACCAATAACCTATATTAGTTCACAAGAATGCCCTTTGGCCTCAATGATATAAGGAGTTCATTCTAGTGCATGGGAAACATGATCTTTGGAGACCTAATTGAAAAAAAGGTATTAGCAATCTATATGGATGATATTTCGATCCACAAAGAAACTTAGTAGCAACATAAAGAAGTCTTAGAAGAAGTGTTGAAAAGGATAGAGAAATATAATGTGAAGCTATAGATACATAAGTGTGAATGGGGTTCAACGTGCTTAAAATTCTTAGGGTTCATTATGTTAGCAATTGGCATTAGAATCAAACAAAAAAAAAGAATGTTGTTAAGCAATTTCCAAGGCCCACAACCATGAAAAAGCTCCAAATCTTTTTGGGATTGATCACATTTTTAGGTAGGTTTATCCTTAACTAAGCTATATAAACATAGCCCTTAATAAATATTTTGAAGAAAGGCTACGAATATGAATGGAGACTATATTGTGCAAAAAGTTTCAAAGAACTTAAGAAAAACATGCAAACATCAATTATGTTGAGCTATCCCAACTTCAACAATGAATTTAAACTTCAAATAGATGCATCAAATGCAAGATTGGGGGCTATACTCCTACATTAAGAAAAAGATGAAAAGTGGCAACCTATTTCCTACATCACCCCTACACTTACACAATCTAAAGAAAATTATAGGGCTACCGAAAAGGAACTTCTTGGAGCCCTGGTTCAATGTTCGTGCCACTCTCTTTAGTAGGTTATTAGGTGGATACATGCTTGGAAGATGGCTAGATATAGGTCCCACAAGGTAGTTGATCTCATCAACAACCTGTCATATGGATCATGCCCTCTTTCTTGAAACCAAAATCTGGACTTGTACGTAAACCACCCTCATCATCACTCACAATTTTCACACTTTATAAGCTACCCAAAAACCAATGTAAATTGAAGCCTTCTCTAAAACACCAACTGCCATGTCATTTTCGACTTGAAGTCGTGCTTACAATAATGTTGACGTACTATTGTTCCTCTTCTAATCACAAGCTACCAACTTCTTCTCACATGGAACAAAAAGAAATAAATCCACCTCAATAGGCACTAACACTAAGTACTATCCATGTATCATAAGTTTAATCTAAAAGTCCATGATTCTCAATAAGGCCATCCCCAAGTCTATCAAAAGTATCCATTTTTGAATCCATCTTTCAAAGCCGCAGGTCTCAAAAATTTGTGCAATCTCTTTGTTCTCTTCTTATTCTATCTTTGTTAATGATGTATAAGGACTTTTGATGGATTCTACTAAGCGTTCATCTGAAGACTATGTGCTCTCTTTAGGTTAGAAATGTTGATACTTTATCCTCTTATAAAGGTAGTTTTTGTGTGTCATCATATGCTGATGGGATCAAAAATGGGCCGGCACTAGCTATGGCACTAGTCGGCGGACCTCATGCACACAACAGACACCTCCACCACCACACAATCTCGCAGGCTAGGAGTGTCTATAATAACTAAATGCTTACTAGATACATCTAATATTGCGTTTGTAGCTGGATAAAAATCCAACAACACCTTCCCCAAAGCCCCTCAAAGGGGGTTATCCCACACGTATTGGCAATAAGTGCCACGTATCACAAACACAGGAGGCACTCCACTGGCTGTTTGTCGTGTCCCCATTATAGCTCTCCTACGTCTTGGGGATTGGTCCCTAGATGTGCTGCTTTTACATATAAACACATTCGCACAAGACTCCTCTCTTTGTCAGTGAGATCCAAGAGATACCATGTTTCCTCACTAATAACTTCCCCCAAGAAACAAACGAATAACCTACGGCAAGGGGAATCTCACTCTCTCAAGCGTGGGTCAACTATAATTCAAACAATTGCTATGCATTTCCAGGAGTTGATACCATATGTATAATCAAAGCAATAGTGGATGTCTCATTGCGCATAAAAAGTTGTGTTTTGAAATCAGCCTATGTACTAGTATGCAAACAGTCTTTTCATGAATTGCAACTAATATGTATATGCTTCACTGCAAGAATCTAGAACCAAGGCAAACCTAAATGCTATGCATAGAAAAACAATCAATCAGAATTTGTATTATTTTAACTCTCAAAATGTTGCACAAAATCCTACTCCCCCTCATCGTTTAAGTTTTGCTTCGTTGCATAGGTGTATAAAGGTTATTTTGTCATGATCTAATATATAAAGAGCAATAAATCACACACTATGATAAAAAAAATAGGGCAAAGTGATGCCAAACCTCATGCTTTGCCACTATCATACGTCCACAACCACATATTATATTTTTCTCTATTTTTCTAAGGCGTATTCCTATTTTTCTCTTATTTTTTATTTTTCTTTATTTTTCCAATAAAAAATTGATATACTTTCAAAGCTATGGCTTTTGATTCTTAGAGCAGCAAAAATATAGATTTTATTAGCATTTTATCCTATGTGTATTGGTTTATTCCACCCGAAAACACCAAAAATTCCATTTTTTCTCATAAAAATTGTGTTTTACGGGTTTCTAAAAATTATTTTCAGAAATTTGACTTTATGTTTTTTGATTTTTTCATCATGCAAGCATAGAGCAAACCGTAAACAATATGTCTACCAATTTTCACTCCATAAGAACAATATTGGCTTAATCAAATGTTTAAAAAAAACAATTTTCCCTTGTAAAATAGAAATACCGGTTTTTCCTTCTTTGCAGGTTTTAAAATCTGATGCCGGACTATAGATTAGCCCTCGTTCAAGGCTCAACCCACCTCCAAACAGCCAACTCTAGCTCACCATCGATCTAGTGCCATGCTAGACAAGCATCCTTCAATCGGTTCTCTTCTTTATTCTTCCCAAATGAATTGCCTCTTGAAAGAGGGAGAGGGAGGAGAGAGAAATATTGATTTTGAAACTCAACAACTGGGCAGCCATTTCAAAGGCTGAAGGCGGCAATAGGAAGTGTAGACAAGATGTAGATTGGGCATCTAATCAGTTGGGGGGTGTTTGCAGCCACCATGATCAGCACCACTGAAAAAATGCACCCCAACAAAAATCGAGAATTTAGGGGGCCCCAAAAAGCACACCCTTTGGACTTTCTAAAGTCCATTTCCACTTGGCCACTTTAGCCCTTGGCCTCCCATCCGGCCTATCTCCCGCATCCCACGTCCAAATCAACCTTTAAAAATTCCTGGGCGTCCATCTCGAAGTCCCCCACTACCGAGCATCTCCAGAAGTCTCGTCCGATATGCCAAAAAATTATGAAAATTTCCCGACCGCCGTTCGGTTGGTCTTTAAAGCACTTTTGGGCATTTCCGCTTAAAATTGTACTGATTGTAGTTGCTATCTTCGATGAAGTCTATTTTTTCCCTGAAATTCGGAGTTTTTGGCTATTTTTAAGCACTTCTCAGCATTAAAAATCATCTATCATTGGTGACCATGTGATAGGGCAACTCAGCCTATTGAATCCCACGAACAGATCTGCACAAAAACAACCAAAGAAGGCATCAAGATGATACAAAATAGATACACATCAAAAGACATCCCAGTTCTCACCCTACCCCCTGACAAAACCAAGGCATGAAATCCACGAGGAGTAGACCTAGCATAATCTGATAAGAGTCTAAAGCTAGTCACTAACCTGTTGTTCCAACAAGCCAAGCGAAAAAGAACTATCGAAGAGGTCATCCCAAGTGGTGGTTTGAACTACCTACCTAACTAAGGACAACTCAACTAAGAGCTCCTATAAGGCAAGGACACTTATAGCTTGATCAAGAGGTGTTATTTTGTTTAGCACATTGGCCTTTTAGGCTCTTATATTCCCATACACGGGCGTGTAAAAAGGAGGGAGCTGAGCGTAGTGACCTAAGAAGAACAAGGCATCTGCCTCAAGTCCTATCTCGGTACCCAAGAATCTACCAAGCCCTCGCAAGGCGACACTTAATCCTTTTCTAACGCTCGCTTTTATTTTCACTCCAAACTTCTCTTATTCTTATTTTTCTAGCTAGATGCCACCCCTAGGAAGATAAGGCATTTGGCTTTGGGTTCTAACTCGTCCCCAGGAACCTACCAGGCCCTCGCAAGGCAATAAACAACTGCTCAAGGACTTTTCTTTCTTTCCTTTTCTATTTTTTATAGGGGTTAGAACCCCTTTTTACACACCTTCATAATTCATAGATGGTCTCTCAGATATTTAGGGTTGTGTTTCTTTATATCATCATTTTATTAGGCTTCTCTAACTACCTCACACTAACAAGACCTCCTAGAATTGCCCGCTAGTAGGTAGTAGAATAGGGTCACTAGAACTTCCTTCAAAAAGAGGTCATTCAGTGCCTAGCAATGCCTTTTCAGGAGGCAATGACTACTCAGACCTCCCACACACATTAATAACCTAAATCTGGGACTTCATGCCTTGATTGCCGGTCCCCAATAAACAAAAAGAAATTACCCCGTGACACATGTATCATTACTTGCTTAAGGGAAAAAAACTCAAAAAGGGGGCAAAACCACCTGGGATGGCCACAAGAAGCTCTTTCGCAGCAACGGCACCCTCTAGCGACTTCATCAACCTGTATGATGCAACTACTAAAACAAAAAACCATTAACCGTACCTACACCAAACAAACATAGGGCCCTCTTGGCCTAAAGATAGTACATTTATACTGCAAACTAACTGGTCTTCTTGGCCTAAAGAAATCAAACAAACTAGCTCATATAGATCCCTCCTTGGAAGAAAGAAAAAAAATAAACGAAAATATGTTCTATTCCAAGGGGAAAAAGAGGGCTCTCAGCCCTAAACTAAATGCATCAAGTTGTGACCCATTCCTCCTACATATATAGCAAGAGGCATATGCATAACATGTCGTCTGACCAACCTATGGGTCCAGGATAATAGTGGTAGATGGGTCTCGACTACTCATCGCATTACCCATATCAACCATCGCCTACCATATAACACGTGGTTTGATAACATTCTCCACAAGCGACCAGGTCATGTCTCATTATCAAGAGCAACATCCGGACTAGGACCATAGTTAAAGAAGAGGTCCTCTTCATAAGCAAAATTGGCTAGTGAGTCCACAAATTGATTCCAAGAATGTGGAATTTGCTAAAGAGATACACTCTCAAATTCATCAAGTAGGGTTATAGCAATGCGATGATACATACGAAGGATAGGATTCCGGATTGTATATGTCTCATTGAGTTGATTTAAGATTAGCTGGGAATCCCCTTTTACTAACAACTGCTAAATACCACCTTTCTTGGCAATATTCAATCCCATAATCAAGGCTTTATACTCTGCCATGTTGTTAGTGAATCCTACCCTAAGATAAGCAATTAATTTAATTGTAACTATACGTCGGGGATCTTGAATAACTACTCTAACACTCCCTTTTTTTATTAGGGCCCATCGAAATATAATGTGTGCGTCAGAATGGGTTTACACAGCCACTCATCCAGAACTCCCCTATTCATAATTATGATAGTCAAAATTCAACATATTTAGAAGATGAACTGATGGCTCCATCCCATCTTCATCATTAAAGACTACAGGGACACTCATCAAAATCTACAAACAGTGATGATAGAAGACCTTAATCTCCCAAAAGAATGTCCCGTCATCTTGCTCAGTCACTTTATAGCCTTTACTCCACCATATGAGCTTTCCCTGATAATATCGTTGCTCTAAGTATGGGTGCTCCAAATAAGGGATCAGTCAACCCATCAACCTCTATCATTGTTTCCTTGCAGATATCTGATCAATCCCGCATAGACCTGCAAGGCACTTATGTCATTAGTGCAATAAAAAATAATAAGGTTTAATCTTATTAAGATTAACCTTATTCTTAAACTCCACACCCTCAAGATCTGCCAATAATGTTGTGGATTTATTATTCCCGATCCTGACAATCCTATAAGGACCCTCCCATTTGGGCTCTATCTTTCCTTGAAATAATTCTCTATGCACATCATAGTACAACACTAGCTGTGCTTTCTTAAAAGTGTGTTTCTTTGCTTTTAAGTCATGGAGCTGCTTCATCCAATGCTTGGTCACCTCCTGATGTAGCAAGTTCTGCAATTCAATCTCATCGAGGTGTGCGGAAGTCGTAAAGTTCTCTAAGAGGGCATCCCCGTCCCCAAAGAATGATTGATCGCAAATCTTATGGTTGGCAACTCGATCTCTAGAGGTAGGATGCACTCCTCTCCATATATTAACTTGAATGGGGTGTAACCAGTGGCTCGTTTGAAAGTCGTATTGTATGCCCACACAGCCACGTACAACTTTTTGTCCCAACCTCTTTTCTTTTCTGATACTACCTTAGACAGAATGCACACAAGCTACTTGTTGGTACCCTCGACCTGCCCATTGGCTCGTGGGTTATAGGGGGTTGTTTTATTGTGCTTGATGTGCCAAGCCTCAATTAGGCTTTTTATCACTTTGTTCCAAAAATGCGTCCCCCGGTCCAATACTATTTCTTTTGGCGAACCAAATTAACATACTATTTGCTCTAATTAAGAAAGTTGCAGTTTCCTTTGCATCATCTTTCCGTGTTGCACGTGCTTCCGACCACTTAGTAAAATAATCAGTTGCTACGATAATATATCTTTTTCTGTGTAGTGGACAATGGAGTAATAGGGCCCACAAAGTCGATCCCCCACTTCTTGAACAGAAGGATCACCATAATAGGAGTGAGTGGTTGCTTCCTATTCTCTTAGCTATCATGTTGTTGACAGATGTCGCATCTTTTAATGTACTCGAATGCATCCTGGAAGATGGCTGGCCACCAATATCCCGCCTTCAATGCTTTTTGCACAGTTAGTCACCCAGCAAAATGATCTCCGCAAGCAGACTCATGGCACTCTTCTAAGATGAAAGGGACCTCGTTAGGCATTACGCATCGGGGGTAGATATCATCTACCCCTTGCCTATACAACGTGCCTGCGATTATTGTAAATTTTAAAGCTTACTGATTGATCTTTCACTTTTCAAAATTCAATAGACTAGCTTCCATCTCTCCCGTAGACAAATAATGTGTTATCACTGCATACCAGGAGGGAATAGATGTTGTGTCAATCTTGAACAATGAGTCGTAGTCACTACCTTCAGCCAGAGCTTCCTTTGGCTCCCCAAAGTCCACAAGGCACTCTACGATACCTTGCAACGTGGATGTCTTGCTCTTAATCTCATAATCAAAATCCTGCAAATTGATTAACCACTTTGCCAAATAGTCGGACGATTGTAGCTTATTCATCAGTAGTCTTAGCCCTTCCACCTTTGTATAAAGAACAACCTTCTCATAAAGGATGTAGCGTGAACTTTTTAGTCGCAAAGACCATCACAAGGCACAACTTTTCCATATAAGTATAATTAATTTCAGATACACCTGGCAAAAGCAATCAGGTGATACCACTTCTCTTCCCAAATGTGTGCTAAACAGCAGCTAATGCTATGCATGGTAGCTGCTGAAAAGATATAAAAAATTTCACCCCTCTTCGATGCTTTCAACACAGGTGCTCTTACAAGTTATTGCTTTACATCCTCAAAATCCACCTTACAAGGGTCACTCCACATAAATAAACAGTTGAAGGATAATAGATTTGTCAATGGCGACGTCCTTTCTACCAAAGGGTTTATAAACCGTCGATAATATCCAATTGATGACAGAAAGCTGTGGACTTCTTTGGGGTTATGTGGCGGACTCATGGCGACTATAGCTTTGATATTTTCAGGATCCGTTGCAATCCCTACCGAGCTAACTACATGGCCAAGCAGGACTCCATAAGATATACAAAAATGCACTTCCTGGGATTGAGAGCTATGCAAAATTTTCTGCATCACTCAAAACAATTTTCTAAAATAATAATCTACTTTTCTCTGACAATGACTGCCCCTAAATCCTCAATAAATACCTTTAGCTCCTCAGGGGAAATGTCACCAAGGTCTTATCGGTAGTTTGTTGCCAAGAACCAGGCGCATTGCATAAATCAAATGCCATCACATGAAACACAAAGGTCCCAAAGAGTGTTATGAACATCATCTTGAGCTTATCCTCTTCTGCGATTGCCATCTGATTATAGCTTGTAAAACAGTCTACGAATGAATATATCTCCCTACCTACCAATTGATCCAGAATCTAGTTGATAAAGGGCAGTTAGTAGTAATCCTTAACTGTTTGCTTGTTCAACTCTCAAAAGTCCACACATAGTCAGATTTGATTATTTTTCTTCTTCCTGATCACAACTAGTGAACACCATTCAGTGTGCTACACAAGGAAGATCAAACCCGCTTTTTGCAGTTTCTGTAACTCCTCGAACAGCCCATCCCGCAACTCAAATGGCATACGCTTGGCTTTCTATCGCACAAGATGGCTTCTTTCTTTCAACAAAATTGTATGGACAATGAGGCTGGAAGAAATGCCCCTACATTCATCGTAACTCCAAGCAAAAATATCGCGAAACTCTTGGATCAGAGTGACATAATCCTACCATTCCTCGGCACTAAGCATGGATCCTAGCTTTATGGGACGTTCATCGTCTCGCGTACCAAGATCTAGCTCGATAACATCTGTGTCCCTTATTCTATCTTGAGCTTCTAATGGCTCGTTCAGCATTACTTGATAGACGTCTTTTGTGGTTGATCCCTCTTTGGATTTATTAGTCGACGACATCTCACTTGCAAATACATCTTTCATTGTAACTCTGTAGAAGAGAGGGGAGCTCGCTCACTTTGAGGTGATTCAGGATATGCATCGACTACCACACGTCTAACACCTCTGCTAAATGTCAATCTACCAGCGGGTATATCTACTTGAAAGTTTGCTTGCAAAATCCAAGGTTGACCAAGCAATACTTGGTAACTTGGACGCCCTGTAAATGGGATTACCCTAAAGTCCAACAGACATTCTACATTGGCAACTGTCACTTGGACTTTAGTAATGCAGCCCTCCGGCTGTCTTAGACAATCGTTAGCCATTCTAAGGATTGTGGAGGCATCTTTCAGAATTGCAAGACCCAACCTCTCCATCAATTCTGAACTCATAATATTAACCAAGGATCATGTGTCAATGATAGCATTATCCACTAGAATCCCATCAACATAGGCCGCAACCCTTGGGCAGTGCTTTTCGGCATGTTCAAACCATTCATCCCCTACTTGCGCTATTCCCAAGGGTTCTACAATATAACCCGTACACAAGATCTTTTTAAATTCCTTGCGTACTCCTGCGACAACTTGATTAGCTGCAAAAGATTCTCGTCTGGTTTATCATCAGAAAGGGAGCTAGGTAAATTGAATTCGTGATAATTCGCTAAAGCTCGCTTCTCGTGCCAAACCATTCACTCTTTAGGACGTTGCACCAGCTTTATTGCCTCTTTTTTAACTCTCACCTTCTTTCTTAATACCTCTTTATCTCTCTTGGCATTAGTCTTACTCTCTACGGGCTTCAGAGGTCCCCCTTCCTTGTTAGGATTTAGAACTTGTGTTCCTTTATCATCTTGCCTAGGGTTTCCATCGACAGGTTTTACATTATCTTTGTCACCTTCTCTATGTTGTTGGCCTCTTGTTATAGCATGTAGGCTAGAAACTTCAGTGCCATTAGCCTATATAGCCTCGATGAGGCCTACCCCACTGTTGCCTGGCAGTTCCTCAACAATAGCCTTACCCCTTTCAAGTAATTTTTTTGGCCCATCATTCTGCTAAAAATTATTTCCTTGTGCACGATGATTAACAGGCCCTCGTTGCCGACTACCTTGCAGGAGGGAAGTAATCTTACTCCAACATGTGGCTGCTAAATGGCCGCACTTCCTACAGATGTCGAGCTTGACATTTGGGCAATAATGTGGATAATGTTGCACCACACCATTTGCAGTTGAATCTAGAGGGTGCACTCTCTTTGGGACGTCAACTCCCTATCAGATTCTGTTGTTTCTTTAAGAAATTAACATCAATGGCTATTTGCCAATATTGCTCAGAGATCATATCCATGTAGTGCTTCATCATGTTCTTGACTTCGCTAAGGAAATTTGACGCACTCGACTCATAGCCCTGATCATTTACCCATAGGTCCCTTGGCCGCACAATTTGATTAGTCATTGGCTACATTGGTTGCTGACCCATAGGAATGATGTTAGGGTTCACTGCTTGGCCTCCCACATTTGGAGGCATCTGACTGGCCATAGGCATAGTCACACTAGGCGGAGCTGGCAAGAAAGGCACATTCGGCACCACATTCTCTCTTTTGTTAGGGTTGGCTCACACCACTTGAAGTAGGTAGATTAATTAGGAGGGGGAAAGTACTAGAACTTCCACCTCCTGATGGAATTTGATTCAGGCTAAGGTTACTAAGACCCCGCCCTAGAATAGGTTTAGGACTACTCCTTTTAGGAGAATAACGCCTATCGATTTCATCCCTCTGTCTAGCCCTCTCGGTTCTCTCATTTTTCTAGAGTTCGACTAAACGGATCTCTTCAAAAAGGACATCAACTAACCAGTAGGTCCCAAGAGACCCTAGATTCAGAAACCACCATTTTGAGGTGGCTCCCGGTAGATGCACCACTGATGGGACTAAAAATGGGCCAGCACCACCACACGGCCTCGCGGGCTAGAAGCATCTGTAATAACTAAATGCTCACTCGATACATCTAATATTGTGTTTGTAGCTAGATAAAAATCCAACAGCACCTTCCCCAAAACCCCTCAAAGGGGGCATCCCACACATATTGGCAATAAGTGCCACGTATCCACACAAACACAGGAGACACCCCACTGGCTATTTTCCATGGCCCCATTGTAGTTCTCCTACATCTTGGGGATTGGCCCCTAGATGTGCTAGTTTTACATATAAACACATTTGCACAAGACTCCTCTCTTTGTCAGCGAGATCTAGGAGATACCATGTTGCACAAAATCCTACTCCCCCTCACTGTTTAAGTTTTGCTTTGTTGCATAGGTGTATAGAGGTTGTTTTGTCATGGTTTAATATATAAAGAGCAATAAATCACACATTATGACGAAAAAATAGGGCAAACTGATGCCAAACCTCATGCTTTGCCACTATCATACGTTCACAACCACATATTATATTTTTCTCTATTTTTCTAAGGTGTATTTTTATTTTTCTCTTATTTTCTTCCATTTTTCTCTATTTTCCTCTATTTTCCAATAAAAAATTCATATAATTTTAGAGCTATGGCTCTTGATTCTTAGAAGTTAGGGGCCCTTAAAGGGAACTCCCAAAAGGCACACCCTTTGGACTTTCTAAAGTCCATTTCCACTTGGCCATTTTGGCCCTTGGCCTCCCATCTAGCCTATCTCCCATGCCCAGCATCCAAATCAACCTCCAAAAATTCATGGCGTCCATCTCTTGAAGTCCCCCACTGTAGGGCATCTCCAGAAGTCCCATATGACACGCTGAAAATTTATGAAAATTCCCCGACTGCCGGCTTAGTGGGTCTTTAAAGAACTTTTTGTAAGAGAGGGGGATTTAATAACGGGGAAATACTAGCTACACTGGTTGGTATATAAGGTAAGAGAGACTTAATTTTTCATTATCTGATAAATATACAAGTCTTTTTCTCCTTCACCTTGCTCTCCAAGCTTCCATGTCTTCTTTCCCTCTTTTCTAGTCTTTCTCTCTCTATTTCTAGTCTTTCTCTCTCCTCCTAACTATCTTTATTTCTCTTCTGTTCTTCTTCTTCTTCTCTGCAGTCTTCTCTCTCCTCTTTCTCTCTCCCAGTTTCTCTCCTTGACAATTGGTATCAAAGCCTAGGTTCTTGGTCCCAGTTAGTCTCTCATTTTACCTAGTTATAATTTTCTAGTCACGTGAAATTTTAAGTCATAGGTACACAATACAGGGAGCAGTAGGGGAGTTTCCAAAGATTTCTGGACCACAAGGACTGCATGCAAGAGCATTAATGGTGGCTTGGACTAAGTTTGGAGGGGAGAAGACCAACTTTGGCAGCTCATGGGTCATTTTTGGCCCATTTTGAAGGTAAACTCTTAGTAACCATGGTCACAGGAGTTAGAAGAAAGTCTAGTTGGGGTTCCTTTCAGGGAGGGTCTTCTCTCTCATACTTCCACAAGCTTCCTACAAGCTCCCATGGAGGAAACCAGCCCTAAATCTTGCTCTCCTCCTTCTTCCATGAAGCATCAGCCTTCCCCTTCCATCTCTGAAGCTCAGGAGCCACAGATCAAGTAGGGCTAAGCTGGGTGATCATCCCCAACCCTCCAAGAGTAGCCCTGTAATTTGTGGCACAAAAAACAGGCTTCTTCTTGGCCTGCTGGACATCACCCTAGCTCTCCTCTCCTCCCTGGATCTCACTCCTAACTCTTGGCAAGTCCCTTGGTCAACATTGAAGGCTTCCTTCTCAGCTTCTTGGACTCCTCTTCCCACTTCAAGAAACCTTGATCTTGTGCAGTCCATGGCAGCCATGGAAGCTTGGCATCAAGCTCAAAAGTCTTGAAGATTTTGGTCTTTTCTTGGTCCCGTGAGTCCCTCTTCAAGCCTAGCTCAAAATTTCAGCCACCCCCATCAAGAAGCACAGGAAGAAGATTAGAAGTAAGATTTGAAGACATGCACTTATGGGCAGCCATGGCTATGGAAGTACTTCAATTTCAGCAAGAGCTCTTCATGGGAAGGTCCTGAGCCATCCTACCCCCAAGCTATAGCCACATTGGAGCTCATTCTCAAGATTTGAAGGCTTCTTGGAAGCAAGAAGGCATTATGGAGTGCTCATTTGGAAGGAATCATCCCCTTGATCAGTCTATGCAAGCAATACCCTTTTCCCATGGAAGAATCCTTCTTCCCCAAGCTTGACTTCATCCCTTCTTGACGGAGCACAACCATTTTGGAGCTATGGAGCATGCGGGATAAAATGGGAGCTCTCATGAAGGACTAAAGTGGCATTAGTGGCTACCTTCTTCTTCAAACCACTCAAGGTAACCGATTCTTGGCTCTCATTCTCTCCATTTAAGCCTCTTGTTGAATCCTATCCACTTGTTTGAGAGAATGTATGAGTCCAAGTAGGTAAGTCCCAGACATTGTATGCATGCTGAATATTAATCTCAGTCATTTCCCTTTGATCTTTTGTCATTGGAATGGATTTTACTCATGCTGAAGCTTCATTGAGATTATATTTTTGCTTACCCATAACCTGTTTGGCTTCTTGTGAATTGGCTGAGCTAAGAGTTAATTAAGAAATCCATTGTATAAGGGTGAGTTGGCAGTGAGTCACTGTCGGTAAGCTCTCTATCCCTATTCCCATTCCAATTCCATGCACTTCATGAAAAGCCCAAAATTTCAATTCCTAAAATGCATCTCATGCTGGGTGTTTAATTAATAAATGTCTGCCATGTATATTTCTGGTGAGGAAAAGCCGGATGCCAGGCGAGGTGGCAAGACAAAAGAGGGGTGACCACCCCTTGCCATCAAAGACCTTGAAGGGGTGCACAACCCTGCCTGAGGGGAACTTTGCCCACGTCCCAGTGATCTAGAGCCCAAAACTCATTTGTAGGTGCAGGTACTTCTTGGGAAAATTGAGAAATGGACTTGGCATAATGGAATTTTGATGACTATGACATGACACACTCTTGTGTGCATGGGATGTACGGATGTACATCAGCAAATGTACCCTTAGATATGCATGCAGCCATGTATGGGAATGCATTGCCTTACTTGGGTTGAAGTTGGATGTATGTATCATTGGATACACCTATGCAGTCATGTATGCACTAATGGTAGTGATTATGCATGTATGAGAGCCTACCTTGTTGACACGATCATGGAAATGCTTATTCCCATGCTCAGTAATGCTCAAGTGATGCCAAACATGATAAAGGGTGCTCAAGTGATGCATGATGCCAAGCAAACAGTGAATCCCACAGTGCAATAGAAGGAGAACCCAATTTCAGCCCTCTTGTGACTGTTTCAGAGTGCTGGAGAAATGGCTTGCATTTGTAGAGGTGTTGCCACTCCCAAGAATTGAGGTGCTGACCTTGGAGAGTACCTTTAGGCCTTGCCAAGAACTTCATTTAGTTTTGGATACCCACTTGGAGCATACAAAGTACTTATAGCCCACAACAGGCCTTTCCTAGGTGTGGACAGGGTGATGGACTGCACAGAACAGTCCCACAATTCTGATTACAAAAAATTCTACATAAAACATGGGAATGCGTGCATATCATCTCAAAGAGGGCATTACTGCCTCCATTTTGAACAAAAAAATAAGTTAATCATAGTTGTCTAGCTCTGGTTATGGCCAAAACAGTGACAGGTGGTCTCACGGGACTACACATAGACATGGCGGGTAACAGGGGGAAAAACAAAGCAAATGAAGATGTTCAGAAACAAATAATGGATGCATGCACCATGAGGGATGACACCAACTTTGATGTTGAAGAGGAATGTGGGCAAGAAGAATTCTTTGACCCGGCTGACACCTTCCCATTTGACCCCGGCGGTCATGTGGATGTGAATATGGGTGATAAGAATGATTCACATGCTGCTGCCACTATTTGTACTGTCTCCCTGGATGCTTGGACAGGATCTAAGAGCCCCAACACTCTTCGTCTTCAAGGCAAGATTCATGGGAAAGATGTATTTGTCTTGGTAGATAGTGGTAGCATACACAGTTTCATAAATAGAGCAGTCATGGATAGGCTAAAATGTTTTGTCTCTGATTTATAGCAACCAATGAGGGTGCAAGTGGCCAATGGGAGTGAGGAAATTAGTACTCATGTATGTGCAGTTGCACCTATTAAGCTTGCTGAAAATTATGAGTAGAAAGTGGATTTGATTGCACTCAATATGGGACCAATAGACATTGTGTTGGGCTACGATTGGCTGAAAAATTTGGGCACCATTTCCATGGATTTTTCATTGTTGTAGATGCAGTTTTTCAGGGCTAGACAGCTTGTTCACCTGCAGGGAATTAAAAATGGCAATGAGTTTCAGCTTATTACAGCCAAGCAGCTCAGGAAAGAGTTCAAGAAATGCTCCCAGATTTTTGTGCTGCAATTAAACAAGGAAAACACAGATCAATCCCGAAAAATGTAGGATAATTCAGAGACCTGCTTGGTGTGCAGGAATTGGGATTGAGCTCGAGGGGGAGTGTTGAGATATCGAGCTCCACTCGTGATACGCCAGGGTGACCGTTGTGTATTTATGTCACCGACGTGTCAGTTGCAGATGCGGTTGGTACACCGCCCATGAATAATAGCTACATGATAGCTATCCTTATCTACTCTAGTTCGTGGCTCAGTTAGTATGCCACCTTAGTTAGTTGAGTTTGGTTTGAGACCCATATATAGGGTTCTTCTATTTCTTTGTATTTGAGTTCTTTTGGCTTACACAACTAAGAAGAGGAAAACTGTTTTCAGCCTCCACCCTTGTGTGTCTTCCCCCATTGTGCAAGCAAGAAAGCATGCGTGAAGGGGATGAGATGAAGATTGCATTTAGGACCGATCGTGGGATCTACCACTTCTTAGTCATGCCCTTTGTTGTGACTAACGCACCAGCCACGTTTCAAAGCCTCATGAACAAAATACTTCAGCCTTACTTATTCAAATTTGTATTGGTATTTTTTGATGACGTCCTCATTTATAGCCGCTCAAAGGAAGCTCACCTTATGCACATGAGGCACATATTTGATATACTTAGACATCATAGACTCTTTGCTAAGGAGACAAAGTGTTCATTCATGCAGATTGAGGTTGAGTACTTGGGACACATTGTCAGTGAAGTAGGCATTAGAGCCGACCCAAAGAAAGTGCAGTGTGTCAGAGATTGGCCCACACCTGCAAATACCACCTCCTGGAGAGGATTCTTGGGTCTCTCCTCATTTTACCGGAGATTCATTTGGCACTATGCCACTATTGTAGCCACTATTGTAGCATCTCTTCACTGATAGGCTAAAGAAAGAAGCATTTTTCTGGGATGCATTGGCAAATATAAGCTCTAATTAGCTGAAAGATTTGCTTAGTGCAGCCCCTATCTTGGTATGCCCTGATTTTTCTAGGGAATTCACCATTCAGTGCGATGCCAATGGGAGAGGAATTGATGCAGTTTTGTTTCAAGAACGTGGGGTCATAGCGTTTGAGAGCCGAAAGCTGGCTAAAAATGAGAGGGTTATGAATGTCTATGATCAGGAAATGCTGGCCATCCTTCATGCCATCAAGAAATGGCATCACTATTTGTATGCAGCCAATTTAGAGTGAAAAGCGACCATAGAGTACTCAAGTACTTCTTATCTCAGTCGAATATGACTCCAAAGCAAAGGAAATGGGTAGGCACCTTACAAAACTATGACTTTGACATCACCCACACTCGTGGGAAGGAAAATGTAGTGGCTGATTCCCTGTCTAGAATGTGGACATGTAAAGTCTCTGCTATCATGGAATTACACAGTGATTGGATACATGAGCTTGAGGAGGCTTACCTACTAGATGCTAATTTTAGCAATGCATTTCAGAAATTACAGTAGGAACAATTTGTGGAAAACTCTTCTATCAGCTGAAAAATGGGCATTTATGGTATCATGCCCGAATTGCCATCCCTCATACCTCCCCATTCAAGCTAGAAATCATGCAGGAGATGCATTCAGCCCTCATAGCTAGTCATTTGGGAGTCTTTAAGACCTATGAAAAAATTGCTAAAAGCTTTTACTAGAAGGGCCTTTGGAAAGATATGAAAGACTTTGTCCTCGGCTGCATGCCTTGTTAGCAAAACAAGGGCAGCACCTTAAAACCAGCTGGTCTACTTCAGCCATTGTCTATGCCTGAAGGCAAGTGGACACACATCACTATGGACTTCATCACTGGCCTAGCGTTGACCAAGAAAGGTTGGGACAACATCTATGTGGTTGTGGACAGACTCACAAAGGCAGCCCATTTCATTCCCACGAAGACTCAGTATAATGCTTCTCAAGTAGCCAGCCAATTCATGGAATATGTTTTCAAATTGCATGGCTTACCACAGGTCATTGTGCATGACTGAGATGCTAAGTTATGAGTAACTTCTGGCGGGCAGTTTTCAGCTCTAGGGCACTCAGTTAGCACCTTCCACTGCTTACCATCCACAGACAGATGGTCAAACAGAAAGGGTCAACAAATCGCTGGAAACTTACTTGAGGCATTTTTGTCATGATGTGCAGCATGCTTGGGACTCATGGTTGCACTTGGTTGAGTTTGCCTATAATAACTCCACACATGCTAGCATTGGAGTTTCACCTTTTGAGGCCTTGTATGGCTACAAGGTGCCCCTTCCTATGGTGATCTTCAATGATAAAATAAATGCACAAAGCAAGGAAGAATTGGAGAGAATGCAAGCCTTACTTCAGCAGTGTAAAGCTAACTTGAAGAGAGCCCAAGATCAAATGAAGCTTTATGCTGATGACAAAAGGTGGGATGTGGAGTTCCAAGATGGGGATTTAGTGCTCTCGAAAGTGCCTAAGTCATGATATGCCTCCCTTAAACATGGGTCTAGCAATAAGTTGGCACACACAAGAGAGTGGGAGACTTGGCATATCGATTGGCATTACCCCCATCTACCAAGATCCATAATGTCTTCCATGTGAGTCAGTTGAAGCCCTTCATTGGCTGAGCCGTGGACTATGTTAAGGAACTCCCACCAATAGATGAAGAAGGCATCATTCAATACATACCCGAAAAATTCATAGGACAAAGGGAAAAGAGGTTTTGCTCTCGCTCGATCATGGAATACTTGATTAAGTGGCAAGGTTTACCACTTGAGGAAGCTTCTTGGAGGAGAGTTTCAGTTTTGGAAGAGTTCCTATACCTTTTAGAAGTAGGTTTGGTTGAAATCTAGCTAACTATGGCCCTAGTTTTCCCTAGACAGACTGTAGACAACACTCTGTTTTAAAGCAGTTTTTTTTTTTTGCACTACTGACAGTAAGGCATACCATACATGGGCTGAAAGTACTTCTTGAGAGCTCTGTTTTGATGTATATCACACCCCGTTTGGAGTCTCCCACAAAAAGTTATGACAGATTTACTACAGCAAGGTCCTATAGTAAACAACATGCTGTCCGCTGTCTGCAGTTTGCATTTACTCCAGATATTTGGGTCAAAAACTCATGTTTATAACCCCCCAATAAGGCCCATGCATCATACATACCCCACAGCCCATCATACACAATAATACCTCTTCATTCATCAGTATACCCTTGTAATAATTCCACAGAGTAGTACTCTGATCGGCCCCTCCCAGTTATCACACATTCCCAAATTGTTTTTAAGGGCAAAAACCTTCGGGTGGGGATGGAATGTAAGAGAGGGGGATTTAATAACGGGGAAATAATAGCTACACTGGCTGGTATATAAGGTGAGAGAGACTTAATATTTCATTATCTGATAAATATACAAGTCTTCTTTCTCCTTCACCTTGCTCTCCAAGCTTCCATGTCTTCTTTCCCTCTTTTCTAGTCTTTCTCTGTCTATTTCTAGTCTTTCTCTCTCCTCGTAACTATCTTTCTCTCTCTTCTGTTCTTCTTCTTCTTCTTCTCTGCAGTCTTCTCTCTCCTGTTTCTCTCTCCCACTTCCTCTCCTTGACACTTTTGGGAATTGTCACTTAAAATCGAACCAATTGCAGTTGCCGCCTTCGAAGAAGTCTATTTTTCCCCTGAAATTTGGAATTTTTTGCTATTTTTAAGCACTTCTCAGTGTCAAAAATCATATGTCATATGCAAACAAGTACCCCAATGAATTTTATCCACCACCACGACTCCAAGAAATCCTATACTTTCATAGTTGCCATTAGACGTTTTCAAATCTATCAAATATCTTTCAAGCTTGTATCTTCCAAAATATTGTTTCTGTGAAGTACTTGTTATTGATTCAATGCAAAGTGTCCTATCAAACAACATGCTTCTAAATATGAATGCTATGCTCAATCACACATGTTTTGAAAAAAAGTGCAAAGTTGAAATCCATGCCATCCAAACACACAATAAGTGCAATATGCAAGATGATAAATGAAGTGAAGTATTAGTGCCTAGTCTATCTACAAGTGCCCGTGCATCATGAATGCAGACATAGTTCGTTGATTCATTAGCTCCTTAACCTTACCTCTCATCACTTAGTGGAAGGAAAATTTGTTACACTGTGCTCCAGCCATGCAAATCTTTCAATCACTAAGGACAATAGTGGTCCTCATGATATTGACCAAGTAGAAAACCCATCTTACAACAACTGAAGGAATCATTCACAACCATTAAACTCGCCCAACCTGTAACATGTCCACCTGTTCCCTTTAGGACACGTCTTAGTAGTCCATCGGAAAGGAGGTCTAGAAAGCTTCGCCCGGCACTCTCATGGAATGTCATGGGGTTTGCGATCTAGAACTTTCTGCGTTTGTCACGTAGCAGAAGTATTCTGGTCGTTCCCACTTAGGACCAACCTGAATCATGGTTTTTCCTAATGGTCATTTCCTAAATGGCAACTAGCGTCGAACCCAAGCGAACTACTTTACACAGAAACGCCAGGGCCGAAGCGGATTCATGCTGCACTTGGTTTAAGGAGAATGGGAAACGAGAGGGATGCAAGGCTCGACCTCTCTGCCATAATGCATAGTCCCATTCCATTCCCCTAAAACAGTGTAAATCGGGATTATTATAACTTAGAATCTAGGTCAGCGCCCTTGCTATTCGTGTCCTTTGAAACGATCTTCTTGTTGTCCATCATGATTGAGAAAAGCTCTCGGCCAACCGGGACCACCCATCTGTACGACGGACCCATGGCCACATCCACCGCACTTTCCTCAAGTTGTTTTAGTTATCTAATTACCTACCACATTTAGTTGGACATGCATCAAGCAGCTTCCTTAATTAGCCCGTTAGGCACCAGTTCCTTCACGTAATCATAGCAGTTGACATAGAAAAGCAATGTCAAACAAGTTTCTTTTCAACAGGTTATCATATTTATCTTTGAAATACATTTATAAAGTCCAGCCCGCAGGCTTATCTATAATCCATCCGAAGGCTATCTAGCAATCCACAGGGATTACTAATCCAAGATTCTTCCCGTAGACTAGTATGTGGACCTCGAGATCCAATCTCGAGTCACGTTGGCCTCTTTGTGCAGGGCCTGGAAGGTGAGGGATTTATGGCTAGAGCCCCCCTGGCACCCAAGCGTCCTCCTGCCCCAAGTAGCGCTCAACGGAGAGACTTTACGCGGCAGGTTCGGTCCACCTTCCCAGCGCCGTTAACAACCCCCTTGGTTAGGGTTAGGCAGACAGTCGGGGGTAACTAAGGCTGCCTCTCCCTTCAGGCCTTCAACCTGAAGCATTAGATATCTTTTCATCATTTAATTCTTTGAGCAAACAAAGCAAAACAGTGCTCTCTAAATTGTTACAAGCACAATCATTTCCAGTGGTTGTCATTTTGGCCAACTGCTAAGGAGTGAATCCTTCTTTCCAAATGCATCTAACACTCAATCTGGGATCAATTGGGACTTCGAAAGATTCCCAAGGGTTTGTTTGTTAACCCTTATGTCCTTGGGTTAGGGTCGTACCCTATTAACCCAACTTTACCAATACCTTAATCTTTGTTAGCAATAAATATGTTATTCCAATTTATTGATTGGTCGTTTGCTTCCAAGAAATTATCTAATCCCCTATCTCGGTTCTTTTCCCAAGAAATGTGCTATGTTAGGATGACTACTTGTCCTCTTGCAAGATAAACTTGCGCAAGAATTTGCCAATCTCATTCTGAGGATTTGGCTATTCCCTTGTGATCAAATCACAAGATCATGCGACTTTGCAACATGTTGCACCAGTGTCGCATCTAATCCATGGGACTATTTTGCCCATCAAATGGCATCTTCTAATCACGGAATCATGATTAGATAGGAAGCAAGGTTAGGGTGTCTTCATGACAATCCGTTCCTGGTTGCACTAGGCCGACATTGTTGATCCTAGGGTTCTAAATTCAAATCGAGTTTCCTCTTTTTAGCGAGCGATCCTAGGGTAGAAACCCTAGATCATTTCTTGCAAGTATGTCCTATTGTCCCTACATTCTGTGAATGTGGAGAGGTCTTTAGGGATACGACAATTTCGTCTTGGCAATAAGTATGACTAGGTCACGTCCTTAACGTGCTAAACCCTAGTTAGCACTTTGGGATATGTTGCATCGATTTAACCCTTCCTAAGCGATTCCGTCGTAGTTTTAGGTGTTTAGGGTAAACCAATTTACTTGTCTATTCATGAAGATATTGTCTTGATCAAATAGGGGAAAAACTAGTTGCATTATGATACCATTCTCGTAAGCACACAATTTATTGCCTATGTATGTTTAGATTTACAATCCCTAACATTCATGGTTAGGATCAAAGTGTATGTTAATTTATGGCATAATTCCTATTGATCCTTCTATAACATGTAATCAAGATTCATGCTACTACGCTTTAGCGTTTTATGTCTAAAATGAACCATGCAGCCTTTTCCTAGTTTCATTTCTGAATGAATTATTCGCATGCTGATTTTACACAACCTTTCATAACTACTTACGTAATTGATTGAGATTTATGTCAATTTCCTAGAGATTAATCTACTTCATGCAGCTCAAGAACCATTTTCATGCCTTGAAATTCCTACGGATTATTAGCAATCTTCTTTTAATGAATCATTTCGAAGGA
Source organism: Lygodium microphyllum (assembly GCF_053477565.2). Classification (NCBI taxonomy): domain Eukaryota; kingdom Viridiplantae; phylum Streptophyta; class Polypodiopsida; order Schizaeales; family Lygodiaceae; genus Lygodium; species Lygodium microphyllum. The sequence continues at coordinate 132,166,029 of NC_141159.1, forward strand.
AAGGTACCTAATAATGTGACATGCGATTTATTCTTTCCATGCATAATCGAAGTGTACAATAATAATTTTGACTTTATAAAGATGATCTTTAGTTGATCTAAATTTGTTACTTTGTAATGCATAAAAAACCACTTGCTAGGAATGCATAGAGATCTTATGCTCTTTTTTCATTCGTTTATTTGAAAAATACAAATGACCAATTCTTTGATCGTAAGCTATTTCCTTTAATTTAGCCAAAGTATTTCAATTAAAAAAGCGCATCCTAATTCCATAAATGATCCATACACAATTGTTATATTACGATATGAATCAAAATTAGGAAGAAAACCTGGACTTGTGATGAAATGTCCACATGGATGTTAGGAGATGATTCTCCTGCGCTTGTGCCTTGTGCCTTCTTAGGAGCCATCAAGACTTCGACCTTTTTGCCTTGGCCGCAGACTTATGTTCTTGGCCCATCTCCTTTGCATGCAAAACTCTCTTTGTGATTCGGCTTCCTTGACCGATTGCACCGTCTTTCGGAATCAGGCTTTAGAAGGCTTTATGGGCTTCCTCCTTGAAGTAGCGATTTCAGGATTAGGACTTTACATTCATAAAAAATGACTTTGGGAAATGTAAGGAAAAAGGGAATTGGAAATTTCGGATATAATAGGGCCTTCATGAAAAGGGATACAATGGATTTAAAAGGCTTGTAATGGAAGGCTTTGAAAGAAAACGGGGTTTAAAAACTTTATAGGTGTCAAGATTGTGGGAGAAAAGGAAGGAGTCTCACTTGTAGCTTTCTTTCTTGCACAATGGGGGAATACACACACAGGTGGAGGCTCAAAACAGTTTTCCTCTTCTTAGTTGTGTAAGCCAAAAAGAACTCTAGTACAAAGAAATAGAAGGACCCTATATATGGGTCTCAAACCAAACTCAACTAAGGTGGCATACTAACTGAGCCACGAACTAGAGTAGATAAGGATAGTTGTCATCTAATTATTATTCATGGGCGGTGTACCAACCGCATCTGCAGCTAACAAGTCGGTGACATAAATGCACAACGGTCACCCTGGCATATCACGAGTGGAGCTCGATATCTCAACACTCCCCCTCGAGCTCAATCCCAATTCCTGCACACGAAGCCGGTCTCTAAACTTGCGTAGCTTCTCTGCGCCCAATGCCTTCGTAAATATGTCAGCTACCTGATCCTCTGTGCTCACATAAACTAGATCAATAAGACCTAGTAAAACCCTCTCCCACACATAGTGATAATGCACCTCAATGTGCTTTATTCTAGCATGATAGACTGGGTTATTTGTCAAGTGTATACTACTCATGTTGTCACAATAAATGACAACTGGCCCATCTGTAGACTGATGCATATCATAAAGTAGCTTATGCAACCAAGCTACCTCACATGCAGCCATTGCTGCGCCCCTGTACTCAGCCTCTGTGCTCGACAAGGCAACTGTAGGTTGTTTCTTGCTTCTCCAAGTGACTGCAGCACTCCCAAAAGAGAACACATATCCACTGGTAGATCGTCTATCAGAAATACTACCATCCCAATCAGCATCAATGTATCCATGCAACTGTATCTGAACCCGAGTCTCATAAAATAGTCCATACTACAATGTGGACTTCACATACCTGAGTGTGTGTCTAGCTACATCCAAATGCGGCATTAAAATTGGAGCCTGCATAAACTGACTTACCAATCCAACAGCATAGCTCAAATCTGGCCTGGTAATAGTCATATAGATCAAACTTCCTACTATGCATTTGTACATAGTAGGGTCTTCCAGAAGCTCACCTGCATCTGCGCTCAGCCTCACTTTCTGCTCCAAAGGAACTGAAATAGGCTTACAGCCTGTCATCCCATATTTGGACAGCATGTCTAATCCATACTACCTCTGCAAGAGCCGTATCCCACTTGGTGATCTAATCACCTCAATGCCCAAGAAATAACACAGCTCTCCCACATCCTTCATCTCAAACTTCTGCTTCAATAGCATTTTCACATGAAGGATATCTTCATCACTATCACCTGTGATAATCAAATCATCAACATAAATGACAAGCAGCATAATACCTTTCTCTGTTTTTCTCACACAAAGTGAGAAATCTATCTTGGAAATCTGAAAGCCAATAGTGACGAGATACTGTCCTATCTTGTTAGACCATGCTCTAGGTGCTTGCTTCAAGCCATACAAGGCTTTCTTCAACCTGCAAACAAACTCAGGATGAATAGCATACACATAACCTGGTGGCTGCTCCATATAGATCTCTTCTTGCAAATCACCATGCAAGAAGGCATTCTTTACATCCATCTGATGTAAAGACCATCCCTTTGATGCAACCATAGCAATGACTACTCTTACGGTTGCCATCCTTTCAATCAGACCGAATGTTTCTTCATAATCAATGCCATATGTTTGTGCATACCCCTTGACTACTAATCTTGCCTTGTATCTATTCACAGAACCATTTGCATTGTGTTTCACCTTATAAACCCACTTACAACCAATTGCATTCTTATCTTTAGGCAAAGGTACCAATTCCCATGTAGCATTTGCTTCCAAGGCATCCATTTCGTCATCCATGGCTTTCTTCCATTTTTCTTTTCCCATGGTTTGCTCAAAAGAAGTGGGTTCTGGTTCCTGTATCACTTTGACCATATATGCATAGTGAATGGCTGTAAATCCATCATATTTCAGCCTATCCACAGGATACCTAGCTCTAGTAGACCTACGCAAAGTAGGTTCACTCCCAGGTGCTCTCAAAACATCCCTGGTCTTCCTTACTCCAGGTGTAACAATAGAAGGAATACCCAACTCATCATCAATGCTTTGTTCTGAGCCACTGGACTCACCATCCACATAAGAGTAACCTGCATTCACATCAAACATGGGCTGATCTACCTTCTCTTTTCCTTTTTGTGATACCTGCATACCACTATCTGCATTGCTTTGAGAAGATTCTCCTGATCTCAATCTGCCTGTCCATGGCGAAGAATGTGAACCACTGCTAGAGAACACTCCAAGTCCACTAATATCTTGTGACTGCTACTATGAATTCTGTGCAGCATTACCATTTTGTGCATCTACATTATCAATCACATTTACTGGTTTATACCAGCTACTCATCTCATAAAAAACAACATCTCTGCTCACTGTAAACTTACGAGTAGAAGGGTTATAGCATCTATACCCTTTCTGTCTGCAGAGAGTAACCAATAAAGATGCACTTCTCAGCTTTTGGATCCAACTTGGATCTCAACTCATCTGGCACATGAATTTAGGCAATGCAACCAAAAATTTTCAAATGAGAAATATATGGTTTCCTACCAGTATACCTCTCCTCTGGAGTCATGCCATGTATTGCTGCAGTGGGAGTCCTGTTCATTATGTACACTGCTATAGCAACTGCTTTAGCCCAGTAAAAATCTGGCAAGTCTTTTTCATTGAGCATGGCACGAGATACCTCTCCAATATGCCTGTTTTTTCTTTCTGCAATTCCATTTTGCTGTGGGGTATGACTACATGAATATTGCTGCTTTATGCCATGCTCTTGCAAGAACCTTGCAAACTCATTTGAGAGGTACTCTCCCCCTCCATCTGACCTTAAACATCTTATTTGTAGGCTTGTTTCTTTTTCAACCATAGCTTTAAGAGGGAAAAACTTCACTTTTCTTTTTCATAAAATACACCCAAACTTTTCTACTATAGTCATCAATAAAAGTGACAAAATAATGACAGCCTCCAAGAGATGTAGCTTTAGTAGTCCACACATCAGAGTGGATTAATTCCAATGGCTTCTTACTCTCTTGAACATGTCTAGGAAATGGTTTCCTTGCCTGTTTTCCAAACTGACAGGGTTCACATACCTTATGCATTTCTGCAACCTTGAATTTAGGCAATCCTGCAACAATATTTTGGGCTTGCATTGATTTAAGTTGCTGTACATTAACATGACCAATGGTTTATGCCAGATATCAATATCTGCAACTACACCTGTCCCATGTGCAAACATTGCTGCACTCAATTCAGGCATGTCTGCATCCAACGTAAACATTCTGCCCTTCTTCTTTCCTTTTGCTATCAAGCGACCTTTATTTTTCATATCCTCAACAAAGCATCCATGAGAATTAAATCTGACCTGCAAGCCCTGCTCAACCATTTGACCAACAGAAACCAGGTTCTTGGTAATATTCGGGACATGAAATACATCTGACAGGTATTTCTTTTTCCCATCCTGCATAGACAAAGGAATTTTTCCAATCTGTACAATAGGATGTGCAGTATCATCACCAGTCTTCACAAATCCTGGTTTTTTCATTTTCCTTGCATTCTGCATCCATTCTGCATGACCTGTCATGTGGTTTGATGCACCTGAGTCAATATACCACACATCATTGCTTTCTTCTGCACTTGTCACAGAATTGGTCATGTGCTGCACCATAAACAAATGCTCATTTCTATCATCACCCTGTCTACTAGAAGATGCATAATTCTCTTATTGTAATTTTCCATTCATGATGACATTCTGCTTTTTATAGCAGTCTTTAGCCATATGACCCATTTTACCACAATAGTAGCATTCAACATTGCTGTTTGCATTTTGGCCTCTTTTCCATCCACCACGACCTCTTTGGCTCCCCCTGCCTCTAGACTTACCATGTCCTCCTCCATAGGATTGGTTTTCTTGAGTTTGCTGCATATTCTGATTTCTACCACGGCCTCCAGATCGGCCTCCTCTACCTCTGCCTCTACCTCTTCCAGCATTTGAGTAGAAGACAGCTTCTTTTGAAGTCCCTCCTGAAGAAGATGCACCACCATTTCTCTGCTCCTCAGAAATTAGAAGAGCAATCAACTCCTCAAAATCAGGAAATCTTTCACGGACGGAAATGGATGTTTGGAATTATGCATAATCCTTTCCTAGACCATTCAAGGCCACAGAAACTAAATCATCATCTTCCACTGGCGACCCAATGGAAGCAAATGCATCTGCAATCTTCTTTACCTTCATGTGGTAGTCATTGATGTTCATACTTTCTCTTTGCACATTGTGCAACTCTTGCTTGAGCTGCATTTTCCTGGCTTGCGTATTTGTGCTATGCATTTTTGACAGAGTAGACAGCCAGTACATAACTTTCCTGGCTCTCTCATGCCATCCTTAAAATGCTTGCATTTGCTGTTGATTGGGAACATCAGGAAGATCTGGTTCTTCTTCATTTCCTGCAACGAATTTCCAATATCCTTTTCCCATAAGGAAATTTGTCATTCTAAACTTCCATGCTTGGAAGTTGTTCTTGTCAAGCTTTTCAGAAACAATCTGTGAAAGAGAATCAGATGCCATTACAGAATACTGCAAAAAATTATGTCACTGTAAAAAGCACAGCTTCAGCCTCACAAGGGCAAATCTGCAAGACTGACGAAAGTGGTATTTGACCACACAGTCACTTTCTAGTGATGATTTTGCATCAACAGGCAACAAGGATGATTCTGTAACTCTCAATGTCTCTACACACAGGCATACGATGCAATTTCTACAGTAACTTTTCACTGACCTGTAGAACAGTGGTCGCACAGCAAAAAATTGGGCCTTTTCCTGAGTGCGTGCAGAAAACTTCCGCCTCCAAAACAGCCCTCGAAATGGCCTCAAATAAAAAAAACCAGAGCAACCAAGGGCTAAAGCCCACTCCCGCAGCATATACTGCCCTCTTGCTACACTGCGAAGGGCGTCTCAATCTGAGACAATGCACTCTTGCACTTTTCAGCTGTGCTACCTGCAGAGACTTGCTCCCAAACAGAAAAATGAAAGCAACACTGGTCCTCTTACCAGAACACCGCAAACTTGGTTTGCTTTCTTGAGTTCCTTACCACGAACAAGGCTCTGATACCATGTCAAGATTGTGGGAGAGAAGGAAGGAGTCTTACTTGTAGCTTTCTTTCTTGCACAATGGGGGAATACACACACACGTGGAGGCTAAAAACAGTTTTCCTCTTCTTAGTTGTGTAAGCCAAAAAGAACTCTAGTACAAAGAAATAGAAGAACCCTATATATGGGTCTCAAACCAAACTCAACTAAGGTGGCATACTAACTAAGCCACGAACTAGAGTATATAAGGATAGCTATCATCTAGCTATTATTCATGGGCGGTGTACCAACCCCATCTGCAGCTAACAAGTCGGTGACATAAATGCACAACGGTCACCCTGGCATATCACGAGTGGAGCTCGATATCTCAACAGTAGGGATGCTATGAAAAGGGGCCTGAAAAACTCGGCTATTGTGAGCTTTATGGGGGATGCAAGAGGGAAAAGAGTGCTTAAATTCCAGGGTTATAAGGACCAATTGGGAAGGCTCATGAAAATCCAAGGAAGGGAGCTTTAAATGGATTTTGTGGAATGCAAGGGGCTTAAACTCCGGTTTTTGAAAAACGGCTTTGTAGGGCAAATGAAAAAGGGGTTTTGAAACCCAAGAGTGAGGATTTCCACAGGAAGGGTTGCTTTAAACCCCAAGGCAAGGTGAGATTATAGGGCTTTAGTGGAACCCCACGGGAAGGGGTTTGAATGGACCACGGGAAGGGTAAAATAGAATTGGGGGATCCCCATGAGAAGGAGTTCTTAAATCCCACGGGGGGGTATATAAAAACCACTTTAGAAGGGCCTTATAAAAGCCACAAGAAGGGGGGCTTCCTAAGGGCCTTTGGAAGCTTCCCAAGAAGCTTTTGGGAACTTCTGGGGGGTCGTGGAAAAACCCACGTGGACGAGAGGAAGGCTGGCGGCGTCTTGCTTCAGCGGTGCAGACTTCACAACTCCTCCCCACGTCTCTTCCTTCGATGGAAGCTGGCGCAGACTGGTGGTTCTACTTTCTCTCTCACACGTCAATGTCACAATTCAGCTCTCGACTCTCTCCTTCAGCCTCTCCACCACTCCCTTGGCCTGGCAGCATCCCGTGCTTCCTTTTTTTCTTACTCCCCCCCCCACAAGGGGTTTCTATAGGGTAGGGAGAAGTACCTCCCCCCTCCATGCATCCTGATTGCATGGCCATTCCCTCCCTTATGTCCTCCAGCAAGATGCTTAGTCATAAGCGCCTTTCTCCCTCTCCTCCAGCACGACCTTTGGCTGGGGGAAAGAGGGGATAATTTTTAAAAAAATTGCCACAATTCCAATATTATCCTCATGATCTCTTCCCAAGAGGAGGTTCATACAAGGATATTCGGTTACTTTTTCTTTGGTCTGTTTATGCCAATGGACATTGTACAATTGCACCGCCTGTATATTCAATGCCAACATCGTCATTGCGTGAGACTCACGTGTGTACGTAATATTTTTCAGCAGGAAATATTACACAACCACCTCTTCATCTAAGCTTGAGATTCCTAATTCAATGATGAACATCCAAACTCTACGACATGCAAGAAATAATGCTTGCACAATAAAAGGTGCTCTCTCTCAAGTGCATGTGCATCTAGCTACAATGAACATCATGTTGTGCTAGTACTCAAAGATGGTGCAAAGAGTGCATTAACCCAACCCATGTCATGGAAGAAATTGAAAAAGTTAGGAGATGACCCTTAAGTGTAGTGTATCGAACAAGTGCAATGTGAAGTGCTCATGCATCCATAATCCATGTCATATGTAAACATATTGGCAAGAGAGTATACCCCATTCCAGATTTTGAGTAGCTACAATCAAAATCCAACTCAAAGCTATCCAAAATAACACCAATCTTGATCAAGACAATCAAGTTTTCATGCATAAAAAATCCAAAAAAATGAAAAAAACAATTTCTAGTCTAATCAAACACAAAGTTCTAACTAAAATACAACAAGAAAAACAGTCACGCAAAGAAGTAAACACAAAAATTCCTACCTACCAGATGTTTTACCACGGGTTTTTAGTTTATGCAAAAACATGTGACACCGCATTACTACATGTGACAATACATCACGTAAAATACAAATAGGTCATTTCTATACATCTGATAGCATACCACCCCATGTATGACCTTTTATAAAATTAGGTAAGCTCATATCACTATATAAAACTAGTAGGAGCAACAATGGTGAAATTCTTTCTTTACTAATAGCTCAAATCTTTTACTTGCCTCTGAGGAGGATAAAGTCTCAATGCAATACCATGCAAATGTGCAATAGATTATAAGCTCTCATAATGGGTTTCATCAAACAGAATAGAAGAGATGCTAAGACCTCAACACAAATGGACTTAGTGGAATTTCAAAGAATAGCATTACGTAAAAAAGAATTTGTGTACCATGAAAAAATAAGGAAGAAGAATTTGTATAACAATCATCTCTTCATGCTTATATGGAGAAGGGAAGAGTAGCTAGTCAACAATGCATCGAAGGAAGAGAGAGACCCAAAGAGATTTCCCAATCGCCATGCACTTGAGCATTGTCACCATCATCAAACTAGTCATTGCCAAAATTATCACCATCCATCTCTTCTTTCTTATCCACATCATTATCATCATTGTCTTCCTCTTATTACTCGTTCCACATCATGATCATCATGATAATCACCTCCATTCAACTCTTCTTGATCATCCCGATTGTTATCCTCTATTTCTTAGCCTCAGTGCCATTTTTTTCTTCCACACCCCTACCCTCCTGAACCAAGGATAGCTTACACCACCCCAAGGCACATAAACCCTCCAAATGTGCACGTCAACTGGATAAAATATGAGGAAATATGGAAGTAGCTATTGGGGGAGGGGGTGACAACCAAAATAGAAGCATCCTATGCCCCCCACTTTTGACCTTGTGAACCTACTCTAAGCCCATGTAAACTCATACTATAAGTGGTTTGCTCAATGTGTTTGCATATGCATAAGCCTGAAACAATTGGTTGAGCACCCTTTGTATGTTTTATCTATTTTTTCTCATCTTTAATATATTTAAAACTTTTAAAGTAAAAATATATTTGAACATATGTTTTACTTGTCATTTTTTGGATGCGCATAGATTTTGTAATGTGTCTTAGGGGATGCAGAAGAATTGAACTCGAGTACCCTTGGAGCTCAACCCACACTCAATCTAGTATGCCAAGACCTGGTTGGCTTTGTGGCTCATTTTTTGAGTCAACTTCTCATATTGCATTATAGTCAAATTTACATAATCTTTAAAAAACAAAAACTTCCAAACATGGTCCAAACTATAGAAAATTCCAACAAATTATTTGTTTCCCTACAATTCCTATTTTTCCTTTGATCCTTTTAATGTTGTGAGTATGTGAAATTTTTCTTCTTTTTAATAAATATTGTGACCATTACTCAACAATATAACATTTGGGATTTTTGGATGAACTAGCTTAGTTTTACTTTCCCAAACATACTTCCTACACGAAACCTTTCAAATTTCTTATGTGTTTCATCTAATTTTAGGTTATGTATTCTTAAATGCAAAATTCAAAAACTCCTTCCTCTAAGAAAATTGATTCTATTTTTTAATGAAAAGCACAATCTAAAAAACCCAAATAGACTCATACAACTTCTTACTAACATCACACAAATAGAATCACAACTTTCTTTCCATTTCATATTTTACTCTATAACATTTTTAAAATAAAGAAAAAAACACAAAAAAACCAAAATAAGATAAAATACCATTCACAATCTCTTGTTATTTCATTTATTTTACCTCTAGAATAGAAAAAATGCAAAAAACCAAGATAGCTATCAAACAGCCAACCAAACACACCCCAATATTTAATCTCTCAACCCCATACGAATTCCCTTTTCTTGTCTCCTTTCATCATTGTTTATGTCTTATCATGGTTTTTGTCTTTTTATACAAAGGTGCCGCATCTATGTGGTAGTTGATCAATTGTTCCTTTTATTTGTGGTATCTTGCGCTTTGGTTAGTGACTTGCTTCCACATATCTTTTTGCATCTTCAAACCTTATGAGTATGCCCATATATATCCACATTTTTTTCCTATTCCCTCCTCCATGTCCACCATGTTACACTACTAATTCTCAATAAAATTAACGAGGCTTGTTGTTACACGAAAAAATCAATACTATGCACACCTCCCGGGTTTATCTTCTTAAAGGCCCATTCACCTCCTATGTTTAACCTATAAACCCCTTGTATTACCCTTCATCTTTTTCCCCCCTGGATTTGAAACCCCTAAGTCCTTTTCACCCCGTGTCCACCCCCCCCCCCCCCCCCCCCCCCCCCCCGTGTTAAAAGTCATTAAGCCTCTATAAGTCTTTTTTTTCCCTCCGTGCTTAATGCCTTAAGCCCCTTTCCCCCTTAAGCTCCCTTCCTATGGATGGAACCCCCCCCCCAAAAAAAAAGGAACTAAGGCTTGAAAAGTCTTATTACCTTTTTCCCCCGTGCTTAAATTCATAAGCCCCCCTTCTCGTACCTTTCGAAACCCCCTTTCATCCTTCACTTTTCCCCTTGGCTTGGATCTTACCTCCCCCCCCGTGTCCAAAAATCCAGTCAAGATCCCCCTTCATATGTTTTTGAAACCACACTCACACACACCCTTTTCACCGTGTATAGACCCCTATAGGGCCTTTTCTTTAGGCTTTGTAAACCTTTCCCTCCCGAAGAAACTAAGGTCTTAAAGGTCTTATTACCCCCTTCTCGTGGTAGATCCCTTAACGATTCCTTGCCTCGAAAAAGAGAAGAAGTGTATTGAAGCGACGGTGGAATTTCGGAAAGGAGTGTAAAGCTGCTTCCACGTTCGAAGGACTACAACTCCGATGCCGCCTAAGAAAGTCCAAGGAGTAGCTGCGGGAGGGTCATCTCCTGAGAGAGAAATTTAGGTGCCGGGAAGTGCTTAAAAATAGCTAAAAATTATGAATATCAAGGGAAAAATATTCACCGTCAAAGGCGGCGGCTCGATCTAGGACGATTTTAAGCGCCAAAGTGCTTTAAAGGTGCCCGAGCGACGCTTGTTGATTTTTCATAATTTTTTAGATTGTCATGCGGGTTGACACGAGTTACCGGCCAATGCGGGATGCCAAGCCGGACGCCCAAGATTTTTCAGAGCTCAATTTGGAGTCCGGACGGGGAAATGGCCAAGGAAACGGTCAAGAAATGAAAAGGTGGACATTTGAGAGGCCAAATTGGGTGTGCCCTTTGGGAGTTAGACCCCACCCCCCAAAAATTTATGCACCTTATGAAGCAAAAAACGTGGAGAGAGAATGAAGAGGGATGAAAACACGTGATCAACAAAAGGCGCCGAAAAATGCTCCATGGATGGAGAGAGGGCATCATGGCTGTTACAAACACCCTGCCTAATGGATTATGGGGCTTCATTCCCTTCTGTCTGTGGACTCTATCGCCTGTCTTCACTCCTCCATTGATGGCCTGAATGCTGAGATACAAATCTAGTCTTTCTCTCTCCTCCCTCTCTCTCTTCTAAGGGGGAATTCATGTGGGAAGAAGAAGGAAGAAGAAAGAATGGTGGAGGCTTGTCCGGCATGGATCGGATTGCTCCATGGGCTGGAAATGGTGATTTGTGATCGTGCTCAGCATGAAGTGTTGCTGATTTTCAGATTTGCAGCCATGGACATGAAACCCGAAACACGCAAATAAGCGGTAATTCAATTTTTTCAAAGGAAATTTGAGATTTTATGGCTTTTGATTGATAAAGTGTTGTTCATGTGGGCTAAAAATTGTTTATGTTGCTGTTTTCCATGAGTACTTGTTGATCATAATCAGAAAATCAGAAAAATATGCATCTTGTGACTCAAAATAATACACTAAAACACGTAAATTATGGAAAATCAAGGGAAAATGATGGTTTTGAGAATAAAAATGGAAAAATGAATAGGAACACCAACTAAATTTTCATTTTTGCTGCAAGAAGGAACTAAGGGCCATAGCCCATAACCTATTTTTAATTTTCGATAATTAAATAATGCAAAAAATAAGGAAAAATACAAGGAAAATAGAGAAAAAACACTAAAAATAGGGAAAAAATGCATTTTGGGTGCGGAAAATTAATGAAAATTAAGAACAATGTTTGTGAATGTTTGTGGGGATTGAAGCATGAGGATTTGCCTCAGTTCATCCCCACCTTCTTGTTCTAGTGTGTTTCTCCTGCTTTTTACACATAAAATGATGGCAAAATGCCCTATAAATCCATACAACAATGCAACATTTGATCGATGGGAGGGTAGAGTGGTTAAAGTGTGTCTAAATGTGGAGTAAAATGATGAAAAGACTGCTGTTTTTATGTGCATGCCATATAGGTCGGTGAATAATTATAAAATAAGAGCATAGTAGCAGGAGGGTGTCCTCGGTGCTAGGTTCGTGCAACGCCGCATAAGAACGGTAGTTGAAAATCATTGAAAGGATATTTTCCACATGTGCACAATATTGATTTCATAATTTTTTGAGCACTTGGCATCCACAATATGCACAAATCATGGAAATATTTAAAGGTATCAGAAATCCTGGATGCACAGCAATTGCTTTCATTAGGACTTTGACCCACGTTGAGTGAAAGATAGGACACCCTAAGCCATAGGCTAGTCGTGGGGTCTAGGGAAAAGAGAAGTAAGGACAATGGTACATTCCTGTATACGATTAAATTGTACCTTGAGTGGATTTTGTGCGAACATGTTTATATGTTGAGCGACGCATCGAGGGGCCAATCCCCAAGGTGTAGGAGAGTCGCAGAGGGTTGACGGCATTCAGCCGTTGGAGGACCCCCTATGTCTGTGCTTCGTGCCATTAGGCAATGTGTAAGGGACTCCCTCTGAGGAGTAGTGGATGAGAGAAGAGTGGACTACAAACAACGTATTACAAACGCAATGTTTAGGAAGGCAGAGATTTTGATAGACGCTCCTGGCCACGAGGCCGAGAGGTTGTCTTCTGCGTAGTGACGAGGCCCGGCTAGTGCATGAGCCAGTGCCGGCCCGTTTTTAGGTCCATCAGTGGTGCGTCTGCCGGGAGCTGCTGATAAGTGGCGGTCTCCGAATCTTGGTCTCATAAGGGACCTGTTAGTTTTATTGGTCGATAGCCGCCTTGAAGCGGTGGATATCAAGTTAGTCTGATAAAAACTTTGGTCATTAGTATGACGGTCAATCCAAGAAATTCCCAACACCCAAAGGATACTTTGTCTATCTTGAACAGTCTAGTGGGATCTTTAACACATTGGGTGATTGACTATTTTACCCTTTGCCCTGAAAGTGATACCATGCTTGAGTTTGGGTCCCTATGGGAAAATACCCATGGAGCTACCTCTAAGATTAATAGCCCATGGCGATTAGAAAAAAGGGAAAGTGAAAGTAGTGCTAAGATGACACAGTCATCTATGATAATTCATGATGATAATGTCATAGAAAAGACTGTGACAATGATGGTTAATATGCACATAGGAGGACATGATGATTATGATCTAAAGATACATCCGATGCTAGTGCCCGACGCAGTTGGGTACCGTAGTGTGATTGCCAAGATCCATAAAGCATTGGATGATGTCCATGTGTGTGGAAAACCATTGTTAGTAAGGAAGATTTCATTAGGACCTATCCTAAGTTCTAGCAAAGTGGTGGTAGATGAGAATAGGCTTACTAGAACACCACTAGCAGATGATGGGATAGATTCCCTATTGCATAATGTTGGACTCCCTAAACCACTTTGTGAGTTGGCGGAAAGGGAAGTTCATGGAATTAGTGACTCTTCCACACCAGTAAAGGTGGAAACGGAAGAGGTTAAAGACCCTAATACACTGGTATTAGGTCAAGAGGAATACGAAGATTTTTATGACCAAGTCTTGATCCCAAAAGGGAGGACTAAATGTCCTCCTCTTTATAGGGATCTCCCAGTGTTTTATGGGTTGCCAAATGAGGATCGAATGATTCATTTAAGAGAATACGACCTAACTTGTATTGCAAGTGGGTTTGACGATATACATCGGATGCTTGTATTCCCAATACCCTAAAGGGGGAGGCAAGGAAATGGTATTGGAACCTCCCAAGAGGGTCGATCAAATCATTTGAGGAGTCTTGTGATAGATTTCTAGATGAGTATGAAAAGAAGCTCCCTATGATTCAGGTCTTAGGGCAGCTTATGCAGTTTAGACAGGAGTCTTATCCTTCTGTTAAAGAGTATGCTAGAGCCTTTGATAGTATTCTTAGGCTTTGGCCAAGAAGAGCCAGTGCACTACCAGATGATGTGCTATGTGAGCTCTTTCTGAATGGCTTAGAGATTAATACGCAAATCCAAGTGGGACTGCGGAATCCTAAGTCGTTAAGGGAAGCAAAAAAGCATGCCATCGATTATGAGGGTCATATTCAGAGATGTTGGGAAAACTTTTGGAGTTTTCCCCGCTCAGTACACGTGCATCCTAGCTTCCAACCATTTCTGCAAAAAGACAGCTCACTTGTTGATACCAAGGTAGCCTATGAGGGGAACCTTGGTGGCCAAAATTTCAAAGCAAAAAATGGTCATCTTATGAGTAGTAATGACATGCCTCTCAGTGAACAGGTGCCAAGCCATGTAAGTCCCATTAGGGCTTGCAACACTTCCACGAAAGGTAGTTGTGATGGCAATATGGATCGTACCAATGGGCCTATGAGTGTTGATAAGAATTCTGTGTGTGGTTCTAATTTTGTTGCTAGTAAGGCTCTTGAGAGACCTTTATCATCTCTAAGTGAATCATGCTTCCGGGTGGATGTTGTTCCTTCTAGTGAAAGCATGGTTCTTATGGAAGAAAATTTGCAGTATGGACGTAAACAAGTAAAGACATCTTTTGTAAAGAGGATGCAAAATGCTAAAAGTCCACATGTGCTTCAAAAAGGTCATAAGGATGTGAGGCCATTTAGCCATAGGGATAAGTTTGCATTGAGTTCGTTAGACAAGTGCAGCAAATTGAGGGAGTGCAAGAATATTAAGGGAAATGTGAGATGGGTTTGGAGACCCAAAATCTCCAAAAGTGTGGCAGGAATGTCGGATGCAAGGCCAAGGATCCCATCTAGATATATTCTGTTGAACCCCCAAGAGGGTGAGATTGGATATACATCTGACCATATACACTGCCTTGGGATACACCCATGTGATATGCTTAGGCTTGAAGCTCTATCTAGTTTGGGTCGCATCACTGATTTATGTGAAAACCCAAATAGAGGAGGTTCGAATGAGTACAAAGGTATGATTATTTCTCCCAAAGGAGCCACTCAGCCGCTTGAATGACCAGGTTATTCGGATTACAATAAATGTGGGACATGCGAGTCCACTAAGGTTGTTCATTTAGCTCATAGTGCCCAAGAAGGGATCGGTCTTATTGATGAGTTATTTGTGGAAAGGCTTGGACTTGTAGCTCTACAAGAAGAAAACCCTAAGATTAAAAAGAAAAAAAAAGAAAAAGAAAAAGAAATACAAGATCAAGCTTTTAGCTAACTTGCATGAGTAGCATGGGGCTAGTCGACCTATGATATGCTATCTTTGGCACCTTGGGTAGTCTAAGAGGGTGTGATATATATGCCAAGGACATCAGTATTACGTGGACTAAAATGACCTATCTAGTTTTAAGCTAGGAAGGCTAGCTGCTTTGGATATTACCTCCAGATTTCGTTAGGCCAAGAGGGCCGATTTAGTTTTGTAGTGAAGTGTTTTATTTCATTAGGCCAAGAGGGCCGGTTGTCTGTTTAGTGCGGGTGCAGTTAATGGTCTCTTGTTTAAGCTCTGTGCTAGACAGGTTTGAAGGCAAGCTTGGAGGGAGCCTTTGTCGCGGCATCGACGCTTCTCGTGGCCCTATCCAGGTGATATCTATCCTTTATGAGTACTGTGGTTGTTTGTTATATGTGGTTGAGTACTTGTTAAGGGGTTTTTCGTTTCTTATTGGGGACCGGCGTCCAAGGCAGGAAGTCCTGAGGTTTAGGTTTAGTATATTTGAGGGAGGTCGGAGTAGTCATTGCCTCTTGTAAAGACATTGCTAAGTGTCAAAAGACCTGTTTTAGAAAGGAGTTCTAGTGACCCTGTTCTGCTAAGCCTGCTAGGCAGCCGTTCTAGGAGTTCTTGTTAGTTGTGAGGCAGTTAGAGAAGCCTGCCAGAAGATAATAATGATGATGCCAAGAAACCCTGAACATCCCAAAAGATGAATATAAATACGAAGGTGTGTAAAAAGGGGTTCTAACCCCTATCAAAGAAAAGAAAAGGAATGAAAATGTATAAGCAATTGATCATCGCCTTGCGAAGGCCTGGTAGGTTCCTGGGGACGAGTCAGACCTGGGGCTGATACCTTTTCTTCCTAGGGGTGGCTTCTTGCTGGAAAAAAAAAAAAACAAAACAAGAAAGATTGGAGCGAAAATAAAAGTGAGCGTTAGAAAAGGATTAAGTGTCGCCTTGCGAGGGCTTGGTAGGTTCTTGGGTGCCGAGACAGGTCCTGAGGCCGATGCTTCTCCTTGGGTCACTACGCTCAGCTCCCTCCTTTTTACATGCCCAAGTATGTTCATAAAATAAAAACCCTAAATGAAGAAATGTACTGAAAGAAAATACTCCTTGATCAGGCTATAGGAGTCCTCGCCTTGTACGAGCTCCTAGTTGTGTTGTCTTTAGTTGGTAAGTAGTTCAGACTACCACTTAGGGCAACCTCTTTGATAGGTTTTTTAGTCTGGCTCTGTTGGAGCAGTTGGTTAGTGACTCGCTTCGGATCTTCTATTAGATGATGCTAGGCCTACTCCTTGTGGATGTCATGCCTTGGTTCTGTCCAGGGGTAGGGGGAGCATTGTGCTGAGTTTTATTATATATTTGTTTTGTATCAGTTTGATGCTTCTTTGGTTGTTTACGTGCAGATATATTCGTGGATTCGACGGGCTGACTTGCCCTATCCCGTGGTCGCCAATGAGAGTGGAATTTAGGTGCCGGGAAGTGCTTAAAAATAGCTAAAAATTATGAATATCAAGGGAAAAATATTCACCGTCAAAGGCGGCAGCTCGATCTAGGACGATTTTAAGCGCCAAAGTGCTTTAAAGGTGCCCGAGCGACGCTTGTTGATTTTTTATAATTTTTCAGACTGTCGTGCGGGTTGACACGAGTTACCGGCCAATGCGGGATGCCAAGCCGGACGCCCAGGATTTTTCAGAGCTCAATTTGGAGTCCGGACGGGGAAATGGCCAAGGAAACGATCAAGATATGAAAAGGTGGACATTTGAGAGGCCAAATTGGGTGTGCCCTTTGGGAGTTAGACCCCCCCCAAAAATTTTATGCACCTTATGAAGCAAAAAACGTGGAGAGAGAATGAAGAGAGATGAAAAAACGTGATCAATAGAAGGCGCCGAAAAATGCGCCATGGATGGAGAGAGGGCATCATGGCTGTTACAAACACCCTGCCTAATGGATTATGGGGCTTCATTCCCTTCTGTCTGTGGACTCTATCACCTGTCTTTGCTCCTCCATTGATGGCCTGAATGCTAAGATAGAAATCTAGTATTTCTCTCTCCTCCCTCTCTCTCTTCTAAGGGGGTATTCATGTGGGAAGAAGAAGGAAGAAGAAAGAATGGTGGAGGCTTGTCTGGCATGGATCGGATTGCTCCATGGGCTGGAAATGGTGATTTGTGATCGTGCTGAGCATGAAGTACTGCTGATTTTCAGATTTGCAGCCATGGACATGAAACCCGAAACACGCAAATAAGCGGTAATTCAAATTTTTCAAAGGAAATTTGAGATTTTATGGCTTTTGATTGATAAAGTGTTGTTCATGTGGGCTAAAAATTGTTCATGTTGCTGTTTTCCATGAGTACTTGTTGATCATAATCAGAAAATCAGAAAAATATGCATCTTGTGACTCAAAATAATACACTAGAACACGTAAAATATGGAAAATCAAGGAAAAATGATGGTTTTGATAATAAAAATGGAAAAATGAATAGGAACACCAACTAAATTTTCATTTTTGCTGCAAGAAGGAACTAAGGGCCACAACCCATAACCTATTTTGAATTTTTAGTAATTAAATAATGCAAAAAATAAGGAAAAATACAAAGAAAATAGAGAAAAAACACTAAAAATAGGGAAAAAATGCATTTTGGGTGCGGAAAATTAATGAAAATTAAGAACAATGTTTGTGAATGTTTGTGGGGACTGAAGCATGAGGATTTGCCTCAGTTCATCCCCACCTTCTTGTTCTAGTGTGTTTCTCCCGCTTTTTACACATAAAATGATGGCAAAATGCCCTATAAATCCATACAACAATGCAGCATTTGATCGATGGGAGGGTAGAGTGGTTAAAGTGTGTCTAAATGTGGAGTAAAATGATGAAAAGACTGCTGTTTTTATGTGCATGCCATATAGGTCGGTGAATAATTATAAAATAAGAGCCTAGTAGCACGAGGGTGTCCTCGGTGCTAGGTTCGTGCAACGCCGCATAAGAACGGTAGTTGAAAATCATTGAAAGGATGTTTTCCACATGTGCACAATATTGATATCATAATTGTTTGAGCACTTGGCATCCACAATATGCACAAATCATGGAAATATTTAAAGGTATCAGAAATCCTGGATGCACAGCAACTGCTTTCATTAGGACTTTGACCCACGTTGAGTGAAAGATAGGACACCCTAAGCCATAGGCTAGTCGTGGGGTCTAGGGAAAAGAGAAGTAAGGACAATGGTACATTCTTGTATACGATTAAATGGTACCTTGAGTGGATTTTGTGCGAACATGTTTATATGTTGAGCGACGCATCGAGGGGCCAATCCCCAAGGTGTAGGAGAGTCGCTGAGGGTTGACGGCATTCAGCCGTTGGAGGACCCCCTATGTATGTGCTTCGTGCCATTAGGCAATGTGTAAGGGACTCCCTCTGAGGAGTAGTGGGTGAGAGAAGAGTGGACTATAAACAACGTATTACAAACGCAATGTTTAGGAAGGCAGAGATTTTGATAGACGCTCCTGGCCGCGAGGCCGAGAGGTTGTCTTGTGCGTAGTGACGAGGCCCGGCTAGTGCATGAGCCAGTGCCGGCCTGTTTTTAGGTCCATCATCTCCCGGTATCCATGTGGATATCTCACCCCAAACCCAGGTTTTTTCTTTTTAATTTTATATCAGTTCTAATTCAATTGTGCAAGATGAATTGTTAGGGATAAGATATATTTTGTCCTAGTTATTCACGACGAAGGAATTTAGTTCAATGAAACATGTAAAATAAATAAAGTATAAACATAGTTTTCCTTCAAATAGCATTAAGCATTGAAACGAATCATGAGCAAGATTATTTACCCACTAAAGTAGTATACTTCCGTTAAGTCTAGAAGGTATAAAATTGCATCTTGCACTATTAACCCCTATTTCTTTTTACAACAAATCATCATGGAAAGTGCAAATCTTGAAAGGATTCTTGCGATGCTTAAACTCTAGGAAGTTATCATTGCTAACTACATAACTTAGCAAGGGAAAGATTGCTTATTTAGCATGAGTTTGTTCGCAAAGAAAAGGGAAGATTAGTTGAATTTAACCAAACCTCAAATCGATGAGGTATATGATTGAAAAGTCAATTGACACGTAGATAACAGATCATACGGAAGTAATCTCGAAATTACCTTGTAGAGTTAACCAGATTAAAAATGCTGCGAAATATTCATTGGGAATGAATTAAAACCCAAGAAATGTTTATACCTTAAATACTTGCCCACATTCCCTGATTGTACAGTCAATAAATTGTAAACGTAAAAGAAATTAGGGTTCATCCCTGAGTTTCTTAAAAGAAAATAATAAAGCTAGTAAACCCTAGGTTTGACAAATGTCAGCTTAAAGAAACTGAAACGGATTGTTTCGTAACTCCATTATCGCTTAGTACGATGCAGGACTTGCACGGCAAGTACAAAGTCATATGGTCTTGTGATCGATTCACAAGAAGAAAGGCTAAACTCCCGCAATAAGGATGGCGGATCCTTATGCAAGTTATCTTGCAAAAGGATGTATACTTTGATATCCTTCTAAGTAAGGAAGGTTTTAAAAAAAAATCAGAAACTAAAGTATCAAATGAACTTTAGGGTTGACCAAGTTGGGTTAATAGGGTACGCCCTAACCCAGAATATAAAGGATCTTGCCAAGTTGCAAGGCACCCCGGATCGAGTGCTAGATACATTCAAAAGGAAAGATTCCTTCCTTAGCAGTTTGCCAACAATAAGATCGATCAATGGAAATATTTGTGCTTACTAGAGATTTTAGAGCACTGTTTGATTTATTAATTACAAATTAAATGAATATCCATACTTCAGGTTGAAGGCCTGAAGGGAGAGGCAGCTTCAGTTACTGTCTGCCTGACCCTAACCAAGGGGGTTGTGACCGCGCCGAGAACGTGGACTGAACCCGCCGCGAGAGGTCTCTCCATTGAGCGCTACTTGGAGCAGGAGACGCTTGGGTCGGAGGGGGGGCTCTGGCTGTAAATCCCTCGCCTTCCGGGTCCTTCACAAGAGGCTAACGTGACTCGAGATTGGATCTCGAGGCCCGCATACTAGTCTACGGGCGGAAGCTTGGAATAGTGATCCCTGCGGATTGCTGGATAGCCTTCGGGCAGATTGTGGATAAGCCTACGGGCAAAACTTTTGTATTTCAAAGATAAATATGATGATATGTTAATAAATAACTTGTCTGATATTGTTTTTCTATGTCATGTGATAAGATTTGTGAAGGAACCAATGCTTAACGGATTAATTAAAGAAGCTGGGTGTTACATGTCCAACTAATGTGCTAGATAATTACATAACTAAAACAAACTGAGGAAACTGCGGAGGATGGGCCATGGGTCCGTCCTACGGTAGGGTGGTCCCGGTTGGCTGGTAACTTTTCACGAATCTCGAAGAACAGCGTGATGATTGTCAAAGAACACGAACAACGAAAGCGTTGACCTAGAGTTATGTCTTAACCGATTTACGTTGTTTTAGGGGAAGGGAATGGGACTATGCCTTATGGTAGAGAGATTGAGCTTTGCATCCCTCTCATTTCCCATTCTCCTTGAACCAAGTGCAGCGTGAATCCACTTTGGACCTGGCGTTTCTGCATTAAGTAGTTCACTTGGGTCCGACGCTAGTTGCTGTTAGGAAATGACCATTCAGGAAAAACCCAAATTCCGATCGATCCTAAGTGGGAACGGCCAGAACACTTCTGCTACGTGGTAGACACGGAAAGCCCTAGATCGCAAATCCCGTAACATTCCATGGGAGTGTCGGGCGGAGCTTTCTAGACATCCTTTCCGATGGACTGCTAAGTTTGTCCTGGATGATACTAGTGGACATGTTACAGTTGGTATTAGAGCCGACCAACCACGGAATTGTTTTTATGAAATCTCAATGAAATGAAATAAAGAAATTGTTGCTGCCCAAAGATTTCCTTACCTTCAATGCTGTCTTGCAGAATTACGAAGCATGGAACAAGTTTTTGGTATTTCGAGTCGTATTTATGACTGCAATGCATTCTCCGCTTTATAGACAAAGAATTGGGATGATGAACATCCTGGAGCAGGTCTATAATCCATCACCTTTGTACATGGAACGAAGATGGATGGGTGCTTTAGGAATCTACTATATAGCCGCCCACCGGTTTGCTTATTTACAGACCAACCTAAAGAGGATCAAATGGTTGGAAGACTTGAAAGTCGTGAAGCTGTTCGTTTTTGTGGAAGCTCACGTAAATTCGACTTTACATATTCAAGGTCGGAGGGTTGAGATGAACTCATATGTATATGAGGAAGTAGCCCATGTAATCCCCACCGATAGGATTAAAGTGTTGGGCCGCCATGAGAAGTATGGATTCCAACGGAAAGGATATCTTGAACTTCCAATGACTTATCGATTCCTGAAGATCCATGATCCAAAACCCTACTATTACACAGTTCCTGTAGATAAATGCAATACAACATTGTTCTCCCCAAACTAAATGTAAAGTAGGCTTACTATCGCATGAAACGTTGTATTCGAAAGGGCTATGCCCATATAAATACAAATAAAGACTTTTTTTATCAATGTCTGGTTGTGCTTAAGAGTTGATAAAAAGTTAAGTAGCTACATTGTTTACGAGATAGCTGAATTAAAGATGTAATGTAAGCTAACATCGAATATCGTAAATAATGTTAAGGAAACCTTTATTCAGGCACAACCCCAGGTATAGGTTCCTAATTCGCCTCCTACATCAAGTACTGCTGTAATCCAGGAGAAGAAGTTCCTTCTTAAGCAGATTAAGCCACCCGAGTTTGACGGGAGAGGCAGACTCGTCCAAGCTGATGCTGAAATTTTGATTGAATCCATGGAGGTTTACTTCGAAGCAGTCGGTACTGCACCCGCCAATCAGGCTATGCTCGCCAAGTTAAAACTCACCGACGAAGCCAGACTTTGGTGGAAGCAATGGTGCAGGGATCAAGGGATCGGAGAGGGATCCGTTACCTGGGAGAAGCTGAAGAAAGCTGTGCAGGGAAGATACTTACCATGTGCATATCTCACGCAGAAAATGAACAAGTTCTATGAGCTAAAACAGCTAGGACTCACTCTTGACGCATACTACTCTAAATTTGTCTCACTTTTAAAGTATGTGCCACAGATGGATATGACACAGCAGGTGTCCAAATTTTGTGCAGGCTTAAATCCACCAGTAAATACCCCTCTCGAATCTATGCGTCCATCAGATCTTCAAGATGCACTCATTCGAGCGGCACCTATAATTCAGGAGGTGCAAGCTAGACCAAGGGGTAACAAAACCTGGTCTTATAATGACCCGAACAGAGGAGCATTCAGACCTCAAATGAAGAGAGTTCAAGGTCATAATCAGGGACAAAGAAAGAAAGCAAGGACAAATAACGTCAATAACTTTGTTCCTACTCAAACTAATGGCCGAAACCTCCATTGTTTCCACTGCAACGAACCCGGTCACTTCAAGAGGCAATGTCCCAAGCTCGGCGGAGGACATCACCAAGCGCCTTTCCAAGGAATAGGCCGTGTCAAGGAGCCGCTACCCGAGGAAGAGGAAGAACCGCCTGCATTGCCAATAGGCAAAGATGTGAAGAAGAAGAAGAGGAAGATCCGACCATGGAAGCAGAATTCAAAAGAGCGACAGTCCATCCCGCTTTACACAAGAAAGGGCCGAATCGCCAGTTCTCGGTGATTCAGACACCGTCGGACTATCAAGGTAAAGGTTTCAAGACCTTGATTCATTGTGGCAATACACATTCCTTTATCTCACCAGCATGTGCAAAAAGATTAGGAATATCCATAGTAGAAGCACCTACCCTGCTTGTGGAATTGGCAAATGGTTGTGAGGTTACTTGTACCAGGCAAACTGCTAAGGTGAAATTCTTTCTGGGAGGAAAGAAGACTTCGGTTAAATTCAGAGTCATGAATTTAGGTATCCATGAGTGTCTACTCGGAATGGATTGGCTTAAGCCTAACGACGCCCACATTCACTGTGGGAAGGGTCAAGTTTCCTTTCGAAACTCTGAAAGGGAATTAGTCACAAATAAAGGTGAGGCTGGAGTGCCGAGAATCCAATTGACCAAAGTATCTCGGATCATAAAAGGAGTTAGAAAAGGATTACCTGTTTACTTGATCAAACTCAACAAATTAGATCAAAAGCAAGAGTCTCATGAAGGACCTTGGCTAAAGGAATATGCGGACGTATTCCCTGAAGAGTTGACTGAACTCCCACCTCAAAGAGAAGTGGATCATGAGATTAGGTTAGTACCTAGATCTGCGCCAATTGCAAAGAGACATTATAGAATGTCCATACCAGAAGCAATTGAGTTGAAAGAACAACTCAATCAACTGTTAGATCAGGGCTACATCCGGCCTAGCAATTCACCGTGGGGAGCTCCAGTACTATTCCAGAAAAAGAAAGATGGGACACTTCGACTATGTATTGATTACCGAGGGTTGAATCAATCAATAGTCAAGAACAAGTATCCTATTCCTAGAATAGATGAGCTTCTTGATCGTCTTCAGGGTGCGAAGATCTTCTCCAAGATTTATCTCAGGTCAGGTTACTATCAGATAAGGATCAAGGAAGAAGATATCCCAAAGATGGTCTTCAATACAAGATATGGGCACTTTGAGTTCCTAGTTATGTCATTCGGGCTTACGAATGCACCTGCCACCTTCAATAGGTTAATGCAGGATATCTTTAGGCCATATCTTGATGATTTCGTGCTTGTCTTCTTCGATGACACTTTAGTCTATTCTAAACAGGAAGAAGATCATGAACCCCAACTTCTGATTTTCCTTGAGACAATGAGGTCGCATAAGCTATATGCTAAAATGAAGAAGTGTGCATTCTTCAAGCGTCAGATTGAATATCTGGGATTCATAGTATCATCAGAAGGAATATCAATGGACCCAGCCAAGGTCAGAGATGTGCTTAAGTGGCCAACATCAGTATCAATCAAAGAGATATGTAGCTTCTTGGATTGACAGGATGGTATAGGGTCTTCATCAAAAACTATGCTTTGATTGCAGCACCTCTGACGGATTTACTAAAGAAGCAGACTTCCATTGCACGGTCAACTCCCGAAGAAAATAGCTTCAACAGATTGAAGCAAAGTTTGGTATCAGCACCTATTCTAAAACTTCCAGACCTCAATAAGGAGTTCGAGGTAGTAACTGATGCTAGCATTCTTGTCTTGGGGTGTGTACTTATGTAGGAAGGTCATCCAGTAGCATACTCTTCAAGGAAATTGAAGAGTCATGAAAGGAATTATGCTACGCATGATCTGGAATCGCTAGCTGTCATCCATGCTCTAAATCTTTGGAGACACTACTTGTTGGGTAATAAGTTTACTCTAGTAATCGACCATAAGAGTCTCATATGGATCTTTTCCCAGAATGAGCTCAACATGAGGCAACGTCGGTGGATTGAAGTATTGGAGGAATATGACTTTGAAATCAAGTACCGACCAGCGAAAGAGAATGTAGTTGCCGATGCACTTAGTTGCAAGGCATTCCTTAATTCCCTAATCTTGCAGAATCCATCAACAGCTAGATCTCTAGCTACAAAAGTATCTATGCCAAACAATCCAATACTTGAGTTAGCTAGAGAGGATGTATGCCATGATCTAGCCTACCAAAAGATGTTAAGGGAAATTTCTATCAAGGATCAGAACCAAAAGTTGCAGGCTAAGTATCAGGAATTTTCCATTGATAGTGGACTTGTCTACTATAGAACAAGGCTGTGTATACCAGCAAGCCAGTCACTTAAGCAGAAGATATTGTGGGAAGCTCATGATTCTCCTTTCGCAGGACATCCTGGCTATGCTAAGACTCTTAATGCAGTTAGGAAGAGCTACCATTGGGAGAGGCTCAAAGGTGACGTTCTCAAATATGTCACTGAGTGTTTGTCTTGCCAATGTATCAAAGCCGAATATGTCATGATGCCAGGGAAACTGCAACCGCTTGACATTCCCCAAATGAAATGGGAATTCATCAGTATGGATTTTGTAGTAGGCCTACCCCAAGTCCAGGGAGGATACAACTCCATCATGGTTGTAGTTGACATGTTACTAAAGTTGCACACCTTATTCCAGTAAAAACAAACTATAAAGCCTCAGACATTGCAAGATTGTTTATCAAGGAGGTATTCAAGCTACATGGTTTACCCAGAAGAATCATTAGTGATCATGATTCTCTTTTCACATCACACTTCTGGATAACTATCTTTGAAGCTATTGGGACTCAACTTTGTTTTAGAACCGCTAACGGATGGCCAAACATAGCGAGTAAATCAAGTCATCGAGGATATGCTTAGGGCATACTGCTGTCGAGAACCGAAGAGGTGGATTCAATACTTGCCTTTAGTAGAATTTGCATACAATGCTTCTTATGAGCAGAGCATTCAGATGACTCCTTTCCAAGCATTGTATGGTCATGACTATCGAAGTCCCCTAAACTTTTCTGATCCAACCCTAAGGGTTGAAGCATCAAGGTAGATGTTGGAAGAGATGAATGACCAAATAAAGTCAATAAGACAGGACATCCAAGCTGCCAAGGATAGACAGAAGGCATACATGGATTTGAAGCATCAAGATAGAATCTTCGAAGAAGGAGACATGGTCTTCATTCGCGTACACCCTAAAAAGAGTTCTCTATCCTTAGGAGATTGCAAGAAACTAAGTCCAAGGTATTGTGGACCATACAAAATCCTCAAATGCCTAGGACCCAATGCTTATAAACTGCAACTCCCAGAGAACCTAAAAGTTCATAATGTATTCCATATCAGCCTATTGGAAAAGTATGTACCTAATCCTTGTTGAGATATCGAGCTCCACTCGTGATATGCCAGGGTGATCGTTGTGCATTTATGTCACCGACTTGTCAGTTGTAGATGCGGTTGGTACACCGCCCATGAATAATAGCTAGATGACAGCTATCCTTATCTACTCTAGTTCGTGGCTCAGTTAGTATGCCACCTTAGTTAGTTGTCTTTGGTTTGAGATCCATATATAGGGTTCTTCTATTTCTTTGTATGAGACTTCTTTTTGGCTTACACAACTAAGAAGAGGAAAACTGTTTTTAGCCTCCACCCTTGTGTGTATTCCCCCATTGTGCAAGCAAGAAAGCTACAAGTGAGACTCCTTCCTTCTCTCCCACAATCTTGACATGGTATCAGAGCCTTGTTCGTGGTAAGGAGCTCAAGAAAGCAAGCCAAGCTCGCGGGGTTCTGGTAAGAGGAGCAGTGTTGCTTTCATTTTCTATTTTGGGAGCAGATCTCTGCAGGTAGCACAGCCAAAAATTACAAGAGTGCATTGTCTCAGGTTGAGACGCCCTTCGCGGTGAAGCAAGAGGGCAGTATATGCTGCGGGAGGGGGCTTTAGCCCTTGGTGACCCTTTTTTTTAAATTTGAGGCCATTTCGGGGCCTGTTTTGGAGGTGGAAGTTTTCTGCACGCACTCAGGAAAAGGCCCAGTTTTATGCTGTGCAGCGACTGTTCTACAGGTTGGTAAAAAGTTACTGTAGAAATTGCATCGTATGCCTGTGCACAGAGACATTGGGAGTTACAGAATCATCCTTGTTGCCTGTTGATGCAAAATCGTCACTAGGAAGTGACTGTGTGGTTAAATACCACTTTCGTCAGTTTTGCAGATTTGCGCTTGTGAGGTTGAAGCTGTGTTCTCTGCAGTGAAAGAATTTTTTTGCAGTATTCTGTAATGGCGTCTGATTCTCTTTCACAGATTGTAACTGAAAAGCTTGACAAGAATAACTTCCAAGCATGGAAGTTTAGAATGACGAATTTTCTTATGGGAAAAGGATATTGGGAATTTGTTGCAGGAAATGAAGAAGAACCAGTTCTTCCTGATGTTCCCAATCAACAGCAAATGCAGGCATTCAAAGCATGGCATGAGAGAGCCAGGAAAGTTATGTACTAGCTGTCTATCAGTATTTCAGACTCTATGATTGTGCATATTCAGGATGCAAGTACGCCAAAGGAGGCATGGGATACTTTGTCAAAAATGTATAGCACAAATACGCAAGCCAGGAAAATGCAGCTCAAGCAAGAGTTGCATAATGTGCAAAGAGAAAATATGAGCATCAATGACTACCACATGAAGGTGAAGAAGATTGCAGATGCACTTGCTTCCATTGGGTCGCCAGTGGAAGATGATGATTTAGTTTCTGTGACCTTGAATGGTCTAGGAAAGGATTATGCACAGTTCCGAACATCCATTTTCGTCCGTGAAAGATTTCGTGATTTTGAGGAGTTGATTGCTCTTCTAATTTCTGAGGAGCAGAGAAATGGTGGTGCATCTTCTTCGGGAGGAACTTCAAAAGAAGCTGTCTTCTACTCAAATGCTGGAAGAGATAGAGACAGAGGTAGAGGAGGCCGATTTGGAGGCCGTGGTAGAAATCAGAATATGCAGCAAACTCAAGAAAACCAGTCCTATGGAGGAGGACGTGGTAACTCTAGAGGCAGGGGGAGCCAAAGAGGTCGTGGTAGATGGCAAAGAGGCCAAAATGCAAACAGTAATGTTGAATGCTACTACTCTGGTAAAATGGGTCATATGGCTAAAGACTGCTATAAAAAGCAGAATGACATCATGAATGGAAAACTGCAACAAGGGAATCATGCATCTTCTAGTAGACAGGGTGATGACAGAAATGAGCATTTGTTTATGGTGCAGAACATGAATAATTCTATGACAAGTGCAGAAGAAAGCAACGATGTATGGTATGTTGACTTAGGTGCATCAAACCACATGACAGGTCATGCAGAATGGATGGAGGATGCAAGGAAAATGGAAAAACCAGGATTTGTGGAGACTGGTGATGATACTGCACATCCTATTGTGCAGATTGGAAAAATTCATTTGTCTATGCAGGATGGGAAAAAGAAATACCTGTCCGATGTATTTCATGTCCCGAATATCACAAAGAATCTGGTTTCTGTTGGTCAAATGGTTGAGCAGGGCTTGCAGGTCAGATTTAATCCTCATGGATGCTTTGTTGAGGATATGAAAAATAACGGTCGCTTGATAGGCAAAGGAAAGAAGAAGGGCAGAATGTTTACGTTGGATGCAGACATGCTTGAATTGAGTGCAGCAATGTTTGCACATGGGACAGGTGTAGTTGCAGATATTGATATCTGGCATAAACGCATTGGTCATGTTAATGTACAGTGACTTAAATCAATGCAGGCCCAAAATATTGTTGCAGGATTGCCTAAATTCAAGGTTGCAGAAACGCATAAGGTGTTGAGATATCGAGCTCCACTCGTGATACGCCAGGGTGACCGTTGTGTATTTATGTCACCGACGTGTCAGTTGCAGATGCGGTTGGTACACCGCCCATGAATAATAGCTACATGATAGCTATCCTTATCTACTCTAGTTCGTGGCTCAGTTAGTATGCCACCTTAGTTAGTTGAGTTTGGTTTGAGACCCATATATAGGGTTCTTTTATTTCTTTGTATTTGAGTTCTTTTGGCTTACACAACTAAGAAGAGGAAAACTGTTTTCAGCCTCCACCCTTGTGTGTCTTCCCCCATTGTACAAGCAAGAAAGCTTCAAGCGAGACTCCTTCCTTCTCTCCCACAATCTTGACATGGTATCAGAGCCTTGTTCGTGGTAAGGAGCTCAAGAAAGCAAGCCAAGCTCGCGGTGTTCTGGTAAGAGGAGTAGTGTTGCTTTCATTTTCTGTTTTGGGAGCAGATCTCTGCAGGTAGCACAGCCGAAAATTGCAAGAGTGCATTGTCTCAGGTTGAGACGCCCTTCGCGGCGACCTTGTTTTTTTGATTTGAGGCCATTTCGGGGCCTGTTTTGGAGGCGGAAGTTCTCTGCACGCACTCAGAAAAAGGCCCAGTTTTATGCTGTGCAACCACTATTCTATAGGTCAGTGAAAAGTTACTGTCGAAATCGCATCGTATGCTTGTGCGCAGAGACATTGGGAGTTACAGAATCATCCCTGTTGCTTGTTGATGCAAAATCATCACTAGGAAGTGACTGTGTGGTTAAATACCACTTTCGCCAGTTTTGCAGATTTGCCCTTGTGAGGGTGAAGCTGAGTTTTTGCAGTGACAGAATTTTTCGCAGTGTTCTGTAATGGCGTCTGATTCTCTCTCACAGATTGTCACTGAAAAGCTTGACAAGAACAACTTCCAGGCATGGAAGTTTAGAATGACGAATTTCCTTATGGAAAAAGGATATTGGGAATTTGTTGCAGGAAATGAAGAAGAACCAGTTCTTCCTGATGTTCCCAATCAACAGCAAATGCAGGCATTCAAAGCATGGCATGAGAGAGCCAGGAAAGTTATGTATTGGCTGTCTATCAGCATTTCAGACTCTATGATTGTGCATATTCAGGATGCAAGTACGCCAAAGGAGGCATGGGATACTTTGTCAAAAATGTACAGCACAAATACTCAAGCCAGGAAAATGCAGCTCAAGCAAGAGTTGCATAATGTGCAAAGAGAAAATATGAGCATCAACGACTACCACATGAAGGTGAAGAAGATTGCAGATGCACTTGCTTCCATTGGGTCGCCAGTGGAAGATGATGATTTAGTTTCTGTGACCTTGAATGGTCTAGGAAAGGATTATGCACAGTTTCGGACATCCATTTCAGTTCGTGAAAGATTTCCTGATTTTGAGGAGTTGATTGCTCTTCTAATTTCTGAGGAGCAAAGAAATGGTGGTGCATCTTCTTCAGGAGGAACTTCAAAAGAAGCTGTCTTCTACTCAAATGTTGGAAGAGGTAGAGGCAGAGGTAGAGGAGGCCGATTTGGAGGCCGTGGCAGAAATCAGAATATGCAGCAAACTCAAGAAAACCAGTCCTATGGAGGAGGACGTGGTAACTCTAGAGGCAGGGGGAGCCAAAGAGGTCGTGGTGGATGGAAAAGAGGCCAAAATGCAAACAGTAATGTTGAATGCTACTACTGTGGTAAAATGGGTCATATGGCTAAAGACTGCTATAAAAAGCAGAATGACATCATGAATGGAAAACTGCAACAAGGGAATTATGCATCTTCTAGCAGACAGGGTGATGACAGAAATGAGCATTTGTTCATGGTGCAGCACATGAACAATTCTATGACAAGTGCAGAAGAAAGCAATGATGTATGGTATGTTGACTCAGGTGCATCAAACCACATGACAGGTCATGCAGAATGGATGGAGGATGCAAGGAAAATGGAAAAACCAGGATTTGTGGAGACTGGTGATGATACTGCACATCCTATTGTGCAGATTGGAAAAATTCCCTTGTCTATGCAGGATGGGAAAAAGAAATACCTGTCTGATGTATTTCATGTCCCGAATATCACCAAGAATCTGGTTTCTGTTGGTCAAATGGTTGAGCAGGGCTTGCAGGTCAGATTTAATCCTCATGGATGCTTTGTTGAGGATATGAAAAATAAAGGTCGCTTGATAGCAAAAGGAAAGAAGAAGGGCAGAATGTTTACATTGGATGCAGACATGCCTGAATTGAGTGCAGCAATGTTTGCACATGGGACCGGTGTAGTTGCAGATATTGATATCTGGCATAAACGCATTGGTCATGTTAATGTACAGCGACTTAAATCAATGCAGGCCCAAAACATTGTTGCAGGATTGCCTAAGTTCAAGGTTGCAGAAATGCATAAGGTATGTGAAGCCTGTCAGTTTGGAAAACAGGCAAGGAAACCATTTCCTAGACATGTTCAAGAGAGTAAGAAGCCATTGGAATTAATCCACTCTGATGTGTGGACTACTAAAGCTGCATCTCTTGGAGGCTGTCATTATTTTGTCAGTTTTATTGATGATTATAGCAGAAAAGTTTGGGTGTATTTTATGAAAAAGAAAAGTGAAGTTTTTGGGCATTTCAAAACTCTTAAAGCTATGGTTGAAAAAGAAACAGGCCTGCAAATAAAATGCCTAAGGTCAGATGGAGGGGGAGAGTACCTCTCAAATGAGTTTGCAAGGTTCCTGCAGGAGCATGGCATAAAGCAGCAATATTCATGCAGTCATACCCCACAACAAAATGGAATTGCAGAAAGGAAAAACAGACATATTGGAGAGGTATCTCGTGCCATGCTCAATGAAAAGGACTTGCCAGATTTTTATTGGGCTGAAGCACTTGCTACAGCAGTCTACATAATGAACAGGACTCCCACTGCAGCAATACATGGAATGACTCCAGAGGAGAGGTATACTGGTAGGAAACCATATATTTCTCATTTGAAAATTTTTGGTTGCATTGCCTATGTACATGTGCCAGATGAGTTGAGATCCAAGTTGGATCCAAAAGCTGAGAAGTGCATCTTTATTGGTTACTCTCTGCAGCAAAAAGGGTATAGATGCTATAACCCTTCTACTTGTAAGTTTACAGTGAGCAGAGATGTTGTTTTTGATGAGATGAGTAGTTGGTATAAACCAGTAAATGTGATTGATGATGTAGATGCACAAAATGGTAATGCTGCACAGAATTCACAGCAGCAGTCACAAAATATTAGTGGACCTGGAGCGTCCTCTAGCAGTGGTTCACATTCTTCGCCATGGACAGGCAGATTGAGATCAGGAGAATCTTCTCAAAGCAATGCAGATAGTGGTATGCAGGTATCACGAAAAGGAAAAGAGAAGGTTGATCAGCCCATGTTTGATGTGAATGTAGGTCACTCTTATGTGGATGGTGAATCCAGTGGCTCAGAACAGAGCATTGATGATGAGTTGGGTATTCCTTCTATTGTTACACCTGGAGTAAGGAAGACCAGGGATGTTTTGAGAGCACCTGGGAGTGAACCCACTTTGCGCAGGTCTACCAGAGTTAGGTATCCTGTGGATAGGCTGAAATATGATGGATTTACAGCCATTCACTATGCATATATGGTCAAGGTGATACAGGAACCAGAACCCACTTCTTTTGAGCAAGCCATGGGAAAAGAAAAATGGGAGAAAGCCATGGATGAAGAAATGGATGCCTTGGAAGCAAATGCTACATGGGAATTGGTACCTTTGCCTAAATGTAAAAATGCAATTGGCTGTAAGTGGGTTTATAAGGTGAAGCACAATGCAGATGGTTCTGTGAACAGATACAAGGCAAGATTAGTAGTCAAGGGGTATGCACAAACATATGGCATTGACTATGAAGAAACATTCAGTCCGGTTGCAAGGATGGCAACCGTAAGAGCAGTCATTGCTATGGCTGCATCAAAGGGATGGTCTTTACATCAGATGGATGTAAAGAATGCCTTCTTGCATGGTGATTTGCAAGAAGAGGTCTATATGGAGCAGCCACCAGGTTATGTGCATGCTGTTCATCCTGAGTTTGTTTGCAGGTTGAAGAAAGCTTTGTATGGCTTGAAGCAAGCACCTAGAGCATGGTCTGACAAGATAGGACAGTATCTTGTCACTATTGGCTTTCAGATTTCCAAGGCAGATTTCTCACTTTATGTGAGAAAAACAGAGAAAGGTATTATGCTACTTGTCATTTATGTTGATGATTTGATTATGACAGGTGACAGTGATGAAGATATCCTTCATGTGAAAATGCTATTGAAGCAGAAGTTTGAGATGAAGGATTTGGGAGAGCTGCGTTATTTCTTGGGCATTGAGGTGATTAGATCACCAAGTGGGATACAGCTCTTGCAGAGGCAGTATGGATTGGACATGCTGTCCAAATATGGGATGACAGGCTGTAAGCCTATTTCAGTTCCTTTGGAGCAGAATGTGAAGCTGAGCACAGATGCAGGTGAGCTTCTAGAAGACCCTACTATGTACAGACGCATAGTAGGAAGTTTGATTTATATGACTATTACCAGGCCAGATTTGAGCTATGATGTTGGATTGGTAAGTCAGTTTATGCAGGCTCCAAGGAAACCACATTTGGATGCGGCTAGACGCATACTCAGGTATGTGAAGTCCACATTGCAGTATGGACTATTTTATGAGACTGGGGTTCAGATACAGTTGCATGGATACACTGATGCTGATTGGGCTGGTAGTATTTCTGATAGACGATCTACCAGTGGATATGTGTTCTCTTTTGGGAGTGCTGCAGTCACTTGGAGCAGCAAGAAACAGCCTACAGTTGCCTTGTCGAGCACAGAGGCTGAGTACAGGGGTGCAGCAATGGCTGCATGCGAGGTAGCTTGGTTGCATAAGCTACTTTATGATATGCATCAGTCTACAGATGGACCAGTTGTCATTTATTGTGACAACATGAGTAGTATACACTTGGCAAATAACCCAGTCTATCATGCTAGAACAAAGCACATTGAGGTGCATTATCACTATGTGCGAGAGAGGGTTTTACTAGGTCTTATTGATCTAGTTTATGTCAGCACAGAGGATCAGGTAGCTGACATATTTACGAAGGCATTGGGCGCAGAGAAGCTGCGCAAGTTCAAACCATTTCCTAAACATGTTCAAGAGATTAAGAAGCCATTGGAATTAATCCACTCTAATGTGTGGACTAGTAAAGCTGCATCTCTTGGAGGCTGTCATTATTTTGTCACTTTTATTGATGACTATAGCAGAAAAGTTTGGTGTATTTTATGAAAAAGAAAAGTGAAGTGTTTGGGCATTTCAAAACTCTTAAAGCTATGGTTGAAAAAGAAACAGGCCTGCAAATAAAATGCCTAAGGTTAGATGGAGGGGGAGAGTACCTCTCAAATGAGTTTGCAAGGTTCCTGCAGGAGCATGGCATAAAGCAGCAATATTCATGCAGTCATACCCCACAACAAAATGGAATTGCAGAAAGGAAAAACAAGCATATTGGAGAGGTATCTCGTGCCATGCTCAACGAAAAAGACTTGCTAGATTTTTACTGGGCTGAAGCAGTTGCTACAGCAATCTACATAATGAACATGACTCCCACTATAGAAATACATGGGATGACTCTAGAGGAGAGGTATACTGGTAGGAAAGCAGATATTTCTCATTTGAAGATTTTTGGTTGCATTGCCTATGTTCATGTGCCAGATGAGTTGAGATCCAAGTTGGATCCAAAAGCTGAGAAGAGCATCTTTATTGGTTACTCTCTGCAGCAGAAAGGGTATAGATGCTATAACCCTTCTACTCGTAAGTTTACAGTGAGCAGTGGATGTCGTTTTTGATGAGATGAGTAGCTGGTATAAACCAATAAATGTGATTGATGATGTAGATGCACAAAATGGTAATCTTGCACAGAATTCACAGCAGCAGTCACAAAATATTAGTGGACCTGGAGTGTCCTCTAGCAGTGGTTCACATTCTTCGCCATGGACAGGCAGATTGAGATCAGGAGAATCTCCTCAAAACAATGCAGATAGTGGTATGCAGGTTTCACGAAAAGGAAAAGAGAAGGTAGATCAGCCCATGTTTGATGTGAATGCAGGTCACTCTTATGTGGATGGTGAATCCAGTGGCTCAGAACAGAGCATTGATGATGAGTTGGGTATTCCTTCTACTGTTACACCTGGAGTAAGGAAGACCAGGGATGTTTTGAGAGCACCTGGGAGTGAACCTACTTTGCGCAGGTCTACCAAAGCTAGGTATCCTATGGATAGGCTGAAATATGATAGATTTACAGTCATTCACTATGCCTATATGGTCAAAGTGATACATGAACCAGAACCCACTTCTTTTGAGCAAGCCATGGGAAAAGAAAAATGGGAGAAAGCCATGGATGAAGAAATGGATGCCTTGGAAGCAAATGCTACATGGGAATTGGTACCTTTGCCTAAAGGTAAGAATGCAATTGGCTATAAGTGGGTTTATAAGGTGAAGCACAATGCAGATGGTTATGTGAACAGATACAAGTCAACATTAGTAGTCAAGGGGTATGCACAAACATATGGCATTGACTACGAAGAAACATTCTGTTCGGTTGCAAGGATGGCAACCGTAAGAGCAGTCATTGCTATGGCTGCGTCAAGGGAATGGTCTTTACATCAGATGGATGTAAAGAATGCCTTCTTGCATGGTGATTTGCAAGAAGAGGTATATATGGAGCAGCTACCACGTTATGTGCATGCTCTTCATCCTAAGTTTGTTTGCACGTTGAAGAAAGCATTGTATGGCTTGAAGCAAGCACCTAGAGCATGGTCTGACAAGATAGGACAGTATCTTGTCACTATTGGTTTTTAGATTTCCAATGCAGATTTCTCACTTTATGTGAGAAAAACAGAGAAAGGTATTATGCTACTTGTCATTTATG
Organism: Lygodium microphyllum; assembly: GCF_053477565.2. Classification (NCBI taxonomy): domain Eukaryota; kingdom Viridiplantae; phylum Streptophyta; class Polypodiopsida; order Schizaeales; family Lygodiaceae; genus Lygodium; species Lygodium microphyllum. Next base: position 132,201,575 of record NC_141159.1, read on the forward strand.
TTGATGATTTGATTATGATAGGTGACAGTGATAAAGATATCCTTCATGTGAAAATGCTATTGAAGCAGAAGTTTGAGATGAAGGATTTGGGAGAGCTGCGTTATTTCTTGGGCATTGAGGTGATTAGATCACCAAGTGGGATACAACTCTTGCAAAGGCAGTATGGATTGGACATGCTGTCCAAATATGGGATGATAGGCTGTAAGCCTATTTCAGTTTCTTTGGAGCAGAATGTGAAGCTGAGCGCAGATGCAGGTGAGCTTCTGGAAGACCCTACTATGTACAGACGCATAGTAGGAAGCTTGATTTATATGACTATTACCAGGCATAATTTGAGCTATGCTGTTGGACTGGTAAGTCAGTTTATGCAGGCTCCAAGGAAACCCCATTTGGATGCGGCTAGATGCATACTCAGGTATGTGAAGTCCACATTGCAGTATGGACTATTTTATGAGACTGGGGTTTAGATACAACTACATGGATACACTGATGCTAATTGGGCTGGTAGTATTTCTGATAGACGATCTACCAATGGATATGTGTTCTCTTTTGGGAGTGCTGCAGTCACTTGGAGCAGCAAGAAACAGCCTACAGTTGCCTTGTCGAGCACAGAGGCCGAGTACAGGGGTGCAACAATGGCTGCATGTGAGGTAGCTTGGTTGCATAAGCTACTTTATGATATGCATCAGCCTACAGATGGGCCAGTTGTCATTTATTGTGACAACATGAGCAGTATACACTTGGCAAATAACCCAGTCTATCATGCTAGAACAAAGCACATTGAGGTGCATTATCACTATGTGCGGGAGAGGGTTTTACTAGGTCTTATTGATCTAGTTTATGTCAGCACAGAGGATCAAGTAGCTGACATATTTACGAAGGCATTGGGCGTAGAGAAGCTGCGCAAGTTCAGAGACCTGCTTGGTGTGCAGGAATTGGGATTGAGCTCGAGGTGGAGTGTTGAGATATCGAGCTCCACTCGTGATATACCAGGGTGATCGTTGTGCATTTGTGTCACCGACTTGTCAGTTGTAGATGCGGTTGGTACACTGCCCATGAATAATAGCTAGATGACAGCTATCCTTATCTACTCTAGTTCGTGGCTAAGTTAATATGCCACCTTAGTTAGTTGTCTTTGGTTTGAGACCCATATATAGGGTTCTTCTATTTCTTTGTATGAGACTTCTTTTTGGCTTACACAACTAAGAAGAGGAAAATTATTTTCAGCCTCCACCCTTGTGTGTATTCCCCCATTGTGTAAGCAAGAAAGCTACAAGTGAGACTCCTTCCTTCTCTCCCACAATCTTGAAAATCCTAACCACGTACTTAACGACCAACAAGTTGTAATGCCTAGTCAAGGAGTCCTTGAACTAAGGCCTGACAGGACTTTAGATGTTAGGGAGAGGCAATTAAGATCGAGAACCCTGAGAGAATGCCTCGTCCAGTGGAAAGATTATCCCGAAGAGGATGCCACTTGGATAAATGAAGGTACACTCAACCATCAATATCCCCATTTTACCTCGAGATGAGGACATCTCGACTCCTCTAAGGGGGAGAGAATGTAATATTTTCGTTGATAATATTTCTAACCCATGTGATAGTCATGCAAAGGAATTCCAACATAAAAAAAATACACTCACGGTGTAATTTTCAAATTATCCACAAACGTATCTTGATCTCCACTTGCATAAACGAGTTAAAAGAAAAAAAAAACATGTTTAGTTACGTGGGAAACTCCTCTTAGAGAGGCCAAAAGGATAAACTTTAGGAATAATGGAAAAAAAAATTATTATTATTTCCCCCCTTTCCCCCAGTCGACTGTCGTGCTGGAGGGGAGGGGAATAGCAAGGATGACTGAGCATCCTTACTGGATGCCGTAGAGGGGATGAAACCCATGCATGAACCGCGTGGGGGAGGGGAGGTACCTCTCCCTCTCCCATATAAACCTTTGTGGGGAAGGGAAGGATTGGAGGTGGTCGTGAGAGAAGAGAAAGGAGCCATCGCTCTGCTACAAACCTCGTGTTGCTGCCGAGCTGGAGGAGGAAGGTGATAATCGAACGCCACCAGATAAGAGAGGTGGAGCTGAAGTGGAGGGACAACACTGCCAGACGGACGAGGTGAACCAGCCGCCTGAGTCTGCCAATCCCCCCAGCACACCACCGTCAAATTCATCCTATCTCTCCTCCACGTGTGATAACTCGACCTACAGAAGCTTCCAAGAAGCTTCTTGGAAGTTTCTAAGGGGAGGGACCTAAGCCCTCCTTCCTATACCTTCAATTTTTCCCCTCCTGGGTTTATCTTCTTAAAGGCCCTTTCACCCCTTGTGTTTAACCTATAAACCCCTTGTATTACCCTTCATCTTTTTCCCCCCTGGGTTTGAAACCCCTAAGTCCTTTTCACCCTGTGTCCACACACCCCTCCCCCCGTGTTAAAAGTCATTAAGTCTTTATAAGTCTTTTTTTTCCCTCCGTGCTTAAAGCCTTAAGCCCCTTTCCCCCTTAAGTCCCCTTTCCATGGATGGAACCCCCCCCCCAAAAGAACTAAGGCTTGAAAAGTCTTATTACATTTTTTCCCCATGCTTAAATTCATAAGTCCCCCTTCTTGTACCTTTTGAAACCCCCTTTCATCCTTCACTTTTCCCCTTGGCGTGGAACTTACCCCCCCCCTGTGTCCAGAAATCCCTTCAAGATCCCGCTTCCTATACCCTTTCACTCCCGTGTCCAACGTGTTGAGATATCGAGCTCCACTCGTGATATGCCAGGGTGACCGTTGTGCATTTATGTCACCGACTTGTCAGTTCAGATGCGGTTGGTACACCTCCCATGAATAATAGCTAGATAACAGCTATCCTTATCTACTCTAGTTCGTGACTCAGTTAGTATGCCACCTTAGTTAGTTGAGTTTGGTTTGAGACGCATATATAGGGTTATTCTATTTCTATGTACTAGAGTTCTTTTTTGCTTACACAACTAAGAAGAGGAAAACTGTTTTCAGCCTCCACCCTTGTGTGTATTCCCCCATTGTGCAAGCAAGAAAGCTACAAGTGAGACTCCTTCCTTCTCTCCCACAATCTTGACATGGTATTAGAGCCTTTTTCGTGGTAAGGAGCTCAAGAAAGCAAATCAATTTCGCGGTGTTCTGGTAAGAGGGAAAGTGTCGCTTTCATTTTTCTGTTCTGGGAGCAAGTCTCTGCAGGTAGCACAGCCGAAAAGTGCAAGAGTGCATTGTCTCAGGTTGAGACGCCCTTCGCTGTGAAGTAAGAGGGCAATATATACTGCGGGAAAGGGCTTTAGCCCTTGGTGACCCTATTTTTTTTATTTGAGGCCATTTCGGGGCCTGTTTTGGAGGCTGAAGTTTTCTGCATGCACTCAGGACAAGGCCCGATTTTATGCTGTGCGACCACTGTTCTACAGGTCGGTGAAAAGTTACTGTAGAAATTGCATCGTATGCCTCTGCGCAGAGACATTGGGAGTTACAGAATCATCCTTGTTGCCTGTTGATGCAAAATCGTCACTAGGAAGTGACTGTGTGGTCAAATACCACTTTTGTCAGTTTTGCAGATTTTCCCTTGTGAGGCTAAAGCTGTGTTCTTTGCAGTGACATAATTTTTTGCAGTGTTCTGTAATGGCGTCCGATTCTCTTTCACAGATTGTCACTGAAAATCTTGATAAGAACAAATTCCAAGCATGGAAGTTTAGAATGACAAATTTCCTTATGGGAAAAGGATATTGGAAATTCGTTGCAGGAAATGAAGAAGAACCAGTTCCCAATCAACAGCAAATGTTCCCAATCAATAGCAAATGTTCCCAATCAACAGCAAATGCAGGCATTTAAAGCATGGCATGAGAGAGCCAGGAAAGTTATGTACTGGCTGTCTATCAGCATTTCAGACTCTATGATTGTGCATATTCAGGATGCAAGTACGTCAAAGGAGGCATGGGATACTTTGTCAAAAATGTATAGCACAAATACGCAAGCCAGGAAAATGCAGCTCAAGCAAGAGTTGCATAATGTGCAAAGAGAAAGTATGAGCATCAATGACTACCACATGAAGGTGAAGAAGATTGCAGATGCAGTTGCTTCCATTGGGTCGCCAGTGGAAGATGATGATTTAGTTTCTGTGACCTTGAATGGTCTAGGAAAGGATTATGCACAGTTCCGAACATCCATTTCCGTCCATGAAAGATTTCCTGATTTTGAGGAGTTGATTGCTCTTCTAATTTCTGAGGAGCAGAGAAATGGTGGTGCATCTTCTTTAGGAGGAACTTCAAAAGAAGTTGTCTTCTACTCAAATGCTGGAAGAGGTAGAGGCAGAGGTAGAGGAGGCCGATCTGGAGGCCGTGGTAGAAATCAGAATATGCAGCAAACTCAAGAAAACCAGTCCTATGGAGGAGGACGTGGTAACTCTAGAGGCAGGGGGAGCCAAAGAGGTCGTGGTGGATGGCAAAGAGGCCAAAATGTAAACAACAATGTTGAATGCTACTACTGTGGTAAAATTGGTCATATGGCTAAAGACTACTATAAAAAGCAGAATGACATCATGAATGGAAAATTGCAACAAGGGAATTATGCATCTTCTAGTAGACAGGGTGATGACAGAAATGAGCATTTGTTTATGGTGCAGCACATGACCAATTCTGTGACAAGTGCAGAAGAAAGAAACGATGTGTAGTATGTTGACTCAGGTGCATCAAACCACATGACAGGTCATGCAGAATGGATGCAGGATGCAAGGAAAATGGAAAAACCAGGATTTGTGGAGACTGGTGATGATATTGCATATCCTATTGTGCAGATTGGAAAATTTCCTTTGTCTATGAAGGATGGGAAAAAGAAATACCTGTCGGATGTATTTCATGTCCTGAATATCACCAAGAACCTAGTTTCTGTTGGTCAAATGGTTGAGCAGGGCTTGCAGGTCAGATTTAATTCTCATGGATGCTTTGTTGAGGATATGAAAAATAAAGGTTGCTTGATAGCAAAAGGAAAGAAGAAGGGCAGAATGTTTACGTTGGATGCAGACATGCCTGAATTGAGTGCATCAATGTTTGCACATGGGACCGGTGTAGTTGCAGATATTGATATCTCGCATAAACGCATCAGTCATGTTAATATACAACGACTTAAATCAATGCAAGCCCAAAATATTGTTGCAGGATTGCCTAAATTCAAGGTTGCAGAAATGCATAAGGTATGTGAAGCCTGTCAGTTTGAAAAATAGGCAAGGAAACCATTTCCTAGACATGTTCAAGAGAGTAAGAAGTCATTGGAATTAATCCACTTTGATGTGTGGACTACTAAAGCTGCATCTCTTGGAGGCTTCATTATTTTGTCACTTTTATTGATGACTATAGCAGAAAAGTTTGGGTGTATTTTATGAAAAAGAAAAGTGAAGTTTTTGGGCATTTCAAAACTCTTAAAGCTATGGTTGAAAAATAAACAGGCCTGCAAATAAAATGCCTAAGGTCAGATGGAGGGGGAGAGTACCTCTCATATGAGTTTGCAAGGTTTTTGTAGGAGCATGGCATAAAGCAGCAATATTCATGCAGTCATACCCCACAACAAAATGGAATTGCAGAAAGGAAAAAAAGCATATTGGAGAGGTATCTCGTGCCATGCTCAGTGAAAAAGACCCGCCAGACTTTTATTGGGCTGAAGCAGTTGCTATAGCAGTTGTAAAAGTCCGCGTGGGAAAAAAATAGATCGGGCTTTTGAATTTATTTTTTTTAAATTTATCCCCCCCCTTATTCCTCCAGCCGACTGACGAGCTGGAGGGGGAGGGGAATAGGAGTTATGAAGCTCCTTGGTGGATCTTGTGGAGGGAGGGAGGGCATGCGTGTCGACACGCAGGAGGAGAAGATCCCCCTCCCTCCACTATTTAAACGAGGGGAGGGGAGGGGCCGCTGGATAGAGAAGGCTGGGGGGCCATGAGAAGAACCGAATGCCGCCATAGCTTTGAGCTGAAGGAAGGAGACGAATCGCCACTGCCACGCCGACCGTCTGCCCTCCATCACGCCACCATCGACTGCTGCAGGCCAGTCCCGCCGTTTTTGCCGAATTAGCTGTTCTTCCCCCCCCCCACGTGGCCCTTCCAGAAGCCCCTTGGAAGGTTCCAAGGTGGGCTTCTTAAGCCCTTGTTCTTCCCCCCCCCTCCCGGGGTTTTAAATCCCTCCCCTAAGCCCTTGTTCTCCCCCCCCCCTCCCGGGGTTTTAAATCCCCCCCTAAGGCCCTTGTTCTTTCCCCCCCCCCCCCCCTCCCGGTATAATTCCCCTCCTAAGCCTTGTTCTGTTCCCCTCCGGATTTTAATCCCCTAAAAGTCCTTATTACCCCCCCCCCCCGGGTTTAAATTTTCCCCCCTAAGCCCCCTTGTTTCCTCTTCCGGTTTTAATTTCCTAAGCCCTTGCTCTTTTCCCTCCTCATAGCTCTTTAGATTTTTCAGGTCACAACCATAGGCCTACCTTGTCCTTAGGCTACCTTGCAAACTTCCATTCTCTTGCGTTAATCCCTTCACTCACTTTCAAACCTTTTTGTGCAAGTGCTCTCGTAGTTGAGCTTTGTGTTCTTAATCTTATCAAACAAGCCGGTGTCCACACACTCCCATGTCCTAAAAAAATCAAATTCATCATCATGGCTTCGTATGGTATCCCGTAAGGAAGAAATAGCCGTGAGATAAAAGATAGGGAGGGAAGTAGAGGGAGTAAAAAGAGGGAGTGAAGGAGGAAGAGTGGGAAACAGGTAAAAGATAAGGAAGGAGAAGACGGTGTAATTCCAAGAAGAAAAAGGGAAAGGTTATCTCACATTCGAACTACGATGCTGCCGAAGAAAGTCCAAGGTGTAGCGGCGGGAGGGTCATCTCCCGGTATCCATGTGGATATCTCCCCTCAAAGCCAGGTTTTTCCTCTTGGTGTTAATTTGGTTTTAAGTCAATCATGCAAAGAAAAATTGTTAAGGAAAGATATATTTGCTCGAGTTATTTTTTTACGAAGGAGTTAGCCTATGGACGACAATGTATACAAATTAGCTTTCTTCAAATTGCATCAAGCATTATAAAATTATAGGCAAGATTAACCATTTACTATAGTAATATATTCCTAAAGTGTAGAAATGATATCTTGCACCATTAGTCTTATTCCTTTCGCAACGAATCATGGTAAAATGGCTAAATTCATGGAAGGTTTCTTCGATGCTCAAATTACTAGGGAGTTATCTTTGCTAGTTGCACATCTTAGCAAGGCAACTATTGTTATTTGGCATGAGTTCATCTTTAAAGAAAACGGAAGTTAAATGTTAGGAATTAACAAGTATAAAAATTAGATATACGAACTCATTTGGAAAGAAAATGTAATAGGGAATTGCTGGATGACACTCTATTAACACTTTTCCCCTACTATTTGAGGACTTGGGACTAATAAAGTGTGTATACACCAATTTCTCAGCTAGGCCTTTGTCCCAAGAAGTATCGTCGCTCTTTGTATCATCTTGGCATTATGCTATATGCCAAATTAAACTGTATTGATTGGGAAAGTTAATTGTCACAAGGATAGTAAAACCGTGACAAGACGAGTAAGATTACTTTCTAAAAGCTAACCGAACCAATCTTTCCAAAAGCTAACCGAACCAATCTAAACATAGAAACATTCATACCCTAAACCCTTGACTACTTTCCTTACCGTAAGGACAATAATTTCATAAAGATAAGAAACTAGAAAACCCTAGGCTTGACATACGTCAGCTTAAGGAATCTAAACAGATTATTCCATCGCCGGACTTGCGCAACATGTATGAAATCATTTTGTGATCAATTCACAAGGAGAAAAGGGAAAAACCCTCTTCAAGGACGGCAGATCCTTACGCAAGTTATCTTGCAAAAAGACGTAGTGTTTGGATATCCTTCTAAATAAGGAAAGTTGTAAAATAGAAACTAGCATATCTAAGGTACCTTAGGGTTAACCAAGTTGGGTATACCCTACACCCGAATATAAAGGATCTTGCCAAGTTACAAGACATCTTGAAAACGACTGCTGATACACTCAAAAAGGAAAGAACACTTCTTTAGCAGTTTCCCATACAACTGGGTTGTCATTTATGTTGATGATTTGATTATCACAGGTGATAGTGATGAAGATATCCTTCATGTGAAAATGCTATTGAAGCAGAAGTTTGAGATGAAGGATTTGGGAGGGCTACGTTATTTCTTGGGCATTGAGGTGATTAGATCACCAAGTGGGATATGGCTCTTGCAGAGGCAGTATGGATTGGACATGCTGTACAAATATTGGATGACAGGCTGTAAGCCTATTTCAGTTCCTTTGGAGCAAAATGTGAAGCTGAGCGCAAATGCAGGTGAGCTTCTGGAAGACCCTACTATGTACAGACGCATAGTAGGAAGTTTGATTTATATATTACCAGGCCAGATTTGAGTTATGCTGTTGGATTGGTAAGTCAGTTTATGCAGGCTCCAAGGAAACCGCATTTGGATGCGGCTAGACGCATACTTAGGTATGTGAAGTCCACATTGCAGTATGGACTACTTTATGAGCCTGGGGTTCAGATACAGTTGCATGGATACACTGATGCTGATTGGGATGGTAGTATTTCTGATAGACGATCAAACACAGGATATGTGTTCTCTTTTGGGAGTGCTGCAATCACTTGGAGCAGCAAGAAACAACCTACAGTTGCCTTGTCGAGCACAGAGGCTGAGTATAGGGGTGCAGCAGTGGCTGCATGTGAGGTAGCTTGGTTGCATAAGCTACTTTATAATATGCATCAGCCTATAGATGGGCCAGTTGTCATTTATTGTGACAACATGAGTAGTATACACTTGGCAAATAACCCAGTCTATCATGCTAGAACAAAGCACATTGAGGTGCATTATCACTATGTGCGGGAGAGGGTTTTACTAGGTCTTATTGATATAGTTTATGTCAGCACAGAGGATCAGGTAACTGACATATTTACGAAGGCATTGGGCACAGAGAAGCTATGCAAGTTCAGAGACCTGCTTGGTGTGCAAGAATTGGGATTGAGCTCGAGGGGGAGTGTTGAGATATCGAGCTCCACTCGTGATATGCCAGGGTGACCGTTGTGCATTTATGTCAGCGACTTGTCAGTTGCAGATGCGGTTGGTACACCGCCCATGAATAATAGCTAGATGACAACTATCCTTAGCTACTCTAGTTCGTGGCTCAGTTAGAATGCCACCTTAGTTAGTTGAGTTTGGCTTGAGACGCATATATAGAGTTCTTCTATTTCTATATACTAGAGTTGTTTTTGGCTTACACAACTAAGAAGAGGAAAATTGTTTTCAACGTCCACCCTTGTGTGTATTCCCCCATTGTGCAAGCAAGAAAGCTACAAGTGAGGCTCCTTCCTTCTCTCCCACAATCTTGACACAACGATCTCCCAAGGCCCCCTTCATATGTTTTTGAAACCACACTCACACACACCCTTTTCACCGTGTATATATCCCTATAGGGCCTTTTCTTTAGGCTTTGTAAGCCTTTGCCTCCCGAAGAAACTAAGATCTTAAAGGTCTTATTACCCCCTTCTCGTGGCAAATCCCTTAACGATTCCTTGCCTCGAAAAAGACAAGAAGTGTATTGAAGCGACGGTGGAATTCCGAAAAGGAGTGTAAAGCTACTTCCATGTTCGAAGGACTACAACTGCGATGCCGCCTAAGAAAGTCCAAGGAGTAGCTGCGGGAGGGTCATCTCCCGGTATCCATGGATATCTCACGCCAAACCCAGGTTTTTCCTTTTTAATTTTATATCGGTTCTAATTCAATCACGCAAGATGAATTGTTAGGGATAAGATATATTTTGTCCTAGTTATTCACGACGAAGGAATTTAGTTTAATGAAACATGCAAAATAAATAAAGTATAAACATAGTTTTTTTCAAATAGCATTAAGCATTGAAACGAATCATGAGCACGATTATTTACCCACTAAAGTAGTATACTTCGGTCAAGTCTAGAAGGTATAAAATTGCATCTTGCACTATTAACCCCTATTTCTTTTTACAACAAATCATCATGGAAAGTGAAAATCTTGAAAGGATTCTTGCGATGCTTAAACTTTAGGAAGTTATCATTGCTAACTACATAACTTAGCAAGGAAAAGATTGCTTATTTAGCATGAGTTTGTTCGCAAAGAAAAGGGAAGATCAGTTGAATTTAACCTAACCTCAAATCGATGAGGTATATGATTGAAAAGTCAAGTGACACGTAGAAAACAGATCATACGAAAGTAATCTCGAAACTACCTTCTAGAGTTAACCAGACTAAAAATGCTGTGAAATATTTATTGGGAATGAATTAAAACCCAAGAAACGTTTATACCTTAAATACTTGCCCACATTCCCTGATTGTAGGGTCAGTAAATTGTAAACGTAAAAGAAATTAGGGTTCATCCCTGAGTTTCTTAAAAGAAAATAATAAAGCTAGGAAACCCTAGGTCTGACAAACGTCAGCTTAAAGAAACTGAAACGGATTGTTTCGTAACTCCATTATCGCTTAGTACGATGTAGGACTTGTGCGGCAAGTACGAAGTCATATGGTCTTGTGATCGATTCACAAGAAGAAAGGCTAAAGTCCCGCAATAAGGATGGCAGATCCTTACGCAAGTTATCTTGCAAAAGGATGTATACTTTGATATCCTTCTAAGTAAGGAAGGTTTAAAAAAAAACCGGAAACTAAAGTATCAAATGAACTTTAGGGTTGACCAAGTTGGGTTAATAGGGTACGCCCTAACCCAGAATATAAAGGATCTTGTCAAGTTGCAAGGCACCCCGGATCGAGTGCTAGATGCATTCAAAAGGAAAGATTCCTTCCTTAGCAGTTTGCCAACAACAAGATCGATCAATGGAAATGTTTGTGCTTGCTAGAGATTTTAGAGCACTCTTTGATTTATTAATTACAAATTAAAAGAATGTCCATACTTCAGGCTGAAGGCCTGAAGGGAGAGGCAGCTTTAGTTACCCCCGACTGTCTGCCTGACCCTAACCAAGGGGGTTGTGACCGCACCGGGAATGTGGACCGAACCCGCCGCGAGAGGTCTCTCCGTTGAGCGCTACTTGGAGCAAGAGGACGCTTGGGTGGTAGGGGGGCTTTGGTCGTAAATCCCTCGCCTTCCAGGTCCTGCACAAGAGGCTAACGTGACTCGGGATTGGATCTCGAGGCCCACATACTAGTCTACGGGCAGAAACTTGGAATAGTGATCCCTGTGGATTGCTGGATAGCCTTCGGGCGGATTGTGGATAAGCCTATGGGAAGAAATTTTGTATTTCAAAGATAAATATGATGATATGTTAATAAAGAACTTGTCTGATATTGTTTTTCTATGTCACGTGATAAGATTACGTGAAGGAACCAGTGCTTAACGGATTAATTACGTGGCAAACGCGGAAAGCCCTAGATCGCAAATCCCGTAACATTCCATGGGAGTGCCGGGCGGAGCTTTCTAGACATCCTTTACGATGGACTACTAAGACGTGTCCTGGATGATACTAGTGGACACGTTACAAATACTCCAGAATAACAAGACTAACATGCTGCAGTATGCTGGACCAATCTTTTCAGTAGGCCACCGTTGTGTTTGTCTAGGTGGACTTCTTCATCATCAATGACGTCTATGCCCATAGTACTCATAAATAATAATTATGGCAACACCCTGAAAGATGGTGACACAAGGAAAATGTAAACCTTGACGTCAGAAGCTCGTTTTAATACACTTGAGGAAGAATCTTGTTTTAATACACTTGATAAATCATTAATGTCATGAAATGATTTATAAAAAAAAGCTTTTTCCTAAGCTTTTTTGGAGAGAAAAGCATCAAGCTTTTGTGAGCCATATCAGGATGAGATGTCAAGGGCAGCACTGATTATAAAGAGGGACGTAACTAATGCAGGAAAGGGGGAGGAGAGAGAAAACGAAGGGTGGGAACAAAGTGGCCGAAGGAAGTTAGCGATGCAGTAGCAGAAGAAGGACAAAGAGGAGACAATGAAAGCTGCAGAAGACAACGACTAGTGTTGACAAGGGAAAGATACCCTCAGATAGGCAGTCGAATTCCATGTGGTATAAAGAAAAAGGAGCCCGTAGAGCCATAAAGAACAAGACCACGGAAGCAACTTTGACTACAAGCGATCTTAATCTAACCAGTATCTAAGTACTTTTCTTTTATAAATTGAAGGGGTGAACATAGTAGAGGAAGTAAACTAAAATTTTGGTAAGAGAATTGCCTACATCTACAAAGCAAAGACGAAGAAGAGGGTGGCCAAGTGCAACAATTCTGAAGGCAAAGTGTTTGTGTACAAACAGAGGATGGCATAGTCTAAGGTTGTTGTTCAACACTACAAGATATAGGCATTATACCGACGTTAAAAGTGACGAAAATGTTAATAAAGAAATTTGCCCATGTCAACGTAAAAAACGTTGTCATTGGCGATGCCATAGAACAGTTAATATCAACGCCGTTATCAACATTGCTATTGACATCGGTATTAGCGTCGCATTGAACGATGCTTTGCAATGCTAATAGCGACGCGTGCAGTAAATTTGCGACGCTAATAGCAACGGTAACAAGGAAAAAAAATTTGTGGCAGGGCAGCTATAGCACTATGTGCTTTATTTAGGCCATACAAAATAGTTTCAGTAATGTGTACAATGCTCGTGTAAATAAAGGCAAACACTACAATCGAAACGAGGCATAGACGCGCAAAGTCGGGCGCGTCTATCATTGCATCTATAAGTGCATGTAAAAGTGCGTGTAAATAGACACGAATTTTGCGTCTGTATATCCGCGTAAATAGACGCCAATATAGATGCGCCAGCAGACACACAATTATTTAACCACCTAAAATTGCAATTCACATAATTAAAAAACCAAAGTTAATAATTATTTAACCACCTGAAATTGGTTCTTGAGCATGCACGTGTGCGCATGATAAAAACTATAGAATTAAGAATACACATTGAATCATTGAATTAAAAAAATAGAGTTAATAATTACTTTTTCATTGCTCTCTAATGAATGGCAGTTCCTCCAGTTGACAAGCCTGATATAAGTAATTAGCGGCAAGCGACAGAAACCTTACAATTAGTAGCAAGCATTGCAATATGTATCTCGTAATTTCTCTACTTAAAGATGATAAAAAATACTTCCTTTTTATTATGGAAAATTCAATTTAGCTTTAAACTTGAATATTGATTCTTGAGTATGCACGTGTGCGCATGATAAAAACCATAGAATTAGGAATACACATTGAATCATTAAGCAAATTAAGTATGTTACAGTGAATGATCCATCTCATCTTCAATGAGATCAGCCCTTGCTAAACTATCTACTTCTAGGTCTATGTTACCAAGAGGTAACGAAACAAATAAGTCTATCCCACTATCAGATGTGTTGCTATATTGCTCAACAACTTCATCAATATCATCGACAATCACATTATTGTCTTCTTCTGCGTTTCCTTGAACATCCTCGCGAGGTTCATCTTATACTATATCACGCATATCATCCATTATGGTTTCATCATGCACATCATCATTAATTGTTGGATTGTCATCTGCTATCTCCATGTCGGTAATATTACCATATATTGGTTTTGAACGATTAGATATAGGGATGATATACCACCATCGGTTATTGTTTACCATTGGATGATACACAACCTGTATTTGAAAAACAAAAGCAAGAAACTTAAGTACTTATTATAGTGTGTATATGTATCACATGTATACATATAAAAAAATTAGCCTTTGCATATGTACCTGCTCGCATTGTTGAGATAGTACTAATGTGTCATTCTTGTTTTGGTAAAATTTTGTAGAGTCAATGTTTACAAAACCACTTGGATGACGTGTGATTGTGCAATGCTCACCATTTGTTACCACTTCTTTAAACCACTTCACATCCCATACATATATAAAGAATCGTTTGAAGTCAAGCTTCAAAATATCTTGGATCATGCCACAATAACCTTCCATGGTACCATTGGCATCCTCGAAGTGAGCAAGGACACCAGAATCTTTGGTATTTCTCTTTTCATCTATACGTTGAGTTCGAAGATGTTTACCCTCACACCAAAGTGCATTGAATAATGTGCACTAGTAGTAAAAGATAAAAGATCAAACATGTCAATTATTTATATAAAATAAAACTTATAAAAACAAATTAATTGATAGTATGTCTCACCTTTGATAAGCAACCTCGTATGTATTCCCACTCTTCTTGAGATATATTAATTTCCTCCTCTTTTTCCATTCTCTCCATTTCCTCATGTAACCAATCTATATCAATATGATGTGGGAGTGCATATAGATGATCTGGAAATGAGACATTACGTCCATATCTAGTGCAAAATTCTTGTCTTTCACTTTTTCTTCTTGCCCTTGCTTCATTATATAGTGTCACCCATTTTCTCATTACATCACTATTGAGCACACAAAAACTATTTAACTTACAAAGTTCTTCTTTTGTTAGCACTTTACTCATTTCTTTTCCTTGAGGTACTATAGAGGTCATCTTCAAGTCTTCATCATCTTTCCATAGTCGTGGTTGAGAGGGATCCACTTCAGTAAGATACCTCCTCTAGCTGTCAAATCCTCATGGCCCGGTTGTATTGGTCCTCAGTGATGAGACCCTCCTCATAGAAGTGAAGCCATGTGGCTGCGCGGTTATGGCCTCGATGGTAACCTACCTCTCTAGGAGTAGGTATCCTACCAACGATAGTAGTCTGCAAAACAATTATGATATATACAAACAATTATGAGTCACAATATATTAGAATAAATTATATAAAGAATTGAAAGAAATATAAATTTTAAAAAACTAAAAATCAAAATATACTTACAAACTCTGCCTCCCACGACTCTCTGTCGCCCGATCCGTAATGCGACGATCCCATAGTTTCCATTTGGATCCATCGCGCCTCTGCGTGCTAGCGACTCTTCACTTTCTCTGCTGCTTTCTTCTTGGCTTTCTTCCACTCTATGCGGTGGCACATAGGTGGTTGGCTATAGGCTCCACGCCCCTCCTCCTGCCTCCGCAGTGAGTCCTTGGCCCGTGTCATGAGGTGGGATCTTTTGTTGTGAAGCATATTCCTCACTTTTGTGTGTCCCCAATCATCCCAGAATCGCTGACCCTCAGGATTTGGATACCTCCTATGGACTGCCCTCAACACCTCCTGCCACAAGCCACTTTTCTGATTTTTGAAGGTAATGAAACAATCTTTATACGTCACATGCACGACGCTCCTCATGTACGCCATTACATCCCTTCCTTCATCATCATAAAAGATGCCACCAACATTTGTAACTCTATAGTACTGGTGTACAACCTCCTCTACGTGATCTACTGGTGAGGGTGATCGCTCGCCACCTCCTAGGCAACCCCCACACAAGCCTCGTCCTCCCCCTCGACTCTCCCTCCTCCCTCTTTGTCGACTACCCTGTGCCTCGCTAGACACACGTGCTTCTGCAGATGCACTTGCTTCTGCAGATGCACTTGCTTCAGCTGATGCACGTACAGGTGCTGCACGTGGAGTACCTGCATATGGAGTACCTGCATGTGGAGTACCTGCATGTGGAGTACCTGCATGTGGAGTTTGGGAAGTAGTGCTAGGCAAAGACGTCAGAGGCGTTCCAGACATGACACTGAACACCTCGTCCGCTGTGGGAGAGCGGCCAAGGTGTCTGGTCATCTCTCCCATGAAGTCTTCCCTACTAGGAAAACCTCCAAAAAATGCATTGACCCCCTACCAAACGAGGCCAATGTATCATTCATGCAATCTAAATCCGGGTCATTGCTAGATGAACCAGGATACGACATCTGCAAAAAAACACAGGAAAAAGACAAATTTATTTGCATACAAAAATCATATATTACCTACATTTTCAAAGAGCTTTCTTTAGACATTGAGCATAAAACTTAAGTGCTAATGCTTCTTATAAACAAGAAAATTGATAAACACAAACATAGGATTGGTCACATTTATCATTGCAAAAATATATTGTTTACTATCAGAGCTGGGAGAGCTGGCGCGTGTATCCTCGCATCTAAATTGTAGGTTAGACGCACCCTCAGACGCGCTCCCAAAGTCAACCTTCTGTCCAACGTGTCTATATTCGCATCTAAGATGCAGCAGAGACGCGGTGTCACACGCAAATTCAGGTCAATTTGCGCGCGCGTGTATCCTCGTGTGTAGATTTACTTGCACACGCACCAGCACACGCGCTCTAAGACGCACCCTCAGATGCTATGAGAGGAAACATTTTTTGCGTCTACACTGAAATGTAGACGCGCTATCAAACGCGCTCGGTCGGCTGATTTTAGCCCGATGACTGCCATTGATGATTTACAAAATGCAATACATAATGGAATCACCTCTCCTTGGCTTTCATTTTTCCCTTCTTGTGTGTTTGAAATGAAAGAAGAGGTGAGTCATGAGGAGGTGAGGCATGAAGAGACTAGGTGAGGCATGAAGAGACTGCATGTCGGCTAAACTCAAGCTTCAGAACCGCAAAAAACGCAAGAAAGGAAAGGCGCAGTTTGAAAAGAAATGATTTAAGTATGGTTTGAATTTTGACGTGTGCGTCTATTTTTACGTATATATGCGCGTCTATTGTTCAGATAGACGTGAGGATAGACGCGAATATAGATGCGAAAATAGACGCTAATATAAACGCATATGTAAACGTAGATATAGACGCACATTTAGGCTTTATCATAATTTTTTATTTTTAAGATAAGTTTTAAAAGTGAATTCTTATCATAAGTTTTAATGTATTTATGATGATTTTTGTATATTTAAAATTGAGATCTTATGTAAACATATGAATGATAAATATTTTAATTTGATGTTGTCATGAATTAGGTTTAATCATGTCATCGTCATCACCTAGTGCGGTGCTGATGAGTCAATGAGCACATCCTCAAGTGAGGATGAAACATTGCGTCTTCATAATCGAGATGCATGGCTACGACGAAAAATTAAATGCATGTGTGATCGTTGTCGAGGGTGTATTTTTCGAGCATGTCAAATTGCAATGTCACACCTTAGCTTGTATGGAGAATGGGACTGAGAAAAATCACCAGTATTCATTGTTTTTTTTTACCACTAAGATTGCTAGTCTATGTTATGGGAATTATATATCAACGTACATGAAACTCCCTTTTGTGGTTGAGCAGGATGCAGTGCCACATCCTCAGATGCTCCCTCCCGGGCATCGAGAGGCTGCAAAATGTCGACGCGAGGAGGCAGAGTCTTCAAGAAGAGTAGAGACTGACGACCATGATAGTAGCCCTCATGAAATGCCCCATCAAGTGGTAGAGGATGAGATTTTGGACAACATGGTACACCATCTATTTTTGCAACCGGTTCAGGGAGAAGGTCACTCTACGAAGCCAGATGATCCACTATATGTAGCATCATCTACTCCATTGTATGAAGGTTGTACGTACTCCATTCTTCGTGCGTCCCTCGAGATACCTAACTTGCAAACAATTTATGGATGGAGTAATGTCAGTTTGGATGCGTTATTGAAGTAGGTATCAATTCAGTTTGGCTTATGAATCATAATATTAATTGTTCTATTTTGAAATCAGACAGAAATATATGACGTTGGTGGTTTTTTAACTCACTTTTAAAAATATATGTAGGTTATTATCACAAATGCTTCCAAAAGGAAACAAATTGTCAACTAAGAGAGAGCAAGCAAGACATTAATTGACATCTTTGGGAGGCCTCGATTATGTCAAGATCCATGCATGTGTCAATGATTGTGTCTTATTTCGTGGGATTCATAAGTTCACACGAGAATGTCCTGTTTGTAGCAAATCAAGATACGAAGTGGAGATGAAGTCAATGGATGTGCCTCGTAAGGTTTTGCGATATTTTCCGATTGTTCCACATATAAAACTTATGTTCAAGTGTAAGTCTATTGGAAAGCTCATGTCATGGCATGCTAGTCATCGTTCAAGTGATGGAAAATGGAGGATCCCTGCAAACACATCGGCATGGCAACATATAGATAATTTGTGGCCCGTTTTCAAAGAAGAGTCAAGAAATTTGAGATTTGGTTTAGTTATGGATGGAATCAATCCATTTGGCATCAAAAGCACATCATACAGTGTATGGCCAGTGGTATTGGTGAACTATAATATTCCTCCATCCATGGCAATTAAAAAGGGACATGTAATGTTGTCCCTTCTGATTCTTGGAAAGTACAAGGTAAAAAACATGGACATTTACTTAGAGCCTTTGATTGAAGAGTTATAAATGTTATGGGAAGGTATTGAGGTGCAAGATACAAGTGCATCTGTATCCTCTAGAGATTTCACATTGAAGGCCATGTTGTTGTGGACCATGCATGACTTTCCAGGATACAGAGAGTGTTCAGATACATGTATATAACTCTATATTTGAAATTCAAGACTTGAATCAATTGCATTTTATTAATTCACTTGTTTTTTCAAGTTTAACCACGTTAGGATATTATGCATGTCTTATTTGCAGTCCCTCTCTAGTTTCCTCTAGGCCGACACGTTTAAAGAAGGTTATCTACGACAATCATCATCGATTTCTTCCTATTGACCATCCCAAATATGTTCTCCCTACTAATGGAATGACTCCACAGTCTCTAACCATTCAAGATTGGAAGGAGAGATGGATTAATGCCGACAGCCACCCTCCACTCGGCATGAGTCGGTAAGAAGTACATTTCTCTCGATTGACTTTAAAGTATTTAGCATGATGAATTGTTTACATAATATATTGTTTGTTTGTTAGGTTCTCTATATTTTTTCGTCTTCCATACTGGACTGAACTCAAGATCAATCACCTGTTGGACCCCATGCACATATTCAAAAATGTTGTATCTACATTATGGGATCACTTGATAGGGGCTCGTGATTCAGTTACTGTAAGGGAGGATTTACGTAACATTGATCACATGAGACGAGCATGGCCACGCATTGGACCCAGAGGAAAGATTGAGCTACCCCATGCACCTTGGATGTTGTCAAAGAATGAGGAAAAAGCAGTGAAGGAACAAATATGTAGCTTTTGAACACCCACAGGATGTATGAGATGTCTCAAGGGAGCCTTCATAAAGAAAAAGAAAGGAGGTGTGGAGCAACTATCTGGTTTGAAGTCCCACGATTGGCACAAAATGATTCAAGTAAGGGTATCTCTAACCATGAATATAGTAATTAGTGTTGTAACTATGTGTAAACTTTGGGGTATGATGACTTTTTTCTCAACTAATCATTTGATCTATGAATATTATTTACATTCAGTTCATACTTCCTACTAGCATATCCCATTGTGTATCCAAAGATGTATGTGATATCATTTACAAGATGGGAGAGCTTGTGAGGTTTGTATACATTGTATTTTTTCATTATATATCTTTGAATTTCTACACAAAAATAAACAATTCTCAAATACATATTGACAGATACGTGAGCTTGAAGGAATTTGATCCAAACACATTGCAAGATGCTCGAGTATTATCTATTGAGGTGGTTTGTTTGGTGGAGGAAATTTTTCCTCGATCCATTTTGACTACTCAATTACATTTACTCGTACATTTGATTGATGAGATCTCACTTTGTGGGGTAGTTCATGTAAAGTGGATGTTTTTTCTTGAGCGCTTCATGAAAACCTTGAAAGATTTTGTGAGGCAAAAAGCACGGCTTGAGGGAAGCATGGCTGAGGGTTGGTTAGTGCAATCATCCCTTGTTTATATCTCTGAATATCTTGCTGAAGTGGATCCCTCTCAACCACGACTATAGAAAGATGATGAAGACTTGAGGATGACCTCTATAGTACCTCAAGGAAAAGGAATGAGTAAAGTGCTAACAAAAGAAGAACTTCATAAGTTAAATAGTTTTTGTGTGCTCAATAGTGATGTAATGAGCAAATGGGTGACACTATATAATGAAGCAACGGCAAGAAGAAAAAGCGAAAGACAAGAATTTCGCACTAGATATGGACGTAATGTCTCATTTCCAGATCATCTAAATGCGCTCCCACGTCATATTGATATAGATTGGTTACATGAGGAAATGGAGAGAATGGAAAAAGAGGAAGAAATTAATATATCTCAAGAAGAGTGGGAATACGCACAAGGTTTCTTATCAAAGGTGAGACATACTATCAATTAATTTGTTTCTATAAGTTTTATTTTATATAAATAATTGACATGTTTGATCTTTTATCTTTTATTACTAGTGCACATTATTCAATGCACTTTGGTGTGAGGGTAAACTCAACGTATAGATGAAAAGAGAAATACCCAAGATTGTGGTGTCCTTGCTCACTTCGAGGATGCCAATGGTACCATGGAAGGTTATTGTGGCATGATCCAAGATATTCTGAAGCTTGACTTCAGACGATTCTTTATATATGTACGGGATGTGAAGTGGTTTAAAGAAGTGGTAACAAATGGTGACCATTGCACAATCACA
This sequence comes from Lygodium microphyllum, assembly GCF_053477565.2. NCBI lineage: Eukaryota > Viridiplantae > Streptophyta > Polypodiopsida > Schizaeales > Lygodiaceae > Lygodium > Lygodium microphyllum. Next base: position 132,222,049 of record NC_141159.1, read on the forward strand.
CATCATCCAAGTGGTTTTGTAAACATTGACTCTACAAAATTTCACCAAAACAAGAATGACACATTAGTACTACCTCAACAATGCGAGCAGGTATATATACAAAGGCTAATTTTTTTATATGTATACATGTGATACATATACACAATATAATAAGTACTTAAGTTTCTTGCTTTTGTTTTTCAAATACAGGTTATGTATCATCCAATGGTAAACAATAACCGATGGTGGTATGTCATCCCTATATCTAATCGTTCAAAACCAATATATGGTAATATTACCGACATGGAGATAGCATATGGCAATCCAACAATTAATGATGATGTGCATGATGACACCATAATGGATAATATGCATGATATAGTACAAGATGAACCTCGCAAGGATGTTCAAGGAAACGCAGAAAAAGACAATAATGTGATTGTCGATGATATTGATGAAGTTATTGAGCAATATAGCAACACATCTGATAGTGGGATAGACTTATTTGTTTCGTTACCTCTTGGTAACATAGACCTAGAAGTAGATAGTTTAGCAAGGGTTGATCTCATTGAAGATGAGATGGATCATTCACTATAACATACTTAATTTGCTTAATGATTCAATGTGTATTCCTAATTCTATGGTTTTTATCATGCGCACACGTGCATACTCAAGAATCAAGAGTCAAGTTTAAAGCTAAATTGAATTTTCCATAATAAAAAGGAAGTATCTTTTATCATCTTCAAGTAGAGAAATTACGAGATACATATTGCAATGCTTGCTACTAATTGTAAGGTCTCTGTCGCTTGTCGTTAATTACTTATATCAGGCTTGTCAACTGGAGGACTGCCATTCATTAGAGAGCAATGAAAAAGTAATTATTAACTCTATTTTTTTTAATTCAATGATTCAATGTGTCTTCTTAATTCTATAGTTTTTATCATGCGTACACATGCATGCTTAAGAATCAATTTCAGGTGGTTAAATAATTATTAACTTTGGTTTTTTAATTATGTGAATTGCAATTTTAGGTGGTTAAATAATTGTGTGTCTGCTGGCGCGTCTATATTGGCATCTATTTGCGCGGATATATAGACGCAAAATTCGGGTCTATTTACACGCACTTATAGACGCAATGATAGACGCGCCCGACTTTGTGCGTCTATGCCTTGTTTCTGTTGTAGTGTGACCAAAATGCCTCAAGTAAGTTTCCAGCCATTTGTTGACCCTTTCTGTTTGACCATCTGTCTTTGGATGGTAAGCAGTGGAAGGTGCTAATTGAGTGCCCATAGAGCTGAAAACTGCCCGCTAGAAGTTACTCATAAACTTAGCATCTCGGTCATGCACAATGACCTGTGGTAAGCCATGCAATTTGAAAACATATTCCATGAATTGGCTGGCTACTTGAGAAGCATTATACTGAGTCTTCGTGGGAATGAAATGGGCTACCTTTGTGAGTCTGTCCACAACTATATAGATGTTGTCCCAACCTTTCTTGGTCACCGGTAGGCCGGTGATGAACTCCATAGTGATGTGTGTCCACTTGCCTTCAGGCATAGGCAATGGTTGAAGTAGACCAGCTGGTTTTAAGGTGCTGTCCTTGTTTTGCTGACAAGGCATGCAGCCCAGGACAAAGTCTTTCACATATTTCCAAAGGCCTTCCAGTAAAAGCTTTTAGCAATTTTGTCATAGGTCTTAAAGACTCCCAAATGACCAGCTATGGGGGCTGAATGCATCTCCTGCATGATTTTTTGCTTGAATGGGGAGGTACGAGGGATGGCAATTCAGCCATTATACCATAAAAGCCCAATTTTCAGCTGATACAAAGAGTTTTCCACACATTGTCCCTGCTGTAATTTCTGAAATGCATTGCTGAAATCAGCGTCTAGTAGGCAAGCCTCCCGAAGCTTGTGTATCCAATCACTGTGTAATTCCATGATAGCAGAGACTTTACATGCCCACATTCTAGATAGGGAATCAGCCACTACATTTTCCTTCCCACGAGTGTGGGTGATGTCAAAGTCATAGTTTTGTAAGGTGGCTACCTATCTCCTTTGCTTTGGAGTCAGATTCGACTGAGACAAGAAGTACTTGAGTACTCTATGGTCGCTTTTCACTCTAAATCGGCTACCATACAAATAGTGATGCCATTTCTTGATGGCATGAAGGATGGCCAGCATTTCCTGATCATAGACATTCATAACCCTCTCATTTTCAGCCAGCTTTTGGCTCTCAAACGCTATGACCCCATGTTCTTGCAGCAAAACTGTACATATTCCTCTCCCACTGGCATCGCAGTGAATGGTGAATTTCCTAGAAAAATCAGGGCATACCAAGATAGGGGCTGAAGTAAGCAAATCTTTCAGTTGATTAAAGCTTCTATTTGCCAATGCATCCCAAAAAAATGCTTCTTTCTTTAGCCTATCAGTGAGAGGGGCTACAATAGTGGCTACAATAGTGGCATAGTGAATCTACAATAAAACAAGGAGAGACCCAAGAATCCTCTCAAGGAGGTGGTATTTGCAGGTGTGGGCCAATCTCTGACACAGTGCACTTTCTTTGGGTCAGCTCTAATGCTTGCTTCACTAACAATATGTCCCAACAAGTACTCAACCTCAGTTTGCATGAGCAAACACTTTGTCTCCTTAGCAAAGAGTCTATGCTGTCTAAGTATATCAAATATTTGCCTCATGTGCATAAGGTGAGCTTCCTTTGAGCGGCTATAAATGAGGACGTCATCAAAAAATACCAATACAAATTTGAATAAGTAAGGCTGAAGTATTTTGTTCATGAGGCTCTGAAACGTGGCTGGTGCATTAGTCAAGCCAAAGGGCATGAGTAAGAAGTGGTAGAGCCCACGATCGGTCATGAATGCAGTCTTTATCTCATCCCCTTCACGCATGTGTATCTGATGGTAGCCGGATCTCAAATCAATCTTTGTGAAATACTTAGCTCCCTTCAACTCATCTAATAGGTCATCCACCCTAGGAATAGGGTATGTATTTTTGATAGTGATCTTATTCAGATCTCTGTATAATCAATGCACATCCTGAAAGTGCCATCTTTCTTTTTGACCAGCAAGATAGATGATGCAAAAGGGGATGAGCTAGGCTCAATGAATTCCATATCTACTACATCTTTGACCTGCTTGGCCACTTCTTCTCTTTCACATTTGGACAGCCTGTAAGGGGGTTTATTGACCGGCTTGGAATGGGGCTCCAAATCAATGGGATGATCAACCGCTCTCTTGGGAGGTAATGCTATAGGTAGCTGAAACAAGTCACCATACTCCGCAAGTAGAGCCTTAAGGGCTGAATTATCCTACATTTTTCGGGATTGATCTGCGTTTTCCTTGTTTAATTGCAGCACAAAAATCTGGGAGCGTTTCTTGAACTCTTTCTTGAGCTGCTTGGCTGTAATAAGCTGAAATTCACTGTTGTTTTTAATTCCCTGCAAGTGAACAAGCTGTCCAGCCCTGAAAAACTACATGTAGAACAATGAAAAATCCATGGAAATGGTGCCCAAAGTTTTTAGCCAATCGCAGCCCAACACAATGTCTATTGGTCCCATATTGAGTGCAATCAAATCCACTTTCTTCTCATAATTTTCAGCAAGCTTAATAGGTCCAGCTGGACATACATGAGTACTAATTTTGTCACTCCCATTGGCCACTTGCACCCTCATTGGTTGCTGTAAATCAGAGACAAAACATTTCAGCTTGTGCATAACTGCTCTATTTATGAAATTGTGTGTGCTACCACTATTTACCAAGACAAATACATCTTTCTCATGAATCTTTCCTTGAAGACGAAGATTGTTGGGGCTCTTAGATCCTGTCCAAGCATCCAGGGAGATAGTACAAACAGTGGCAGTAGCATGTGAATCATTCTTATCACCCATATTCACATCCACATGACCGTCGGGGTCAAATGGGAAAGTGTCAGCCGGGTCAAAGAATTCTTCTTGCCCACATTCCTCTTCAACCTCAAAGTTGGTGTCATCCCTCGGGGTGCGTGCATCCCTTATTTGTTGCTGAACATCTTCATTTGCTTTGTTTTTTCCCCTGTTACCCGCCATGTCTAAGTGTAGTCCCGTGAGACCACTTGTCACTATTTTGGCTATAACTAGAGCTAGACAACTCCGATTGACTTACTTTTTTGTTCAAAACAGAGGCAGCAATGCCCTCTTTGAGATGAGCATATGCACGCATTCCCAGGTTTTATATAGAAATTTTTGTAATTAGAATTGTGGGACTATTCTATGTAGTCCAGCACCCTGTCCACACCTAGGAAAGGCATGTTGTGGGCTATAGGTACTTTGTATGCTCCAAGTGGGTATCCAAAATTGAACAAAGTTCTTGGCAAGGCCTCAAGGTACTCTCCAAGGTCAGCACCTCAATTCTTGGGAGTGGCAACACCTCTGCAAATGCAAGCCATTTCTCCAGCACTCTGAAACAGTCACAAGAGGGCTAAAATTGGGTTCTCCTTCTATTGCACTATGGGATTCACTGTTTGCTTGGCATCATGCATCACTTGAGCACCCTTTAGCATGTTTGGCATCACTTCAGCATTACTGAGCACGAGAATAATCATTTCCATGATCGTATCGACAAGGTAGGCTCTCATACATGCATAATCACTACCATTAGTACATACATGATTGCATAGGTGTATCCAATTATACATACATCCATCTTCAACCCAAGTAAGGCAATGCATTCCCATACATCACTGCATACATGGCTGCATGCATATCTAAGGGTACATTTGCTGATGTACATCTGTACATCCCATGCACACAAGAGTGTGTTATGTCATAGTCATCAAAATTCTATCATGCCAAGTCCATTTCTCAAATTTCCCAAGAAGTACATGCACCTGCAAATGAGTTTTGGGCTTCGGATCACCGGGAGGTGATATTTTAGATATTATCTCTTGTAAATATCCAAAAGTTGTAGATGACTTCTAGAATAGGATGACATGTAAAAGAAAGCAACTCGCTTGGCATCGGGCTTTTCCTCACCCGGAATATACATGGCAGACATTTATTAATTAAACACCCAGCATGAGATGCATTTTAGGAATCAAAATTTTGGGCTTTTCATGAAGTGCATGGAATTGGAATGGGAAATAGGGATAGAGAGCTTACCGGCAGTGACTCACTGCCTACTCACCCTTATACAATGGATATCTTAATCAATTCTTGGCTCAGTCAATTCACTGCAAGAAGCCAAACGGGTTATGGGTAAGCAAAAATATAATCTCAATGAAGCTTTAGCATGAGTAAAATCCATTTCAATGCCATAAGATCAAAGGGGAATGACTGAGATTAATATTCAGCATGCATACAATGTCTGGGACTTACCTACTTGGACTCATACATTCTCTCAAACAAGTGGATAGGATTCAACAAGAGGCTTAAATGGAGAGAATGAGAGCCAAGAATCGGTTACCTTGAGTCGTTTGAAGAAGAACGCAGTCATTAATGCCACTTCAGTCCTTCATGAGAGCTCCAATTTGATCCTGCATGCTCCATGGCTCCAAGATGGTTGTGCTCCGTCAAGAAAGGATGAAGTCAAGCTTGGGGAAGAAGGATTCTTCCATGGGGAAAGGGTATTGCTTGCATAGACTGATCAAGGGGGTGATTCCTTCCAAATGAGCACTCCATAATGCCTTCTTGCTTCCAAGAAGCCTTCAAATCTTGAGAATGAGCTCCAATGTGGCTATAGCTTGGGGGTAGGATGGCTCAGGACCTTCCCATGAAGAGCTCTTGCTGAAATTGAAGCTCTACTTCCATAGCCATGGCTGCCCACAAGTGCATGTCTTCAAATCTTGCTTCTAATCTTCTTCCCATGCTTCTTGATGGCTGAAATCTTGAGCTAGGCTTGAAGAGGGACTCACGGGACCAAGAAAAGACCAAAATCTTCAAGATTTTGAGCTTGATAACAAGCTTCCATGGCTGCCATGGATTGCACAAGATCAGGGTTTCTTGAAGTGGGAAGAGGAGTCCAAGAAGCTGAGAAGGAAGCCTTCAATGTTGACCTAGGGACTTGCCAAGAGCTAGGAGTGAGATCCATGGAGGAGAGGAGGGCTAGGGTGCTGTCCAACATGCCAGGAAGCAACCCGTTTTTTGTGCCGCAAATTACAGGGCTGCTCTTGGAGGGTTGGGGATGACCACCCAGCTCAACCCTACTTGATCTGTGGCTCCTGAGCTTCAGAGATGGAAGGGGAAGGGCTAATGCTTCATGGAAGAAGGGGGAGAGCAAGATTTGGGGCTGGTTTCCTCCATGGGAGCTTGTAGGAAGCTTGTGGAAGGAGGAGAGAGAAGACCCTCCCTGAAATGTAACCCCAGCTAGACTTTCTTCTAATATCGGTGACCACGGTTACTAAGAGTTTACCTTCAAAATGGGCCAAAAATGACCCACGAGCTGCCAAAGTCGGTCTTCTCCCCTCCAAACTTGGTCCAAGCCACCATTAATGCTTTTGCCTGCAGTCCTTGTGGTCCAGAAATCTTTGGGAACTCCCCTACTGCTCCCTATACTGTGTACCTGTGACTTAAAAATTCATGTGACTAGAAAATTGTAATTGGGTAAAATGAGAGACTAACTGGGACCAAGAACCTAGGCTCTGATACCAATTGTCAAGGAGAGGAACTGGGAGAGAGAAAGGGGAGAGAGAAGACTGCAGAGAAGAAGAAGAAGAACAGAAGAGAGAGAAAGACAGTTACAAGGAGAGAGAAAGACTAGAAATAGAGAGAGAAAGACTAGAAAAGAGGAAAAGAAGACATGGAAGCTTGGAGAGCAAGGTGAAGGAGAAAGAAGACTTGTATATTTATAGATAATGAAAAATTAAGTCTCTCTCATCTTATATACCAGCCAGTGTAGCTAGTATTTCCCCGTTATTAAATCCCCCTCTCTTACAAAAAGTGCTTTAAAGACCCACTGAGCCGGTAGTAAGGGAATTTTCATAAATTTTCGGCATGTCATATGGGACTTCTGGAGACACCCTACAGTGGGGGACTTTGAAAGATGGACGCCATAAATTTTTGGAGGTTGATTTGGACGCCGGACGCGGGAGATAGGTCAGATGGGAGGCCAAGGGCCAAAATGGCCAAGTGGAAATAAACTTTCGAAAGTCCAAAGGTTGTGCCTTTTGGCAGCTCCCTTTAGGGGCCCCTAACTTCTAAGAATCAAGAGCCACAGCTCTAAAATTATATGAATTTTTTATTGGAGAATAGAGAAAAATGAGAGAAAATAAGAAAAAAAATTAGAATATGCCTTAGAAAAATAGAGAAAAATATAATATGTGGTTGTGGACGTATGATAGTGGCAAAGCATGAGGTTTGGTGTCAGTTTGCCCTATTTTTTTGTCATAGTGTGTGATTTATTGCTCTTTATATATTAAACCATGACAAAACAACCTCTATACACCTATGCAATGAAGGAAAACTTAAATAGTGAGGGGAAGTAGGATTTTGTGCAACATGGTATCTCCTAGATCTCGCTGACAAAGAGAGAGGTCTTGTGCAAATGTGTTTATATGTAAAAGTAGCACATCTAGGGGCCAATCCCCAAGATGTAGGAGAACTACAATGGAGCCATGGAAAATAGCGAGCGGGGTGCCTCCTGTGTTTGTGTGGATACGTGGCACTTATTGCCAATATGTGTGGGATACCCCCTTTGAGGGGTTTTGGGGAAGGTGCTGTTGGATTTTTATCCAGATACAAACGCAATATTAGATGTATCTAGTGAGAATTTAGTTATTACACAGACGCTCCTGGCCCACGAGGCCGTGTGGTGGTGGAGGTGTCTGTTGTGTGCATGAGGTCCGGCTATTGCCATAGCCAGTGCTAGCCCATTTTTGGTCCCATCAATGGTGCATCTGCCGGGAACTGCCTCAAAGTGGTTGTTTCTGAATCTAGGGTCTCTTGGGACCTACTGGTTAGTTGATTTCCTTTTTGAAGAGATCCATCAAGTCAAACTCTAGAAAAATGAGAGAACCGAGAGGGCTAGGACGAAGGGCCGAAATCAATAGGCGTTATTCTCCTAAAAGGAGTAGTCCTAAACCTATTCTAGGGAGGGGTCTTAGTAACCTTAGCCTGAATCAAATTCCGTCAGGAGGTGGAAGTTCTAGTACTTCCCCCCTCCCAATTAATCTGCCTACTTCAAGTGGTGTGACAGCTTTGCGTGTCTCGATTTCATTAGAAAATCCTATCATTGCCATGGCGCAACCTATCGAAATCCCTGCGGGAACTGCGGATTTGCTAGCCTTAGGTTTCCCCCTACCTAGTTTTAATGGGTTAGTGAAAGAGGATGGTGAGTTCATACAAGGGAAATCCAAAAGTTGATGTTTAACTGCCGCATCCAAGAGGAAGGGCATCTAATGATGTTCTTCTACATGACCCTGAAGGGAAGGGCAGCTATATGGTATCATGGCCTCGAGATCGGAACCATAACCACCGTGGACTTATTTTATGAAGCCTTCAGAAGGGAGTTCGCCTCTAAGAGGGGTGGCTAGTATTGGCTGCACGTGTTGAATTTGACATGCCAAGAACTGCATGAAGACATACGAGCGTATGCCAAAAAGATCAAAGAGGTTTTCTGTAAATTGGATGCCTTTATCCCTATCCCACCTGCTGCCTAGTTACAATACTTCTTGCATAGTCTTGATTTTAACATCTAGGTGCAGCTGAGTAGTGTCACCTTGGCGGATATAAACATTTCCATTAGACGAGCGCAAGAAATAGAATCCCATCTGCAAGCAGCCTATGCTTCTCAAATCAATCCTAATATGGGTCTAACCTCGGGAAATAATTCGCAACTGATCAATGGTAGTGGAAGCCAAGGGATAGGGATAGCCAACCCTAATGAGAGAGGGAATATGGTGCTAAATGTGCCTTTCTTGCCAGCTCCACCTAGTGTGACTATGCCTATCGCTAGTCAGATGCCTCCAAATGTGGGAGGCCAAGCAGCGAACCCTAATATCATTCCTATGGGTCAGCAACCAATATAGCCAATGACTAATCAAATTGTGCAGCCAAGGGACCGATGGGTAAATGATCAGGGCTATGAGTCGAGTGCGTCAAATTTCCTTAGCGAATTCAAGGACATGATGAAGCACTACATGTATATGATCTCTAAGTAATATTGGCAAATAGCCGTTGACGTTAATTTCTTAAAGAAACAACAGAATCTGATAGGGAGTCGACGTCCCAAAGAGGGTGCACCCTCTAGATTCAGCTGCAAATGGTGTGGTGGGCAACATTATTCACGTAATTGCCCAAATGACAAGAATCTTTTGCAGCTAATCAAGTTGTCGCCAGGAGTACGTAAGGAATTTAAAAAGATCTTGTGTATGGGTTATATCGTAGAACCCTTGGGAATAGTGCAAGTAGGAGATGACTGGTTTGAACATTCCGAAAAACATTGCCCAAGGGTTGCAGCCTATGTTGATGGGATTCTAGCGGATAATGTTATCATTGACACATGATCCTTGGTTAATATTATGAGTTGAGAATTGATGGAGAGGTTGGGTCTTGTGATTCTGAAAGATGCCTCCACAATCCTTAGAATGATTGACGATAGTCTGAGATAGTTGGAGGGCTAGATTACTAAAGTCCAAGTAACAGTTGCCAATGTAGAATGTCTATTGGACTTTAGGGTAATCCCATTTGCAAGGCGTCCAAGTTACCAAGTATTGCTTGGTCGACCTTGGATTTTGCAAGCAAAATTTTAAGTAGATATACCCGCTGGTAGATTGATATTTGGCAGAGGTGTTAGACGTGTGGTAGTCGATGCATATCCTGAATCACCTCAAAGTGAACGAGCTCCCCTGTCTTCTATAGAGTTAGAGACAATGAAAGATGTGTTTGCAAAGTGAGACGTCGTTGACTAACAAATCCAAAGAGGGATCAACCACAGAAGACGTCTATCAAGTAACGTTGAACGAGCCATTAGAAGCTCAAGATAGAATAAGGGACACAGATGTTATCGAGCTAAATCTTGGTATGCCACACGATGAGTGTCCCATAAAGCTAGGATCCATGCTTAGTGCCAAGGAATGGGAAGATTATGTCACTCTGATCCAAGAGTTTTGGGATATTTTTACTTGGAGTTACAATGAACATAGGGGCATTCCTTCCAGCCCCGTTGTCCATACAATTTTGTTGAAGGAAAGAAGCCATCTTGTGTGATAGCAAGCCAAGCGTATGCCATTTGAGTTGCAGGATGGGCTGTTTGAGGAGTTACAGAAACTGCGAAAAGTGGGTTTCATATTCCCTGTGAAGCACACTGAATGGTGTTCACCAGTTGTGATCAGGAAGAAGAAAAATAATCAAATCCGACTATGTGTGGACTTTTGAGAGTTGAACAAGCAAATAGTTAAGGACTACTACTGACTGCCCTTTATCAACCAGATTCTGGATCAATTGGCGGGTAGGGAGATATATTCATTTTTGGACTATTTTGCAAGCTATAATTAGATGGCGATCGTAGAATAGGATAGGCTCAATACGATGTTCATAACAGTCTTTGGGACCTTTGTGTATCATGTGATGGCATTTGGCTTATGCAATGCGCCTGGTTCTTGGCAACGAACTATCAATACGACCTTTGGTGACATTTCCCCTGAGGAGCTAAAGGTATTTATTGAGGATTTAGGGGCAGCCATTGTGAGAGAAAAGCAGTTGATTATTTTACAAAAATGTTTTGAGCGATGCAGAAAATTTTGCATAGCTCTCAATCCCAGGAAGTGCATTTTTGGTGTATCTTATGGACTCCTGCTTGGCCATGTAGTCAGCTCGGTAGGGATTGCAACAGATCCTAAAAATATCAAAGCTATAGTCGCCATGAGTCCACCACATACCCCCAAAGAAGCCCACAGCTTTCTGTCATCAGTTGGATATTATCGACGGTTTATAAACGCTTTGGTAGAAAGGACGTTGCCATTGACAAATCAGTTATCCTTCAACTGTTTATTTATGTGGAGTGACCCTTGTAAGGTGGCTTTTGAGGATGTAAAGCAAGAACTTGTAAGAGCACCTGTGTTGAAAGCATCGAAGAGGGGTGAAATGTTTTATGTCTTTTCAGCAGCTACCATGCATAGCATTAGCTGTTGTTTAGCACACATGTGGGAAGAGAAGCGATATCACCTGATTGCTTTTGCCAGTCGGAAGCTGGGTGTATCCAAAATTAATTGTACTTATATGGAAAAGTTGTGCTTTGTGATGGTTTTTGTGACTAAAAAGTTCATGCACTACATCCTTTATGAGAAGATTGTTCTTTATACGAAGGCGGAAGGGCTAAGACTACTGATGAATAAGCTACAATCGTCCGACCGTTTGGCAAAGTGGTTAATCACTTTGCAGGAGTTTGATTATGAGATTAAGAGCAAGTCACCCAAGTTGCAAGGTATCATAGAGTGCCTTGTGGACTTTGGGGAGCCAAAAGGAAGCTCTGGCTGAAGGTAGTGACTACAACTCATTGTTCAAGATTGACACAACGTCTATTCCCTCCTAGTATGTGGTGATAGCACATTATTTGTCTACACGAGAGATGGGAGCTAGTCTATTGAAGTCAGAAAAATGAAAGATCAATCAGCAGGCTTTAAAATTTATAATAATCGCAAGCACATTGTATCGGCAAGGGGTAGATGATATCTACTCCCGATGCGTAATGCCTGACGAGGTCCCTTTCATCTTAGAAGAGTGCCATGACTTTGCTTGCGGAGATCATCTTGCTGGGCAGCTAACTGCGCAAAAAGCCTTGAAAGCAAGATATTGGTGGCCAGCCATCTTCCAAGATGCATTCGAGTAAGTTAAAAGATGCGACATCTGTCAACAATATGATAGTTAAGAGAATAGGAAGCAACCACTCACTCCTATTATGGTGATCCTTCCGTTCAAGAAGTGGGGGATCGACTTTGTGGGCCCTATTACTCCATCGTCCATTGCACATAAAATATATATTATTGTAGCAACTGATTATTTTACTAAGTGGTCGGAAGCACGTGCAGCACGGAAAGACGATGCAAAGGAAACCGCGAGTTTCTTAATTAGAGAAAATAGTATGTTGATTTGGTTTGCCAAAATAAATAGTATCGGACCGGGGGACGTTTTTGGAACAAAGTGATAAAAAGCCTAATTGAGGCTTGGCACATCAAGCACAATAAAACAACCCCCTATAACCCACACGCCAATGAGCAGTTCGAGGGTACCAACAAGTAGCTTGTGTGCATTATGTCTAAGGTAGTATCGGAAAAGAAAAGAGGTTGGACAAAAAGTTGTATGTGGCCGTGTGGGCGTACAATACGACATTCAAACGAGCCACTGGTCACACCCCATTCAAGTTAATATATGGAGAGGAGCGCATCCTACCTCTAGAGATCGAGTTGCCAACCATAAGATTTGCGATCAATCATTCTTTGGGGATGGGAATGCCCTCTTAGAGCACTTTACGACTTTGGCACACCTCGACGGGATTAAATTGCAGAGCTTGCTACATCAGGAGGTGACCAAGAGTTGGATGAAGCAGCTCCATGACCTAAAAGCAAAGAAATACACTTTTAAGAAAGGACAGCTAGTGTTGTACTATGATGTGCAGCCGAAATGGGAGGGTCCTTATAGGATTGTCAGGATCGGGAATAATAAATCCACAGCATTATTGGTAGATCTTGAGGGTGTGGAGTTTAAGAATAAGGTTAATCTTAATAAGATTAAACCTTTTTTTTAAAATTGCACTAATGACATAAGTGCCTTGCAGGCCTATGCGCGATTGATCAGATATCTGTAAGGAAACAACAATAGAGGTTGATGGGTTGATTGATCCCTTATTTGGATCACCCATACTTAGAGCAACGATATTATCAAGGAAAGCTCATATGGTGGAGTAAAGGCTATAAAGTGACTGAGCAAGATGATGGGACATTCTTTTGGGAGATTAAGGTCTTCTATCATCACTGTTTGTAGATTTTGATGAGTGTCCTTGTAGTCTTTAATGATGAAGGTGGGATGGATCCATCAGTTCATCTTCTAAATATGTTGAATTTTGACTATCATAATTATGAATAGGGGAGTTCCGGATGAGTGGCTGTCTAAACCCGTTGTGATATACACATTATATTTCGATGGAGCGTCCAAGGGCCTTAATAAAAAAGGGAGTGTTAGAGTAGTTATCCGAGATCCCCGACGTAGAGTTACAATGAAATTAATTGCTTATCTCAGGGTAGGATTCACTAACAACATGGTGGAGTATAAAGCCTTGATTATGGGACTCAATATTGCCAAGAAATGTGGTATTCAACAATTGTTAGTAAAAGGGGATTCCCAGTTGATCTTAAATCAACTCAATGAGACATATACAATTCGGAATCCTATCCTTCGTATGTATCATCGCATTGCTATAACCCTACTTGATGAGTTTGAGAGTGTGTCTCTTTAGCTGATTCCACATTCTTGGAATCAATTTGTGGACTCACTAGCCCATTTTTCTTATGAAGAGGACCTCTTCTTTAACTGTGGTCCTAGTTCGGATGTTGCTCTTGATAAAGAGACAGGACCTGATCGTTTGTGGGGAATGTTATTAGACCATGCGTTATATGGTAGGCGATGGTTGATATGGGTAATGCGATGAGTAGTCGAGACCCATCTACCACTATTATTCTAGACCCATAGGTTGGTCAGACGACATGTTATGCATATGCCTCTTGCTATATATGTAGGAGGTATGGGTCACAACTTGATGCATTTAGTTTAGGGCTGAGAGCCCTCTTTTTCCCCTTGGAATAGAGCGTATTTTCGTATACCTTCCTTCTTTCAAGGGGGGATCTACATGAGCTAGCTTTTCTTATTTCTTTAGGCCAAGAGGGCCAGTTAGTTTGCAGTACAAATGTAATCTCTTTAGGCCAAGAGGGCTCTATGTCTATTTGGTGTAGGTACGATTAATGGTTTGTTTTTTAAGTGGTTGCATCATACAGGTTGATGAAGTCGCTGGACAGTGCCTTTGCTGGGAAGGAGCTTCTTGTGGCCATCCCAGGTGGTTTTGCCCCCTTTTCGAGTTTTTTTTTCCCTTAAGTAAGTAACGATACATGTGTCAGTGGGTAATTTCTTTTTGTTTGTTGGGGACCGGCAATCAAGGCATGAAGTCCCAGATTTAGGTTATGTATGTCTGTGGGAGATCTGAGTAGTCATTGCCTCCTAAAAAGGCATTGCCAGGCACTAAAAGACCTCTTTTTGAAGGAAGTTCTAGTGACCCTATTCTGCTACCTACTAGCCAGCCGTTCTAGGAGGTCTTGTTAGTGTGAGGTAGTTAGAGAAGCCTAATAAAATGATGATATAAAGAAACACAACCCTAAATATCCGAGAGACAATCTATGAATTACGAAGGTGTGTAAAAAGGGGTTCTAACCCTACAAAAAATAGAAAAGGAAAGAAAGAAAAGTCCTTGAGCAGTTGTTTATTGCCTTGCAAGGGCCTGGTAGGTTCTTGGGGACGAGTTAGAACCCGGAGCCAAATGCCTTGTCTTCCTAGGGGTGGCATCTAGCTAGAAAAATAAGAATAAGAGAAGTTTGGAGTGAAAATAAAAGCGAGCGTTAGAAAAGGATTAAGTGTCGCCTTGCGAGGGCTTGGTAGGTTCTTGGGTACCGAGACAAGACCTGAGGCCGATGCCTTGTTCTCCTTAGGTCACTACACGCAGCTCCCTCCTTTTTACACACCCGTGTATGGGAACATAAGAGCCTAAAAGGCCAATGTGCTAAACAAAACAATACCTCTTGATCAAGCTATAAGTGTCCTCGCCTAGTAGGAGTTCCTAGTTGAGTTGTCCTTAGTTAGGTAGGTAGCTCAGACCACCACTTGGGATGACCTCTTGGATAGTTTTTTTTCGCTTGGCTTGTTGGAACATCAGGTTAGTGACACGCTTTAGGCTCTTATCAGATTATGCTAGGTCTACTCCTCGTGGATTTCATGCCTTGGTTTTGTCAAGGGGTAGGGTGAGAACTGCGATGTCTTTTTATGTGTATTTATTTTGTATCATCTTGATGCTTCCTTTGGTTGTTTCTGTGCAAATCTGTTCGTGGGATTCAATGGGCTGAGTTGCCCTATCACGTGGTCGCCAATGATAGATGATTTTTTATGCTGAGAAGTGCTTAAAAATAGCCAAAAACTCCGAATTTCAAGGGAAAAATAGACTTCGTCGAAGGCGGCAGCTGCAATTAGTACGATTTTAAGCGGCAATGCCCAAAAGTGCTTTAAAGACCAACCAAACGGCGGTCGGGAAATTTTCATAATTTTTTGGCATATCGGATGAGACTTCTGGAGATGCCTGGTAGTTGGGGACTTCGAGACAGACGCCCAAGAATTTTTAAAGGTTGATTTGGATGCGGGACGCGAGAGATAGGCAGGACGGGAGGCCAATGGCTAAAGTGGCCAAGTGGAAATGGACTTTAGAAAGTCCAAAGGGTGTGCCTTTTGGGGCCCCCTAAATTCTCAATTTTTGTAAGGGGGCATTTTTTCGGTGGTGCTAATCAAGAATGGTGCCTTCTTCACGCGAATTTTTGACGGATGGGTGGGCTATGGTGGCTATAAACACCCCCCAACTGATTAGATGCCCAATCTACATCTTGTCTACGCTTCCTATTGTTGCCTTGAGCCTTTGAAATGGCTACCCAATTGTTGAGTTTCAAAATCAATCTTTCTCTCTCCTCCCTCTCTCTCTTTCAAGAGGCAATTCATTTGGGAAGAATAAAGAAGAGAACCGATTGAAGGATGCTTGTCTGGCATGGCACCAGATCGATGGTGAGCTAGAGTTGGCTATTTGGAGGTAGGTTGAGCCTTGAATGAGGGCTGATCTGCAGTTCGGCATCAGATTTTAAAACCCGCAAAGAAGGAAAAACCGGTATTTCTATTTTACAAAGGAAAATTGCTTGTTTTTGACATTTGATTAAGCCAATGTTGTTCTTATGGAGTGAAAATTGGTAGACATGTTGTTTACTATTTGCTCTATGCTTGCATGATGAAAAAATCAAAAAACATAAAGTCAAAATTCTAGAAATAATTTTTAGAAACCCGTAAAACATGCTTTTTATGAGAAAAAATGTGATTTTTGGTGTTTTCGAGTGGAATAAACCAATACACATGGGATAAAATGCTAATAAAATCTATATTTTTGCTATTCTAAGAATCAAGAGCCATAGCTTTGAAATTATATTAAATTTTTTTGGAAAAATAGAGAAAAATAGAAAAATAAGAGAAAAATAGGAATACGCCTTAGAAAAATAGAGAAAAATATAATATGTGGTTGTGGACGTATGATAGTGGCAAAGCATGAGGTTTGGCATCACTTTGCCCTATGTTTTTATCATAGTGTGTGATTGATTCCTCTTTATATATTAAATCATGAGAAAACAACCTCTATACACCTATGCAACGAAGCAAAACTTAAACCGTGAGGGGGAGTAGGATTTTGTGCAACATTTTGAGGGTTGAAATAATAAAAATTCTGATTGATTGTTTTTCTATGCATAACATTTAGGCTTGCCTTGGTGCTAGATTCTTGCAATGAAGCATATACGTATTAGTTGCAATTCATGAGAAGACTGTTTGCGTACTAGCACATAGGCTGATTTCAAAACACAACTTTTTGTGCGCAATGAGACATCCACTATTGCTTTGATCATACATATGGTATCAACTCCTGGAAATGCATAGTAATTTTTTGAATTATAGTTGACCCACACTTGAGAGGGTGAGATTCCCCTTGCCATAGGTTAGTCGTTTGTTTCTTGGGGGAAGTTATTAGTGAGGAAACATGGTATCTCTTGGATCTCGTTGACAAAGAGAGGAGTCTTGTGCGAATGTGTTTATATGTAAAAGCAGCACATATAGGGACCAATCCCCAAGACGTAGGAGAGCTAAAATGGGGACACGGCAAATAGCCGGTGGAGTGCCATCTATGTTTGTGATATGTGGCACTTATTGCCAATACGTGTGGGATACCCCCTTTGAGGGGTTTTGGGAAAGGTGATGTTGGATTTTTATCCAGCTACAAATGCAATATTAGATGTATCTAGTGAGCATTTAGTTATTACAGACGCTCCTGGCCCGCGAGACCGTGTGGTGGTGGAGGTGTCTATTGTGTGCATGAGGTCCGACTAGTGCCATAGCCAATGCCGGCCCATTTTTGATCCCATCAGCATATGATGACACACAAAAACTACCTTTATAAGAGGATAAAGTATCAACATTTCCACCTAAAGAGAGCACATAGTCTTTAGATGAACGCTTAGTAGAATCCATCAGAAGTCCTTATACATCATTAACAAAGATAGAAGAAGAAGAGAACAAAGAGATTGCACAAATTTTTGAGACCTGAGGCTTTGAAAGATGGATTCAAAAATGGATAATTTTGATAGACTTGGGGATGGCCTTATTGAGAATCATGGACTTTTAGATTAAACTTATGATACATGGATAGTACTTATAAGTGTTAGTGCCTATTGAGGTGGATTTACTTCTTTTTGTTCCATGTGAGAAGAAGTTGGTAGCTTGTGATTAGAAGAGGAACAATAGTATGTCAACATTATTGTAAGCACGACTTCAAGTAGAAAATGGCATGGCAGTTGGTGTTTTAGAGAAGGCTTCAATTTACATTGGTTTTTGGGTAGCTTATAAAGTGTGAAAATTGTGAGTGATGATGAGGGTGGTTTACCTACAAGTCCAGATTTTGGTTTCAAGAAAGAGGGCATGATCCATTGGACAGGTTGTTGATGAGATCAACTACCTTGTGGGACCTATATCTACCCATCTTCCAAGCATGTATCCACCACGAACATTGAACAGGGCTCCAAGAAGTTCCTTTTTGGTAGCGCTATAATTTTCTTTAGATTGTGTAAGTGTAGGGGTAATGTAGGAAATAGGTTGCCACTTTTCATCTTTTTCTTAATGTAGGAGTATAGCCCCCAATCTTGCATTTGATGCATCTATTTGAAGTTTAAATTCATTGTTGAAGTTGGGATAGCTCAACATAATTGATGTTTGCATGTTTTTCTTAAGTTCTTTGAAACTTTTTGCACAATATAGTCTCCAGTCATATTCGTAGCCTTTCTTAAAAATATTTATTAAGGGCTATGTTTATATGGCTTAGTTAAGGATAAACTTACCTAAAAATGTGATCAAACCCAAAAAGATTTGGAGCTTTCTCATGGTTGTGGGCCTTGGAAATTGCTTAACAACATTCTTTTTTTTTTTTTTTTGATTCTAATGCTAATTGCTAACATAATGAACCCTAAGAATTTTAAGCATGTTGAGCCCCATTCACACTTATGTATCTATAGCTTCACATTATATTTCTCTATCCTTTTCAACACTTCTTCTAAGACTTCTTTATGTTGCTACTAAGTTTCTTTGTGGTCAAAATATCATCCATATAGATTGCTAATACCGTTTTTTCAATTAGGTCTCCAAAGATCATGTTTCCCATGCACTAGAATGTACTCTTTGTATCATTGAGGCCAAAGGGCATTCTTGTGAACTAATATAGGTTATTGGTTGTGTAAAATTTTGTATTGTGTTTATTCACTAGTGACAATGGTATCTGCTAATACCTAGATGCAAGATCAAGGAAGATGAAGTATCTTGATCGACTTAATGTATCCAAAACATCATATAGTCATGATAAAGGATAGACATCATGTAGTGCAACCTTTTTAAAGGGTCTAAAATCAATTAAAAAATATTTTTTTCATAATATTTATTTACCAAATGTGGCTTAGATGTCTAATCACTAGACAAAGAGACTATCACTCCATTTGCTAGCATATTTTTAAGTGTATCATTCATTGATGCATCATTGATTCTCCTTCAATGCTCTTCTGCTCATGGCCATCTTGATAGGTCTTTCTGCCTGTGTTCTTATCTCATGGTGGATTAACTTTGTAAGTTGTGTTTTTTTTTTTTGAAAATATGTTTTGTATTTTTGCAATATTTCATGGATTTCTTTTGTTCATATCTTTTGTGGCATCAATGAAGATTCATATCTTTTGTGGCATCAATGAAGATTCATTAATCAATTGTATACATGCTCTTTTCACTTTGTTTCCTAATGTGTGGAGTAGTACAAAAATTCTATTTCCTATACTTATCATGCATGTTTGAAAGTGGATGATGACTTATTTGGTAACCAACCAATCTAATCCTAGAACTAGTGGAAAGACTTGAGTTGGTAAGATGTATGATGCATGTTGGTGCTTGTGTGTTCCTCTTTTAGTTGTGTTTGTGCTTTGTGATTCGTGTAATATAAATATTTATTATTGCCAAAAATTACTGTGCTTTCTTGTGTTTTGGTAATGGGTGATTTTATATTTTCCACAAATTCCGTACTTACTCTGGATATAATGTTGCGCATATCTGTCAACGCTGTGATATTGCGTCCCTTTACCTTTTACCATTATTGTGCATACTTTACGTGTTGAAGGCTTTCTTGTCATGTGGCATTCCAAATGTGTGCCCTTCATCATACATTCATCAAGGGTTTTTCCTAAATCTCACCCAATGCTACTGGCTCGGTTGTATGAAGTTTCATATTTTGCATTTGAGTTTGTGTGTATTTATCTACAAGTGCATCCTTATGCTTTCTTTGAAACCAATGTACTTCTATAGATCATATCCCACCTAAATGGTCATCCTTATAAACTTTCAAAACTTTTGTTATCCAAACATAATCAATGACAAGTCCAACATATCTTTCTCATACAACAAAAGACTTATGACTATGGTGCATGCCTTCTTTCTGTCTCCTAATTTCTCTTCCCTACTCAAGTTATAATGAATATAGTAAACATGTTTGATTACTCAACCAAGGAATTCTCTTTAGGACTATAGAGAACTTGATGCACTGCATCAAGATTCTAAGAAATGTTTAACTTTTTAAAGATAACTTGATGGGATGTTGTCAATATCTCCACTAATTTGATAGAATGCATCAAGTTTGAGTAGCGGTATACTATAATATCTAGTTTCGCTTATTTTAGTGCCATAAGATTCTTAGAAATTATGTTAACACTTTAGTGTACTTGATGTAATGCATCAAGTTTATTATGACTATTCTTAATATTTCTATTGATCTCTATAATACATCACTCTCATGCAAATATTGTACCAAGTTTTGTATCCTACATGATGCATTACATCAAGTTTTCTTGGAATTTTGTTTAATTTTATAGCTAACTCGATAAAGTGCATCAAGTTTCTTGGATTTTTTTCTAATATTTAACTTGATTTGATATAATGCATCAGTTTTTCCCAATCTTTATATTAGATTTGGGTAATTGCTATAGAGCATCAAGTCTCATTACAGCTTTGTTAAAAATATTCAAGGTGATGTAGTGCATTAAGTTTCTCAAAAAGTTTGTTAATTTTTTTATAAAGTTGGTGTAGTACATCAAATTTCCTAGAATTATAACTAATATTTTGGATGACTTAATTCAATACTTCAAGTTAACTTGATATTTATATCATTTTTTATTGTGCTTGATGCATTATATCAAGTTTCTCAAAGATTTTGCTATTTTTCTAGCCAATTTGATGGAGTGTATCAACTTTCTTAGAAATCTTACATTTTTTTTACCCAAGTTGATATAATGCATTAGGTTTCTTATAAAATTTGCATATTTTCAGTCCAATTGATGCAATGCATCAAGCTTCTTATAAAATTTGCTAATTTTTTTATGGATTTGATATAATGCACTAATTTTATTATAAATTTTGCTATATTTTTTTAACCAAACTAATGTAGTGCATTAAGTGTCTTAGAGTTTTAGCTAATAATTTGGTCAACTTGATGTGATGCATCAAATTGACTTAAATGTTAAAATAATTAATTTTTCTTACTTATTGTGAATGCATCAAAATTCCTTAAAATATTATTACTTTTTGAGCTAGAGTATTGTAATCCATGAAGCTTTGTAGAATTTTAGCATATATTCTATACAAGTTAATATAGTGCATCAAGTTCACTTTAGTTTTGGATCATTTTTTCTACACTTGATGCAATGTATGAAGTTCTTGATAAACTTGACACACCACATTAAATTTCTTAATTTTTTTTTTCTATTTTAATAACTTGATTGTGATGCACAAAGTCACCATGAACTAGTCTAATTATTTTCTCTCAAACTTGTTATAGTGCATCAAATGTCTAGTAGTGAAGCCCAAATTTAGTTTACCAAGTTTTTCTTCTTTATCTTGTTTTTATTAGTATTGCTAGAGGGTTTTTTTTTCATTGCTTTTCCATTCTACTTTCTTGATTTTCCATCACCAAGTTTTAAAAGTACCAAATCCCATATTTCTATTGCCCAACTTTATGTAATCCATCAAGTTTACATCACTAAGGTAAGGTTTTTTAAAACGTCTTTAAAATCAAAATTTTATTCAAGTGAGTTAATGCAGCACATCAAGTTCTCTTTCTTGCACTTTTAGTTATTTGCTACCTAAGTAATAATGTTTCATGATTTTTTAAAATCATTGTGAAGATCATAGTGCTTAGATTCATCATGATGATCATGTCTAGCCATAGTCACGATCAATACTACTTCACAGCTATTAACACGATCTTTTCAATCATCATGGCATCTTCGAAACTCATTAAATTTATTATAAGTAACCATGGAAATCCTTAAATACATCACATCGACCAACACACAGTCCTTTCATACTAAGCTAAAAGAGCACTCACCTTGAATATTGACTATCCATGGATTTTCTTACTTTGTTCATGATGGATGCTACCTTGGATATGTTATTATCAGTTTTGAGATCTTGGGTACTATAGATTTAAATACACTTGTAGTATTCTAGGCAGACTTTATTGCCCACCTTGGTATTATTCTATATCACTTCTATCATGCCTTATTTTATTATGGGATTGCTAAGGAGCTCGATATTGATTATGCTATTACAACCATTTTGATGGTGGACTATGATGGTTTTGATTATCTTGATGATATTGGTGACTATGATTGTAATTTCTATACAACCAATTGTGATCATGAGCATAATGATCTCCAAGTTGGTACATTATTTATCTTAAATGAGTACTTTTTTTGAAGTTTTTGATTTATTGCTTGGTGTAGCCTTCATCATTTGAGATTATCTCTCTTTTATTTTTCATTTGATTGGTTTAAGGAAGTATTTCAAACAAGCTATTTGTTTCTTGCAAGCATTTTACTTCAATGTGGCCTATTATTATACTGGAGCAAAGGACATAGACAACCTAGGGCAACGTACTAGACATAAGAGCTTGGGATGAGATACATGTATTCTTTTGGGCTTAACTAGCTTTCATGTAAATTTGTATGTTAAAATTTTTGATAAAATTTAAGAATTATAGTTATAATTTAATATATTTTTAATGATTAAATATTTGTAAATATATTTTTATGGAAAACTTTATCTAATGGATTAGTCATTACATATTCAAGAACTGTCAAAATAATAAGGATTTTTTGTATGATTTATTGTACCTTATAAATTATTAGGATTTTTAAATTAACTTTTATATTTTAGCTATATACTTTTTGCATGATTTTCATCCAAATTGGTAAATAGCATTTGATATACAAGTAATCTATACATCTAGAACATGTATATAGTAAAATATCTATATTCTATCTTAATGCATTGCATCAAGTTTCCTCAACAATTGACCTTATTGCAGTGGTATTTCATGTTGTGCATCAAGTGATGTTGTGACTCATGTGATTTTTATTTTTCATCCTCCACTTGATACAATGCATCAAGTGGGAGTGAAAGTTATCTTGATGTACCTCATTGAGTTGTTATGAATTCCTAATACATTTTATACTAAGTCAATGCACACATTGAGTTGGTATGATTTTTCACTTTAATTTTATACTAACTTGAGGCATGGTATTGAGTTGGCATAATTTTCTATTCTAGATCAATACAAACTTGATGTAGTACATCAAGTGGAGCTAAAAATTGTGATACTTCATTGTCTTCTTGATACACTACATTAAGTTCATATGAATTTGTGGTAAGTTTTATACTAACTTGAGGTATTGCATCAAGTTGGTATGATTTTTAGTTTTAAACTCTTACTAACTTAATGCATCAAGTTTTTATGATTATTTGTTTCAAATCTATGCTAACTTGATGTCATGCATCAAGGTCTTTCATATTTTGTTACATTTTTGTTCTCCACTTAATACAATGTAAAAATTTGATATAAAATATTTATAGATTTGATATCAATTAATATAGGGCATCAAATGGATTGTTTTTAAAATAATTTCTCACTTATACTTGGTATATTGAATCAAATTTATATTATCCAAGATAATTTCATAATTTATTTTGTACTCAATTCGTTATTCAATTGATTTAATACACCAATTTGTTAGCCTTTTTACTATGAGGTATCAATTGTATTGTATTTAGTGACAATTTTATTCTTTCATTGATGCATTCTATCAATTTGGTTTGAATTTTGAGTAAATGTTGTACTAACTTGATGTATCGCATCAAGTTGCATTGTATTTTTCAACAACTTTAGTTTTCATTTGATACAATGCATCAAGTTGTTACCAACATTATATTGACTTCATAGAGTGCATTAAGCTCTATGAAGATTTTTGACACTTTCATCATTCACTTGAAGCACTACATCAACTTGGTATATGTTTTGAGTAAACTTTCTGATCAACATAATCTACAACTTGAATTTTTTAATTACTTTGTTTTTTTTAAAGATGTAGCTTATAACTTTACATTTTTTTGTGTTTCTTTTTTTCTATACTTCTTTTTCAACTTGATATAGTGAATTGAGTTGCTAGCTTAAATGAAATTATTCAACTTGACATTGTTAGCATGAATAAATTGAGGTTAAATACAATGGAATTTCACACTAATACTACATGCATTGAATCAAATAGCTAACTTCTATGTTCCCACTTCCATTTAAATACTTATTCTCTTTCTTGTGAGATATATTATTCTTTGTGTTATTTAGCTACTCCATGTAATGCATCAAGTTTGTTAGAAAGGTATATGTTATTTTAAAATGATTTCAATATCATCGTAGTTTTTATTTTAAAATGCATAAAATTGAACTTTTTAGAAAGGTATATGTTATTTTTCACCCAAATTTTAAAAATATGTCATTTTCTTAAAAATTTTAAGGCAAATCTAGGAAAATCTCATTTGGAGAAACATGGAACTTACCTAAAAACTTTGCAACCATGTTGAAAGTAGAGAAATTTGGAACATCATATCACCAAATATGCATCTATGTGTACCTCTAATTACACTTTGGCTAGGTTTTAGATTGGACATGCTATTAGACACACATACAAACACAATTATCACCATGCAAATAGAAGCCTGTCTATAGTGTATGCCGTCAGCTTCTAGATCAATATAAAACCATGCATCTAGGCCTCATCATCCAATTGCACGAAGGATGCTATGTCGTGGCATGGTCATCTCGATTATGTAGATCCTTTGAGCTTGTGGAATCTATTCTATCACCTGAACAAAAGGTAGTGCAATATTAGCACATTGTTTAGGCCCTTATTTTCCACCAATGAGAGAAGTTGTGGTTATATTCTGAAGGAGTTCACTTAGAAAGAAAACCTATATACTATGTGCATTCAAAAGATTATAGAAGATATCCCTTTCTATAAATTAGACTTAATAAATTGACTTGTTTTTCCTTAGAAACTTATAAGTTCTTTCTTAAAGTTTCTCAAAGTTTCCCTAGCTTATAGAAGTATGTTTTGTTAATGTTTTCTAAAATTTCTAGTTTGATAAGCTTCTCCTATTGAACTCTCATCGTACACTTAGATATTTTTTGGTGATCTCCTCATTGCTATACGATAGTTTTGCTAGGGGATGGATACCAAAAGGTTGGTCTGCTATGGCATAAACATATGTGATGATATTGGAAAGCAAGTTCGGTGTACCAAATGACATGTAATATGGAGTTATTCTTCTTGCATAATATCATCAAGTAGTGGGTGGTATTGAAGGTCGAGTGGGGAGACTTGCAAGCTCTTGCGTAATATACACGATATTACGTAAACTCTAATTCACGAAATCTTGGGTTGGATCTCAAAGTATACAATTTGAACCCTAAGATAGTGTGTATTCACCATTACTATTTACAAGCTTTTGAAGATGGATTAGATTGTCTTTCCAATATGGTGGTATGGCCAAATGGTAGGAGACCACATACACTACTTGTGAAATAGACAAATCATATAACGAACCATATAACAAAATAGACAAATGAAAAATTGAACAAACAAAACCTCGGGTAAGTTTGAAATGCTTATTTCGCTCTCAATTACGCCTTGAATGGAACCGATCCTTTTCCGCATGCACACCAAGGAAGAAGGCAACAGAATAGAATATGTTACCGTCTGGCCGGTACTCGCGTGCGGATTAGTCTGCGCATCCATTGCCATGCAAGATGTGACGCACAAGTTATTGGTAATGAAGAAAAGGAGGGGTAGAATATGTTCCGTGTAGTGGCAGGAGCATCCATCGTCTGTACGATGTCAATGCATTGGCAAATAATTATATAATGGAGAATAAAGGGAACCTGCGAGCAGTGTGTCTCTTGCTAAGCCCATTCCGCCTTGATTCGGCAAAGAGATATACGAACAGTTATAGCGAGGCATGGATAGATTGGATGAGAGGATATGAAACCTCGGGTAAGTTTGAAATGGTTATTTCGCTGTCAATGCGTTGAATGGAACCGATCCTCTTCCGCGTGCACACCAAGGAAAAAGGCAACAGAATAGAATATGTTCCCGTCTGGCTGATACCCGCGTGCAGAACCGAATATGTTCCCGTCTGGCCGATACTCGCGTGCAGGAGGAGGTGTATAAAAGCGAGGCCTAGTGGTAGGGTGATTTGCAGCAATTGCACTAGTGTCGCGAGAGAGAGACAGAGACAGAGACAGAGATAGAGATGGCAGTGGAGCAGCTGCGACGTGATCAGGCATTCGTGTGCCTGAACAAGGAGGAGTATGATGAGGGAGCGATAGAGAAGGAGCTGCGCGCATCCTTGCTGGAATTAGGAGGCAGTGCTGAAGAGCTGGTGAAGCAGGCGTTGGCGACGCTGGCCGCGGCGGAGAAGGGCAGCAACATTCTCTGGGACCAGATGACAATACGCGTGGGGGGCGGCCGGATCAATGGCCCGAAAGTTGACGGCGCCACCTTTGAAGGTTGTGGTGCACCATGCGAACCTAGCGTAGGCAGCTTCACCCGCTTCTATGCGACACGGGACCTCATACCTTGTACAAATTTCTACAAATTCCACCCCGTTCTCTGCAACCCCCATTGCAACGGCAAAGTCACCTTCTATGAGATGAAGAACAACAAGCCCATCAGGATGACGGGCATGTGGATGGGCTGCTTCACGCCCCACCTCAAGGAATCATTCCAAGGCTCCGGAGGCTTCATCGGACCAAAATGAAGGCAGACTACCTATATAATAAAAACAAGTAATAAAGCTAGCGTTATATGACGTGCACACTCGTCAGAGTTCCATCCAACCGTCGTAACTACGACATAGAATAAAACCCACGCGTGCTATTTATGACACGCAGTCTCGTTTAGCCTTGTATCTGTCGTGCATCCATCTCGCAATATAAGTACACTTGTTAGTACTATGTGAAACTTCTTCTTGGTGTTCATGGGTTTATACGCGTATGTTGTAATCCTTGGTCTACACACGCTCCATATAATGCTACGGCTATACCTACATGCATGCACATATATTTTGAGAGAGAGAGAGAGAGCTCTCTAGCTAGAAAAGGAGGGTTTCATCTTAACCGACAAAGAAGAAGAGTTAAAGTTTAACACTCTAAGCATACAATAAACACTTGCCAATTACAACTTATCTATGCATTCAATGGCTTAATTGTTCGTACAAGAAACACAGTCTTGCCAAAATCTTAATTTTATGTCCAATGGTTTGACCTTCTATCCAATGGCTAAAT
Source organism: Lygodium microphyllum (assembly GCF_053477565.2). Lineage (NCBI taxonomy): Eukaryota > Viridiplantae > Streptophyta > Polypodiopsida > Schizaeales > Lygodiaceae > Lygodium > Lygodium microphyllum. The sequence continues at coordinate 132,249,044 of NC_141159.1, forward strand.
TATTATCCTAGCTACCCTAAATGTAGCGCGATTACCATTACTACAATTTCCAAAGGTTAGTTCATTAAAAAGTAAAGGAGGTACATAGATTATTCAAATACCCAATTCCAAACCATGCACGGTATTAAACATATTCCCTTGCCCCTAAGGACCATGAATAACGTCCTCCACTAGTGGATGTGCACTCTACAAAGGGATATCATCATCCACCTACACCAAGAACCGAGGCGAGTTGCAGACTCATTTTGTTTCTCAATGTCACTTTTTGGTATTGCTAGTTTGTTTCATATGTAAGAGAAGCCTAGTTTCAAACAGAAAGGCACTATTGTGAGATTCGATTGAAGAAGTTGCACACGAAACTCTAAGACAAGATGGAATAGAAGCCTTCATTAAGATATCTTTACTTATGGCTTAGGACTAAGAGAGAATAAATGCTAGGAAATCAATTTCATCAAATTATCCTAGTTTAAATGGCGATACTCACTTGAGCTATACCAAACCCTTGGTTCTTTACTACATTGCCATGTGGTTGGGAGAAGACATGTCATAAAAACTAGAGTGTACCCATGTTCAAGAAACTCTTATATCTAAGATAGAACTTTAATTGGTTCAAAGCTAATATACTCATGTTGATGCATATAAGATTAGCAAAGAGTTAATATTAGTAATACAAATGCATAATTTTGTGGATATTTGGAGGTTGCAGCACTCATGGAAAACATGAGAAGAAAAAAGTGTAGATTTTGGGTTGCATACATGCTAGCTTCATGTGCCTAAAGCAAATTAGAAGGAACAAAACTTTAATAAGGGAAAACTAGGGATGGAATTAGAACATGCCCAAAGCGATGCATATTCAATAGTGTCCATCATCGAGAAAGAATCTGATGTGAAAGAACTAGGGTAAGGAAATCAAAATCATGGGTGATTCTTTGGATGCAAGATTTGTATGACGGGATTATCTACAATAGATTATACAAACATATGTGATGTATAAGCATGGAAAAGCTATTAGAAATGCAGTCGAGTTAGTTATGACGCTTGAAATAAAGTAGTTTGAAGGGTGAGATGTATCTAAGTATTTAAGGTTCTATATACAAAGATTATATTTTTTGGGGCTTATTGTAAATTAGACGAGTTGATATTTTGTTGTGATTGTGGTCCTAGAACTTCGATCACATGTATGCGACATTCTTGCAAATCATGACTTAAATTGGGATGATTTTTCAAAGGCACTCAATGATGAATATTTTACGCAAGATTCATAATAGGTGACAAAATGGACTTTCTTGGAGTGGGTTGCTAGGACCTAGCACCAACAGAATTGCTATAATAATTTAAGTGTAGGTATGCATAGCTAGATAGAATAGAGCAATTGACTCTCGATATGGATAAATAGATTTGTTTCTTCAGCTATTGCGAGAATCCCTCTGATTCCACAAAGTACACAACAAGTAAGCATAAACTTGTAACTGCAACTCTAGCTCCAAACAAAGATGATATGATGGAAGAATTAGTGAAAGAGATGTGGTGCATCTAGCTAAAGTTTGCAAAAACTTCCAAATTGTGAAGGATTTGTATACATATATTTTTGGTGTGATACCATAAAGCATGGTAGAAAACACTATGATGTATTTTATATAAGATAGCTAGTGGAAGATATGCCTATCAAGTATGCTTCTATTGTTGTTGAAGCTATCATTCATGGTTTACAACTCAAAAATGTTACAAAGAGGAATGCAACAGGAGAAGGCTTAACTAGCAAGAAGAATGAGCTTTGTTCTTATGCAATACATACAACTAAAAAGGGAAAATTTTTAGGCATTAATTGAATCAAATAGGAAATTGCATTGGCAAAATGACTAGCTGATCTTGTAGGTTCTCATTTCATGTATGCAAATATTCTTGAAGTGAAAATAGTAAAGTTATTGTTGAAGAGAAATGAAAATGAGATGATGGTAATAAGGTAACATCAAAATGAGCACTCAAAGGAGGTGGAAATTTTGATTCTATGCCTCATGAAATATCTCCACCTCATGTATCCATGGAACATGTATCAAAGGGAAAGAAGAGGGAACAAAGCAAAGCTAAAGACAAACATCCAACTTACAAATTGGAATTTGATATTGAAACAACTATAGATTTGAAAGTTTTCTTGGAAGAAATGATCTTAATAGTAGAGTGAAATCTAATTTGGGTGAAATTCTTGGGATTTCTAAACAAGAATTTCATCAAGAAAACATTGACATTACTAAGACGAAGCATCAAATTGTGAGTGAATCACTGCCACTTTGTAGGGGAAAGAAGAGCTATTTTCCCAAGGCATAAAAGGTATATAAGAATCAAAGATGCATAAGCTATAGAAGAAAGAGGAAGATGTTGAAAATGCAATAATTTTCACCAAACTTCTTGAGGGGTTAAACAACTTCACTTCATAGAAGAAGAAGTACCAAGAGTTATTTCAAAAAGTCACTATATAAAGAACCAATTGGCTAGATCTCCTCAGAATCCAATCAAAGTGTGTAATCTTAAGGAGCCATTTATAGCATTAATAGATCATGAATCTGAGATAAATTTTATGAGAAGGAGTCTTTACCAAAGTGGAAAATGGTGGATTGATACAAATCATGGTTTGAGAATGTGGGCTACATATAATGCACAAGGAGACTTGTATGTTGCATGTCCAAATGTACAAATCCCCATTGAAGGTGTACAAGATGAGAAGCATTTCTTTGTATAGGATATATCTACTTACCATGTGATTCTTGGATAGCCATATATCACTTTAGTTTGTATGGAAGCTAAGGCATTGGATGATAGTTCTATCTATACTAGGATTAGAAGTTATGATGGTAAGTATCCTATTCCATTTCTCATTGTATGTGTTAATCATGAAAAAAATATGATATTCTTCATGAGTATCATTTACCCCCAAATTCTAAAGAATTCAAAGAATCATGACATGACATGGACTTTCAGTATATGCCATTTTAAAGTGGGACTATGATGGTACTAAAATGAAAATGATATTGTCTATTTTAGTAGGTACAAATACTTTTTCTTTGGGATTTACAACATTTTCTAGAGATTGTGCAATTTTTTTTCAAAAGCCTTAAAATAAGCATACAAATGAATTGTTTTATAATCACAAAGGCTTAAAAGGATTTGGAGAAGCATGGTTTGCTTGAATTCGATGAATGCTTCTCAGGAGTATATGATGAGGTATCTTATATGTCTACTATAGTAAAACTTATAGCTATCATCTAGTGTAGATTGGAGGCTTGAAGTGAATTGTTCAAGTATGCTCTATTGACATGTGTAGAGTGATTGAAGACTTTCAAAGGCAAGAATGCATAGATAACACATCAAAGGTATGAGTTGAAACAAAGTATAAAAATGTGGCTAAGAAGTTAAAACTTGTTTCTTTGCCATTCCTATTGGACAATCTTAGGGCTCAGATTACACCATATATTTTTATACATTAGTATTTGTGTGCATGTAGGCTTGAAGGTTCAAGATATGTAAAGCAACCTTTATCTTTCATATGATGTTTCAGTTGAAAGTCAAGGCGCAGGTCAAAAACATCAGGAAGTTGTATTCGAGCAGTTACTTTTTGATCATGAATGGAATACGACTGAGGACAATGCTAGATTCTTAGTCATTCATGCCAGGCTCTATTACTGTCTACCTATTTCATGAATATTGGTGCAGTCTACTTCAAGTTATTTGATTGGGAATGGCTGTGATTGATGCCAGGAGGCATATTTCACAGTGGATTCCGTGCCACGGTGGCTTCCGTGAGGGATGGTGGATTCCGTAAACTTTGATGATCGGGTCTCATACACAAAGTGGATTCTTTGTGCGAGAAGTTGATGGGGACGCCTATCCTTTTCGGGCGTTTCATTAATTTAGTGTGTACATAAGGTTTGGATTGATTTCTAACCAGTTGATTTATTTATGTAGCTAAAGATTGCTAGGTATTCACTTTTGTCAGTTTAATTGTATTATTTTACTAACGATTGTGAATGCTTCAGTTGATGTGTAGTAGCAGCAGTGGAGAAGGAAAACATTGGAGGATAGCGAGTATTCGATTTATCATTTATATTTTGATGGGCGCCTATATTTTGTCGCGCCTATTTATTGAGGCGTTGGATATTTATTTATTATTTGTTTATGCGCATGGGCGCACGATTATGTTATTTGTACTTGGACATTGTATTGGGTATGCCAGACTCTTTGGGCACTGCTCATTAGCTTTATTTCTATTGTGTGCTAAAGCAAACTCATAGCTAAAAGCTTGCTATTTTGTAATTTGGGCTATTATTTGAGCTTGAAGATCATTAATACATAAAAATACATGCTTTCTGGAGCGCTCACACAAGGCATGGGGGGAGATTGCACCCAATTGGTCTCTTATTCATGTCGTGCATGCTTTTTACCTTGAGTTTTATGCAAAAAGTAGAGTTCTTTTGTTCTTGGGGACCTTCCGGCATTCACTACGCGAGCCTACAGCATCCGATCTGCGCACCAGTGGTATCAGGCATATTTCATGGTGGATTCCGTGCCATGGTGGATTCCGTGAGGTTTTATGGTGGATTCTGTAAACTTTGATGACCGGGGCTCATACACAAAGTGGATTCTTTGTGCGAGAAGTTGATGGGGACGCCTATCCTTTTTGGGTGTTTCATTAATTTAGTGTGCACATGGGTGATTCCATAGTGGGTGATTCCGGAAAATGCATATTAAATTAATAAACGTTTATGAGTTTAGAGTGCGCACTCGTAATTAATTAAGGTTAGGATTGATTTCTAACCAGTTGGTTTATTTATGTAGCTGAAGACTGCTAGGTATTCACTTTTTTCGCTTTAACTGTATTATTTTACTAGCGATTGTGAATGCTTCAGTTGATGTATAGAGATAGTAGTAGTGGCGGAGGAAAGCATTGGAGGATAGCGAGTATTCGATTTATCATTTATATTTTGATGGAAACATACCTTAGGCATGGCGCCTATATTTTGTCGCGTCTATTTATTGAGGCATTGGATATTTATTTATTATTTGTTTATGCACATGGGTGCACGATTATATTATTTGTACTTAGACATTGTATTGGGTATGCCAGACTCTTTGGGCACTGCCCATTAGCTTTATTTCTATTTTGTGCTAAAGCAAACTCAAAAGCTAAAAGCTTGCGATTTTGTAATTTGGGCTATTATTTGAGCTTGAAGATGATTAATATATAAAATACATGCTTTCTCGAGCACTCACACAAGGCATGGGGGGAGATTGCACCCAATTTGTCTCTTGTTCATGTCGTGCATGCTTTTTACCTTGAGTTTTGTGCAAAAAGTAGAGTTCTTTTGTTCTTGGGGACCTTCCGGCATTCACTACGCGAGCGTACAGCATCTAATCTGCGCACCAGTGGTATCAGGCATATTTCACGATGGATTCCGTGCCACAGTGGATTCTGTGAGGTTTTATGGTGGATTCCGTAAACTTTGATGACCGGGGCTCATACACAAAGTGGATTCTTTGAGCGAGAAGTTGATGGGGACGCCTATCCTTTTCGGGCGTTTCATTAATTTAGTGTATACATGGGTGATTCCATAACGGGTGATTCCGCAAAATGCATATTAAATTAATAAATGTTTATGAGTTTAGAGTGCGCACTTGCAATTAATTAAGGTTAGGATTGATTTCTAACCAGTTGATTTATTTATGTAGTTTAAGACCGCTAGGCATTCACTTTTGTCACTTTAATTGTATTATTTTACTAGTGATTGTGAATGCTTCAGCTGATATGTAGAGATTGCAGCAGTGGCGGAGGAAAGCATTGGAGGATAGCGAGTATTCAATTTATCATTTATATTTTGATGGGCGCATACCTTAGGCATGGCGCCTATATTTTGTCGTGCATATTTATTGAGGCGTTGGATATTTATTTATTATTTGTTTATGCGCATGGACGCACGATTATGTTATTTGTGCTTGGACATTGTACTGGGTATACCACACTCTTTGGGCACTGCCCATTAGCTTTATTTCTATTTTATGCTAAAGCAAACTCAAAAGCTAAAAGCTTGCTATTTTGTAATTTGGGCTATTACTTGAGCTTGAAGATGATTAATACATAAAAATACATGCTTTGTGGAGCGCTCACACAAGGCATGGGGGGAGATTGCACCCAATTGGTCTCTTGTTCATGTCGTGGATGCTTTTTACCTTGAGTTTTGTGCAAAAAGTAGAGCTCTTTTCTCCTTGGGGATCTTCCGACATTCACTACACGAGCGTACAGCATCCGATCTGCGCACCAGTGGTCTCAGGGATATTTCACGGTGGATTCCATGCCAGGGTGGATTCCGTGAGGTTTTATGGTGGATTTCGTAAACTTTGATAACCGGGGCTCATACACAAAGTGGATTGTTTGTGCGAGAAGTTGATGGGGACGCCTATCGTTTTCGGGCGTTTCATTAATTTAGTGTGTACATGGGTGATTCCATAGCGGGTGATTTCGCAAAATGCATATTAAATTAATAAATGTTTATGAGTTTAGAGTGCGCACTCGTAATAAATTAAGGTTAGGATTGATTTCAAACCAGTTGATTTATTTATGTAGCTGAAGACTGCTACGTATTCACTTTTGTCGGTTTAATTGTATTATTTTGCTAACGATTGTAGATGCTTCACTTGATGTGTAGAGATAGTAGCAGTGGCGGAGGAAAGCATTGGAGGATAGCGAGTATTCAATTTATCATTTATATTTTAATTGGTGCATACCTTAGGCATGGAACCTATATTTTGTCGCGCCTATTTATTGAAGCGTTGGATATTTATTTATTATTTAATTATGCGCATGGGCGCACGATTATGTTATTTGTACTTGGACATTGTATTGGGTATGCCAGACTCTTGGGGCACTGTCCATTAGCTTTATTTCTATTTTGTGCTAAAGCAAACTCAAAAGCTAAAATCTTGCTATTTTGTAATTTGGGCTATTATTTGAGCTTGAAGATGATTAATACATAAAAATACATGCTTTCTGGAGCGCTCACACAAGGCATGGGAGGGGAATCGCACCCAATTGGTCTCTTGTTCAGGTCGTGCATGCTTTTTACCTTGAGTTTTGTGCAAAAAGTAGAGTTCTTTTGTTCTTGGGACCTTCCGGCATTCACTATGCGAGCGTATAGCATCCGATCTGCGACCAGTGGTATCATGCATATTTCACGGTGGATTCCGTGTCAGGGTGGATTCCGTGAGGTTTTATGGTGGATTCCGTAAACTTTGATGACCCGGGCTCATACACAAAGTCGAATCTTTGTGCGAGAAGTTGATGGGGACGCCTATCCTTTTCGGGCGTTTCATTAATTTAGTGTGTGCATGGGTGATTCCATAGCGGGTTATTCCGCAAAATGCATATTAAATTAATAAACGCTTATGAGTTTAGAGTGCGCACTCGTAATAAATTAAGGTTAGGATTGATTTCTAACCAGTTGATTTATTTATGTAGCTGAAGACTGCTAGGTATTCACTTTTGTCGGTTTAATTGTATTATTTTGCTAACGATTGTGAATGCTTCAGTTGATGTGTAGAGATAGCAGCAGTGGCGGAGGAAAGCATTGGAGGATAGCGAGTATTCGATTTATCATTTATATTTTGATGGGCGCATACCTTAGGCATGGCGCCTATATTTTGTCGCGCCTATTTATTGAGGCATTGGATATTTATTTATTATTTTTTTATGCGCATGGACGCACGATTATGTTATTTGTACTTGGACATTGTATTGGGTATGCCAGACTCTTTGGGCACTGTCCATTAGCTTTATTTCTATTTTGTGCTAAAGCAAACTCAAAGGCTAAAAGCTTGCTATTTTGTAATTTGGGCTATTATTTGAGCTTAAAGATAATTGATACATAAAAATACATGCTTTCTAAGCACTCACACAAGGCATGGGTGGAGATTGCACCCAATTGGTCTCTTGTTCATGTCGTGCATGCTTTTTACCTTGAGTTTTGTGCAAAAAGTAGATCTCCTTTGTTCTTGGGAACCTTCCGACATTCACTACGCGAGCGTACAGCATCCGATCTGCACACCACTGGTATCAGGCATATTTCACGGTGGATTTCATGCCACGGTGGATTACGTGAGGTTTTATGGTGGTTTCCGTAAACTTTGATGACCGGGGCTCATACACAAAGTTGATTCTTGGTGCGAGAAGTTGATAAGGACGCCTATCCTTTTCGGGCGTTTCATTAATTTAGTGTGTACATGGGTGATTCCATAGCGGGTGATTACGCAGAATGCATATTAAATTAATAAACGTTTATGAGTTTAGAATGCGCACTCGTAATAAATTAAGGTTAGGATTGATTTCAAACCAGTTGATTTATTTATATAGCTGAAGACTGCTAGGTATTCACTTTTGTCGGTTTAATTGTATTATTTTACTAACGATTGTGAATGCTTCAGTTGATGTCTAGAGATAGCAGCAGTGGCAGAGGAAAGCATTGGAGGATAGCGAGTATTCGATTTATCATTTATATTTTGATGGGCGCATACCTTAGGCATGGCGCCTATATTTGTCACGCAAATTTCTTGAGGCGTTGGATATTTATTTATTATTTGTTTATGCGCATGGGCGCAGGATTATGTTATTTGTACTTGGACATTGTATTAGGTATGCCAGACTCTTTGGGCACTGCCCATTAGCTTTATTTCTATTTTGTGCTAAAGCAAACTCAAAAGCTAAAAGCTTGCTATTTTGTAATTTGGGCTATTATTTGAGCTTGAAGATGATTAATACATAAAAATACATGCTTTCTGGAGTGCTCACACAAAGCATGGGAGGAGATTGCACCCAATTGGTCTCTTGTTCATGTCGTGCATGCTTTTTACCTTGAGTTTTATGCAAAAAGTAGAGTTCTTTTGTTCTTGGGGACCTTCCGGCATTCACTACGCGAGCGTACAGCATCCGATCTGCGCACCAGTGGTATCAGGCATATTTCACGGTGGATTTCGTGCCACGGTGGATTCCGTGAGGTTTTATGGTGGAATCCGTAAACTTTGGTGACCGGGGCTCATAGACAAAGTGGATTCTTTGTGGGAGAAGTTGATGGGGACGCCTATCCTTTTCGGGCGTTTCATTAATTTAGTGTATACATGGGTGATTCCATAGCGGGTGATTCCGCAAAATGCATATTAAATTAATAAACGTTTATGAGTTTAGAGTGCACACTCGTAATAAATTAAGGTTCGGATTGATTTCTAACCAGTTGATTTATTTATGTAGCTGAAGACTGCTACGTATTCACTTTTGTCGGTTTAATTGTATTATTTTGCTAACGATTGTAGATGCTTCACTTGATGTGTAGAGATAGTAGCAGTGGCGGAGGAAAGCATTGGAGGATAGCGAGTATTCAATTTATCATTTATATTTTAATTGGTGCATACCTTAGGCATGGCACCTATATTTTGTCGCGCCTATTTATTGAAGCGTTGGATATTTTCTTATTATTTAATTATGCGCATGGGCGCACGATTATGTTATTTGTACTTGGACATTGTATTGGGTATGCCAGACTCTTGGGGCACTGTCCATTAGCTTTATTTCTATTTTGTGCTAAAGCAAACTCAAAAGCTAAAATCTTGCTATTTTGTAATTTGGGCTATTATTTGAGCTTGAAGATGATTAATACATAAAAATACATGCTTTCTGGAGCGCTCACACAAGGCATGGGAGGGGAATCGCACCCAATTGGTCTCTTGTTCAGGTCGTGCATGCTTTTTACCTTGAGTTTTGTGCAAAAAGTAGAGTTCTTTTGTTCTTGGGACCTTCCGGCATTCACTATGCGAGCGTATAGCATCCGATCTGCGACCAGTGGTATCATGCATATTTCACGGTGGATTCCGTGTCAGGGTGGATTCCGTGAGGTTTTATGGTGGATTCCGTAAACTTTGATGACCCGGGCTCATACACAAAGTCGAATCTTTGTGCGAGAAGTTGATGGGGACGCCTATCCTTTTCGGGCGTTTCATTAATTTAGTGTGTGCATGGGTGATTCCATAGCGGGTTATTCCGCAAAATGCATATTAAATTAATAAACGCTTATGAGTTTAGAGTGCGCACTCGTAATAAATTAAGGTTAGGATTGATTTCTAACCAGTTGATTTATTTATGTAGCTGAAGACTGCTAGGTATTCACTTTTGTCGGTTTAATTGTATTATTTTGCTAACGATTGTGAATGCTTCAGTTGATGTGTAGAGATAGCAGCAGTGGCGGAGGAAAGCATTGGAGGATAGCGAGTATTCGATTTATCATTTATATTTTGATGGGCGCATACCTTAGGCATGGCGCCTATATTTTGTCGCGCCTATTTATTGAGGCATTGGATATTTATTTATTATTTTTTTATGCGCATGGACGCACGATTATGTTATTTGTACTTGGACATTGTATTGGGTATGCCAGACTCTTTGGGCACTGTCCATTAGCTTTATTTCTATTTTGTGCTAAAGCAAACTCAAAGGCTAAAAGCTTGCTATTTTGTAATTTGGGCTATTATTTGAGCTTAAAGATAATTGATACATAAAAATACATGCTTTCTAAGCACTCACACAAGGCATGGGTGGAGATTGCACCCAATTGGTCTCTTGTTCATGTCGTGCATGCTTTTTACCTTGAGTTTTGTGCAAAAAGTAGAGCTCCTTTGTTCTTGGGAACCTTCCGACATTCACTACGCGAGCGTACAACATCCGATCTGCACACCACTGGTATCAGGCATATTTCACGGTGGATTTCATGCCACGGTGGATTACGTGAGGTTTTATGGTGGTTTCCGTAAACTTTGATGACCGGGGCTCATACACAAAGTTGATTCTTTGTGCGAGAAGTTGATAAGGACGCCTATCCTTTTCGGGCGTTTCATTAATTTAGTGTGTACATGGGTGATTCCATAGCGGGTGATTACGCAGAATGCATATTAAATTAATAAACGTTTATGAGTTTAGAATGCGCACTCGTAATAAATTAAGGTTAGGATTGATTTCAAACCAGTTGATTTATTTATATAGCTGAAGACTGCTAGGTATTCACTTTTGTCGGTTTAATTGTATTATTTTACTAACGATTGTGAATGCTTCAGTTGATGTCTAGAGATAGCAGCAGTGGCAGAGGAAAGCATTGGAGGATAGCGAGTATTCGATTTATCATTTATATTTTGATGGGCGCATACCTTAGGCATGGCGCCTATATTTGTCACGCAAATTTCTTGAGGCGTTGGATATTTATTTATTATTTGTTTATGCGCATGGGCGCAGGATTATGTTATTTGTACTTGGACATTGTATTAGGTATGCCAGACTCTTTGGGCACTGCCCATTAGCTTTATTTCTATTTTGTGCTAAAGCAAACTCAAAAGCTAAAAGCTTGCTATTTTGTAATTTGGGCTATTATTTGAGCTTAAAGATGATTAATACATAAAAATACATGCTTTCTGGAGTGCTCACACAAAGCATGGGAGGAGATTGCACCCAATTGGTCTCTTGTTCATGTCGTGCATGCTTTTTACCTTGAGTTTTATGCAAAAAGTAGAGTTCTTTTGTTCTTGGGGACCTTCCGGTATTCACTACGCGAGCGTACAGCATCCGATCTGCGCACCAGTGGTATCAAGCATATTTCACGGTGGATTTCATGCCACGGTGGATTCCGTGAGGTTTTATGGTGGAATCCGTAAACTTTGGTGACCGGGGCTCATAGACAAAGTGGATTCTTTGTGCGAGAAGTTGATGGGGATGCCTATCATTTTCGGGCGTTTCATTAATTTAGTGTGTACATGGGTGATTCCATAGCGGGTGATTCCGCAAAATGCATATTAAATTAATAAACGTTTATGAGTTTAGAGTGCACACTCGTAATTAATTACGGTTAGGATTGATTTCTAACCAGTTGATTTATTTATGTAGTTTAAGACTGTTAGGTATTCACTTTTGTGGTTTTAATTGTATTATTTTACTAACGATTGTGAATGCTTGAGTTGATGTGTAGAGATAGCAGCAGTGCCGGAGGAAAGCATTGGAGGATAGCGAGTATTCAATTTATCATTTATATTTTGATGGGCACATACCTTAGGCATGGCGCCTATATTTTGTCGCGCATATTTATTGAGGCGTTGGATATTTATTTATTATTTGTTTATGCGCATGGACGCACGATTATGTTATTTGTACTTGGACATTGTATTGGGTATGCCAGACTCTTTGGGCACTGCCCATTAGCTTTATTTCTATTTTGTGCTAAAGCAAACTCAAAAGCTACAAGCTTGCTATCTTGTTATTTCGGCTATTATTTGAGCTTGAAGATGATTAATAAATAAAAATACATGCTTTCTGGAGCGCTCACACAAGGCATGCGAGGAGAGTGCACCCGATTGGTCTCTTGTTCGTGTCGTGCATGCTTTTCACCTTGAGTTTTATGCAAAATGTAGAGTTCTTTTGTTCTTGGGGACCTTCCGGCATTCGCTACGCGATCGTACAGCATCCAATCTGCGCACCAGTGGTATCAGGCATATTTCACGGTGGATTCCGTGAGGTTTTATGGTGGAATCCGTAAACTTTGGTGACCGGGGCTCATAGACAAAGTGGACTCTTTGTGCGAGAAGTTGATGGGGATGCCTATCATTTTCGGGCGTTTCATTAATTTAGTGTGTACATGGGTGATTCCATAGGGGGTGATTCCGCAAAATGCATATTAAATTAATAAACGTTTATGAGTTTAGAGTGCGTACTCGTAATTAATTAAGGTTAGGATTGAGTTCTAACCAGTTGATTTATTTATGTAGTTTAAGACTACTAGGTATTCACTTTTGTCGCTTTAATTGTATTATTTTACTAACGATTGTGAATGCTTTAGTTGATGTGTAGAGATAGCAGCAGTGCCGGAGGAAAGCATTGGAGGATAGCGAGTATTCAATTTATCATTTATATTTTGATGGGGGCATACCTTAGGCATGGCGCCTATATTTTGTCGCGCATATTTATTGAGGCGTTGGATATTTATTTATTATTTGTTTATGCGCATGGGCGCACGATTATGTTATTTGTACTTGGACATTGTATTGGGTATGCCAGACTCTTTGGGCACTGCCCATTAGCTTTATTTCTATTTTGTGCTAAAGCAAACTCAAAAGCTAAAACCTTGCTATTTTGTAATTTGGGCTATTATTTGAGCTGAAGATGATAAATACATAAAAATACATGCTTTCTGGAGCGCTCACACAAGGCATGGGGGGAGATTGCACCCAATTGGTCTCTTGTTCATGTCGTGCATGCTTTTTACCTTGAGTTTTGTGCAAAAAGTAGAGCTCTTTTGTTCTTGGGGACCTTTCGGCATTCACTACGTGAGCGTACAACATCCGATCTGCACACCAGTGGTATCAGGCATATTTCACAGTGGATTCCGTGCCATGGTGGATTCCATGAGGTTTTATGGTGGATTTCGTAAACTTTGATGACCGGGGCTCATACACAAAGTGGATTCTTTGTGCGAGAAGTTGATGGGGACGCCTATCCTTTTCGGGCGTTTCATTAATTTAGTGTGTACATGGGTGATTCCATATCGGGTGATTCTGCAAAATGCATATTAAATTAATAAACCTTTATGAGTTTAGAGTGCACACTCGTAATAAATTAAGGTTAGGATTGATTTCTAACCAGTTGATTTATTTATATAGCTGAAGACTGCTAGGTATTCACTTTTGTCGGTTTAATTGTATTATTTTACTAACAATTGTGAATGCTTCAGTTGATGGTTAGAGATAGCAGCAGTGGCGGAGCAAAGCATTGGAGGATAGCGAGTATTCGATTTATCATTTATATTTTGATGGGCGATACCTTAGGCATGGCGCCTATATTTTGTCGCGCCTATTTATTGAGGTGTTGGATATTTATTTATTATTTGTTTATGCGCATGGGCGCACGATTATGTTATTTGTACTTGGACATTGTATTGGGTATGCCAAACTCTTGGGGCACTGTCCATTAGCTTTATTTCTATTTTGTGCTAAAGCAAACTCAAAAGCCAAAATCTTGGTATTTTGTAATTTGTGCTATTATTTGAGCTTGAAGATGATTAATACATAAAAATACATGCTTTGTGCGCGCTCACACAAGGCATGGGGGGAGATTGCACCCAATTGGTCTCTTGTTCATATCGTGCATGCTTTTTACCTTGAGTTTTGTGCAAAAAGTAGAGCTCTTTTGTTCTTGGGGACCTTCCTGCATTCTCTACGTGAGCGTAGCATGAAGATGGAGAGGGAGGAGTTGTGGCGACGACCTAGTCACGGGGGACGACATCACGGCTAGGGCTTTCGGGGTGGGGGCGGAAAACCCTGGGGCTGCCCCGGTGGGTGAGGAGGGAGTAACGCCTGTGGGGGCAATGTAATGAGGCACTAGAGCTGACAGAGGTACTATCACAGGGGCCTTCGTGGCAGGGACTGCAAGTGTAGGGACTGTAGGGGGAATAACGGCCATGGGAGCATACTGAGGGGTTGGCGGTATGCTCTGATACCATGTTGAATAGTGCGCGAGGGAGACGAGGAACGGAGGAAGAGAGAGGCGATGAGAGACACGAGACACCAAAAGTGGAACCCTAGAAGTGTTTCAACTGACACATGATAGGAATATATAGAGGGGACCTGTGGGGCGCTATATATAGACGGGCACTATACATAGACAGGTGCTATATATAGACAGACTATATATAGCTAACAATAGGGGGTTGTTTTATTGTGCTTGATGTGCCAACCCTCAATTAGGCTTTTTATCACTTTGCTCCAAAAATGCGTCCCCCGGTCCGATACTATTTCTTTTGGAGAACCAAATCAACATACTATTTTCTCTAATTAAGAAACTCATGGTTTCCTTTGCATTGTCTTTCCATGTTGCACGTGCTTTCGACCACTTAGTAAAATAATCAGTTGCTACGATAATATATCTTTTTCTGTGCAGTGGATGATGGAGTAATAGGGCCCACAAAGTCGATCCCCCACTTCTTGAACGGAAGGATCACCATAATAGGAGTGAGTGGTCGCTTCCTATTCTCTCAGCTATCATGTTGTTAACAGATGTTGCATCTTTTAACGTACTCGAATGCATCCTGGAAGATGGCTGGCCACCAATATCTCGCCTTCAAGGCTTTTTGCACAGTTAGCCGCCCAGCAAAATGATCTCCGCATGTGCCCAGCAAAATGATCTCCGCAAGCAGAGTCATGGCACTCTTCTAAGATGAAAGGGACCTTGTTAGGCATTACGCATCGGGGGTAGATATCATCTACCCCTTGCCGATACAATGTGCCTGCGATTATTGTAAATTTTAAAGCCTGTTGATCGATCTTTCACTTTTCTGACTTCAATAGACTAGCTCCCATCTCTCCCGTAGACAAATAATGTGTTACCACCGCATACCAGGAGGGAATAGACGTTGTGCCAATCTTGAACAATGAGTCGTAGTCACTACCTTCAGCCAGAGCTTCCTTTGGCTCCCCAACGTCCACAAGGCACTCTACGATACCTTGCAACATGGATGGCTTTCTCTTAATCTCGTAATCAAAATCTTGCAAAGTGATTAACTACTTTGCCAAATACTCGGGGGATTGTAGCTTATTCATCAGTAGTCTTAGCCCTTCCACCTTCGTATAAAGAACGACCTTCTTATAAAGGATGTAGTGCGTGAACTTTTTAGTCGCAAAGACCATCACAAGGCACAACTTTTCCATATAAGTATAACTAATTTCGGATACACCCACCTTTCGACTGACAAAAGCAATCAGGTGATACCACTTCTCTTCCCACATGTGTGCTAAACAACAGCTAATGCTATGCATGGTAGCTGCTAAAAATATATAAAAAAATTCACCCCTCTTTGATGCTTTCAACATAGGTTCTCTTACAAGTTCTTGCTTTACATCCTCAAAAGCCACCTTACAGGGTCACTCCACATAAATAAACAGTTGAAGGATAATAGATTTGTCAATGACGACGTCCTTTCTACCAAAGCGTTTATAAACCGTCGATAATATCCAATTGATGATAGAAAGCTGTGGACTTCTTTGGGGGTATGTGGCAGACTCATGGCAACTATAGCTTTGATATTTTCAGGATCCGTTGCAATCCCTACCGAGCTAACTACATGGCCAAGCAGGAGTCCATAAGATACACAAAAAATGCACTTCTTGGGATTGAGAGCTATGCAAAATCTTCTGCATTGCTCAACAAATTTTTGTAAAATAATCAACTACTTTTCTCTCACAATGGCTGCCCCTAAATCCTCAATAAATACCTTTAGCTCCTCAGGGGAAATGTCACTAAAGGTCTTATCGGTAGTTCGTTGCCAAGAACCAGGCGTATTGCGTAAACCAAATGCCATCACATGATATGCAAAGGTCCCAAAGACTATTATGAACATCGTCTTGAGCTTATCCTCTTCTGTGATCGCCATCTGATTATAGCTTGCAAAACAGTCCACGAATGAACATATCTCCCTACCCACCAATTGATCCAGAATCTAGTTGATAAAGGGCAGTCAGTAGTAATCCTTAACTATTTGCTTGTTCAACTCTCAAAAGTCCACACATAGTCGGATTTGATTATTTTTCTTCTTCCTGATCACAACTGGTGAACACCATTCAGTGTGCTACACACGGAAGATCAAACCCGCTTTTTGCAGTTTTTGTAACTCCTCGAACAGCCCATCCCGCAACTCAAATGGCATATGCTTGGCTTTCTATCGCACAATATGGCTTCTTTCCTTCAACAAAATTGTATGGACAACGAGGCTGGAAGGAATGCCCCTACATTCATCGTAACTCCAAGCAAAAATATCGCAAAACTCTTGGATCAGAGTGACATAATCCTACCATTCCTCGGCACTAAGCATGGATCCTAGCTTTATGAGACGCTCATCGTCTGGCGTACCAAGGTCTAGCTTGATAACATCTGTGTCCCTTATTCTATCTTGAGCTTCTAATGGCTTGTTCAACATTACTTGATAGACGTCTTCTGTGGTTGATCCCTCTTTGGATTTGTTAGTCAATGACGTCTCACTTGCAAATACATCTTTCATTGTCTTTAACTCTGTAGAAGACATGGGAGCTCGCTCACTTTGAGGTGATTCAGAATATGCATCGACTACCACATGTCTGACACCTTTGTCAAATATCAATCTACCAGCGGGTATATCTACTTGAAAGTTTTCTTGCAAAATCCAAGGTCGACCAAGCAATACTTGGTAACTTGGATGCCCTGTAAATTGGATTACCCTAAAGTCCAACAGACATTCTACATTGGGAACTGTCACTTGGACTTTAGTAATGCAGCCCTCCGACTGTCTCAGACTATCATTAGTAATTCTAAGGATTGTGGAGGCATTTTTCAGAATCGCAAGACCCAACCTCTCCATCAATTCTGAACTCATAATATTAACCAAGGATCATGTGTTAACGATAGCATTATCCACTAGAATCCCATCAACATAGGCCGCAACCCTTGGGTAGTGCTTTCTGCATGTTCAAACCTGTCATCCCCTACTTGCGCTATTCCCAAGGGTTCTACGATATAACCCGTACAAAAGATCTTTTTAAATTCCTTGCATACTCCTGGCGACAAGTTGATTAGCTGCAAAATATTCCCGTCTGGTTTATCATCAGAAAGGGAGCTAGCTAAATTGAATTCGTGATAATTTGCTAAAGCTCGCTTCTCGTGCCAAACCATTCACTCTTTAGGACGTTGCACCAGCTTTATTGCCTCTTTTTTAACTCTCACCTTCTTTCTTAATACCTCTTTATCTCTCTTGGCATTAGTCTTACTCTCTACGGACTTCAGAGAACCCCCTTCCTTGTTAGGATTTAGAACTTGTGTTCCTTTATCATCTTGCCTAGGGTTTTCATCGACAGGTTTTACATTATCTTTGTCACCTTCTCTATGTTGTTGGCCTCTTGTTATAGCATGTAGGCTAGAAACTTCAGTGCCATTAGTCTACATGGCCTCGATGAGGCCTACCCCACTGTTGCCTGGCAGTTCCTCAACAGTAGCCTTACCCCTTTCAAGTATTTTTTTGGCCCATCATTCTGCTAAAAATTATTTCCTTGTGCACGATGATTAACACGCCTTGGTTGCCGACTACCTTGCAGGAGGGAAGTAATCTTGCTCCAACACTTGGCTGCTAAATGGCTGTACTTCCTACAAATGTCGCACTTGACATTTGGGCAATTACGTGGATAATGTTGCCCACCACACCATTTGCAGCTGAATCTAGAGGGTGCACCCTCTTTGGGACGTCGACTCCCTATCAGATTCTATTGTTTCTTTAAGAAATTAACGTCAATGGCTATTTGCCAATATTGCTCAGATATCATATCCATGTAGTGCTTCATCATGTCCTTGACTTCGCTAAGGAAATTTGACGCACTCGACTCATAGCCCTCATCATTTACCCATTGGTCCCTTAGCCGCACAATTTGATTAGTAATTGGCTACATTGGTTGCTGACCCATAGGAATGATGTTAGGGTTCGCTGCTTGGCCTCCCACATTTGGAGGCATCTGACTAGCCATAGGCATAGTCACACTAGGCAAAGCTGGCAAGAAAGGCACATTCGGCACCACATTCCCTCTCTCGTTAGGGTTGGCTATCCCTATCCCTTGCACTACAAGGAATTGGGCAATTAGCGACGCCGATTAGCGACGGCGGATATCAGCGTCGCTATTGGCGTCGCAAATAGCGACGCCAATATCGACCCCAATGCAAATAGCGACGCCGTAGGAAAAAAAACGCGGCCGAAACCCGAGCACTGTTTTCATTTCTTTTGCTTCGACTTTTGAGAGCGAGAGCGAGGGAGAGAGCGAAGGCTTTGTGAGAGAAGAAGAGGAAGAAGACTTGCTACCGCCGCCGCCGCCGCCGCCGTTGTTCGCGAAGGAGAGGAGGAGCCCTCATTGCAAAGAGAAGCCGTCCCACGCTCGCCATATCTCATTGGTGAGTCTCCCTCTCTCTTTCTTTTGCTTGTTGAAGGTTTAAATCGTTCTCTTTTACTTGTTTAGGAGAGGAAATGAAAGAGAAGGAGAGGGAGAGGGAGAGAGAGGGAGAGAAAGAGAGGGAGAGGGAGAGGGAGAGGGAGAGGGAGAGGGAGAGAAAGAGAAAGAGAGGGAGAGTGCATTCTCTCTCTCTCTCTCTCCCTTTTGCTTGTTTAATGTTTAAATCACTTTCTTTTTTGCTTGTTTAGGAGAGGAAACGAGAGAGTAAGAGAGAAAGAGAGGGAGAGGGAGAGGGAGAGGGAGAGAAAGAGAAAGAGAAAGAGAAAGAGAGGGAGAGGGAGAGGGAGGGGGAGGAAATGAGAGAGGGAGAGAAAGAGAAAGAGAGGGAGAAGGAGGGAGAGTGCATTCTCTCTCTCCCTCTCCCTTTTGCTTGTTTAATGTTTAAATCACTTTATTTTTTGCTTGTTTAGGAGAGGAAATGAGAGAGAAAGAGAGCGAGAGGGAGAGGGAGGGGAAGGAAATGAGAGAGGGATAGAAAGAGAAAGAGAGGGAGAGTGCATTGTATCTCTCCCTCTCCCTTTTGCTTGGAGGATGTTTAAATCACTTTATTTTTTGCTTGTTTAGGAAATGGAGAGAAAGAGAGATAGAGAGGGAGAGGGAGAAAAAGAGAAAGAGAGGGAGAGGGAGAGGGAGGGGAAGGAAATGAGAGAGGGAGAGAAAGAGAACGAGAGGGAGAGGGTGAGGGTGAGAGAGAGAGTGTGCATTCTCTCTCACGACGGGTTTGGTTGTTTGTTGTTTGAATCACTTTCTTTTTTGCTTGTTTAGGAGAGAGGGAGAGGGAGGGGAAGGAAATGAGAGAGTAAGAGAGAAAGAGAGGGAGAGGGAGAGGGAGAGGGAGAGGGAGAGGGAGAGGGAGAGGGAGAGGGAGAGGGAGAGAAAGAGAAAGAGAGGGAGAGGGAGAGGGAGGGGGAGGAAATGAGAGAGCGAGAGAAAGAGAAAGAGAGGGAGAAGGAGGGAGAGTGCATTCTCTCTCTCCCTCTCCCTTTTTCTTGTTTAATGTTTAAATCACTTTATTTTTTGCTTGTTTAGGAGAGGAAATGAGAGAGAAAGAGAGCGAGAGGGAGAGGGAGGGGAAGGAAATGAGAGAGGGATAGAAAGAGAAAGAGAGGGAGAGTGCATTGTATCTCTCCCTCTCCCTTTTGCTTGGAGGATGTTTAAATCACTTTATTTTTTGCTTGGTTAGGAAATGAGAGAGAAAGAGAGATAGAGAGGGAGAGGAAGAAAAAGAGAAAGAGAGGGAGAGGGAGAGGGAGGGGAAGGAAATGAGAGAGGGAGAGAAAGAGAACGAGAGGGAGAGGGAGAGGGTGAGAGAAAGAGAGAAAGAGAGGGAGAGGAAGAGAGAGGGAGAGAAAGAGAGGGAGAGGGAGGGGAAGGAAATTTAAGATAATAGACTTATTGATAATGGTATGCAATGTGCTTTGCCATGGGCCACGTACATTGGTAACTCTTTAAGATGGCTTAAAAATGGTCAATTCCTTCATAATGTCCAAGTAGGGGATCTAATTGTGATATGCATAATTCATTGTTTTTGTATTAACTTTATAGGCATGCCAAATTAGAAATCATGCCAACTAGTCAACGGAAGGACTAAAAGAAAATGATACCCTAGCTAATGGTCATTAAGGTACTTCATCAAAATGAACCCAAAAGTATTGTTATAGAAGAAGAAACCCTTAAATTGAGTATATGATAATTTTTCTCAGGTCTTATGACTATGAGTAGAATTGATTGAAATAAATTTTATTACTATAGTTATTAAATTTCATAGATGGCGCGCATTAATTTTAAAATGGATTACTTATACTCAAAGCCGAGATATAACAAATAATTATCTACCGGGACAAACAAATCCTTGAGCATGATACAAGGCCGAGATATAACATCGGAAAATCTCTCAACTACTATATACAATGCAAGATTTATGGTCAACTTGCAACTTGACGTACATCTCCATAAAGCTATCCATTTAAGCCTCGTTTGTTGTAATGTAGATAAGATGGAAAAGGAAGAAGGTCTTATTGTTCAAGACCGCGAGACGTATCTTAATCAGCGTGTCCCATGTCCTTGCTCTTAATGCAAGTTGGCAATTAGACGAAAACGTCGATTGTCTATAGAACACATACGACGATTTAGCGAGTTTCAATCTGAGATCATTGATCATGCGATTGCGGATTTTCAGCAAACGGTAATTTGAAGTTAATATTAATCATGCATTGTACTCTCAAGCTAATTGAAAACCATACACAATAAGATTGGGTCTTGTTGGAAAATTTTCTATCCAGGGGGGTGATGTCTCGACCCAAGGGGGAGTGCACCCTTTGCGGCCAATTAGAAGAGTTCGTGGACGTGTGATGGATGGATTGCAGGAGCCAATCGACCACTCGCAAGGCCCATCTATACCGTCAATGCCAGAGGAGACAGACAACCTTCCCGACCTGCCTACAATCTTGGAGCCTGAGATGGAGGCAATGATCGATGCATTGATTCCCATGGATGTTGAGACATCTGACCCGCTTAGAGAGGAAGCATCCATACCATTATATGATGGGTGCCGAGTATCTCGGTTTTGATTTTTTTTTAAAACAGTATCATTGCAAACATTTGTGCTTTTTCAAGGTGTTTTATGATTTTTTTCAGGTTATTGAAATATCATATATTGTCACCTGCAAATACCATGCCTGCGTCTCGTGATGATGCACGACATGTTTTACGGAAGCTTGGCATGGACTACAATAACATCCATGCATGTATCAACGACTACATATTGTTTCGAGATGAATACGAGACTGCATATTGTTTCGAGATGAATACGAGACTGCATATTGTTTCGAGATGAATACGAGTCTCGTGCTCACAGGTATCGGCAGGACTTGCAAGGGAAAACCATCCCTCAAAAAGTTCTCAGACACTTTCCGCTCATCCCCCACATAAACCACATGTTTCACACGTCTGCCATGGCAAGCTTGACGATGTAGCATGTGCAGAATAGGTCCACGGATGGAGTTCAACGAATATCAGCGGACTCGCGCGCATGGAGCCACATTGACTCTACCTTCCCAGGCTTTGCACGAGAGCCAAGGAATCTTCGGCTCGGTCTTGCCATGGATGATGTGAAACCATTCGGTCTGCGCTCGACTTCTTACAGAGTGTGGCCTATAGTGCTTGTCAACTACAACATCCCTCCATGGCTTTCTACGAAGAAAGGACATCTCATCCTTAGCTTGCTCGTCCTGGGCCGCTACAAAGTAAAAAATATGGACGTGTATCTTCGTCCATTAGTCGATGAGCTTAAGATTTTGTGGGAGGAGGGGGTCACGGTGCAAGATATGAGCAGGCGCGATGGTCGGCGGTCAGCCAACATTCGAGCCATTCTCATGTGGACGATGCATGACTTTCCAGGATTGGGAGAGTGCTCAGGTGAGCAGACCTTTGTTCTCGCTGGTAATATCTATATTTTATTTCATTCAATCAAGTATTCACTAGGTCGTGGCTCGCCTTACAGGTCTGGTTACCTCAGGTTATCATGCATGTCCATTGTGTAGGCCACAGTTAGACTCCCGAAGGTCACGAACCATGAAGAAGATGGTATATCAAGGACACGCCGCTTTCTTGCCGGAGGATCATGAACTCAGGGAAGGTTTTCTTGGACGACCTCCAGCACGTATGAACGCTGCAAGCTGGTATGAGCTGAAAATGGTAAACCCGGAATCACATCCAAATGGAATGCGACGGTTCTCAGTTTTCTACGAGTTGCCATATTGGACCCACTTACAGGTCAACCACTTGTTGGATCCTATGCATATTTTCAAGAATGTGGGCAGCTTGCTATGGGACCACATCACAAGAAAGAGAGACACTATAGGGTCACGAATGGATTTAAAGGAGATAGGTAAGATGGAGGCGCTTTGGCCGCAGTCGAGTGCTGAAGGGGGAGTGCAGCTTCCTCGCGCTCCCTGGGTTTTGTCTACCAAAGAAGAGCGCATTGTGAAGCAAGTAATCAAGTCTATCCGCACTCCGACGGGTATGATGCGTTCTCTCAGGTCTGCATTTTCTAAAGATGACCAAATGTCTGGGCTAAAATCCCATGATTGGCATAAGATATGTCAGGTTTGTGAACATAATGGATTTTAATTAGCGTGGACATTTTGAAATTTGAAAAGTGACCATTATTCATAATGCTTTCTCATTTGTGGCAGTTTGTCCTACGGATCGTGATCGCGGGATGCCTTACTCCAGAAATCCGCGGGGCCATTTACAAGTTGTCGACTTTAGTGCAATGGATCTCACAGAAAGAGATTAAGACGTCCTCTATTGAATCCGCAAGGCGGGGAGCAGTTGAGACGGTCTGTCTCTTTGAGAAATACCTGCCCACTAGCATGCTCACGATACAAGTTCACCTTCTTGTGCATCTTGTGGACGAAGTGGAGATTGCTGGACCTGTCCATACGCGATGGATGTTCTTCCTAGAGCGCTTCATGAAAACCCTGAAAGGCTTTGTGTGACAACGAGCTCGTCCATAAGGTAGCATGGCGGAAGGTTGGTTGGTGTCAGAGGCGTTAGTGCATATCTCACAATGGCTACCAACGGTGGAACCGGACAATGCTTTGGACGCTGAAGGACGATGATAGGCTGACTGGAGATGTGGTGGTTGGAAATGGGGTAGAAAAAAGAATGGATGCCTCAATGGAAGAGAAGGTGAATCGCTTTTGTATGTTGCACCATGCCTCCATGGAGACGTGGCTTGCCAAGTACCAGATTGCAAGGCAAGATCGAGAGGAAGCGCGAGCTGAATTCCGACGCAGTACGCGTCACCGACCGATTCGATATCCCGAAGGCATGGAGGAGATGCCGCGGTTTATGTCAACACGATGGTTGCATGGAGCCTTGAGTGCAGCATCCAGCGAAGGGACAGAGGTCTCAATGGAGGTGTGGGAGTTCTCGAGGGGATGTAGTCCAAAGGTGATGAGGGGTTTAGAATGTGTCGTATCTAAATTTGCTTGCTACATCTAATTTGAGTGTTTCAAATGTGCAGTACAAAAAAAATAGTGCAGCGTGGTCGCGTGGACGGCATTTTCGCGTGGAGCGTATTGATAAAATGCGCTCCACAATGGACTGTGGTGTCCTAGCAAGGTTTGAGCAAGAGAGCCAGCGACGAGCAACGGATCCGAACACGGTTGTGGATGAGATGGAGTATTTTGGGAACTTGAAAAGTATTATTATGGTGGATTACCGTAGCTTCTCGATGATACTATTCGATGTGCAGTGGTTCAAAGTGGTACTTGGAGGAGCTGGAGCAACAGTTCGACGAGGTCCATCTGAATTTCTCGAAATTGATTCCGATAAAAAATGGACGGATTTGGGCGACACCTTTGTGTTGCCGGCCCATTGTGAACAGGTGCAAATAGTCATTTGCTTGCTAATTGTAATACGACATGGTTTATGTCACAATGGTTTGAACTCGCTTTGTAAGTGTTTGTGAACAGGTAATCTTCTATCCAAACCCCGGACAACCTCGATGGTGGTATGTTATACCTTCAACTCCTCGAGGTGCGAGAGTATATGATCAAAGCGATGTTCCAGGCATAGATGAAGAAAATATGCAAATAGAGGGGTCGATATTACAAGGGGTGGAGGCCACCGCAAGCTTGGAGCCCGCATCGGCTAACAATGATGGAAATACAGAAGTTGTAGAATTTTTTGAGAACGAGGCAGACTCGTTCTTTTGTGGTGACATGTCTATCGACCTTCCAGTGTATGCAGAGTTGTGTCAGGAGATTAATATGGGACCATAGAATACTTCATTCTTAGAGAATTGTATTACTCAATTCGTTGTTTAGATCTTCCATAAAGGTAGATAAGATATGCATTTTAAGAGGGATTTTTCAAAAATGATTTATATTAATGTGCTTTGTATAGTTTAAATTGATTATTCTAATATCATTTTTTATCTGTGCAGGTATCGACATTTTCAGGATGAGTCGAGGGATGAGCGATGAGGAGTTTTAGGACATGATGGCACGCATGTCTCCAGATCAGCTCGCGAGATTCAGAGAGATGGCAGACCAGGAGCTGTCTCGTTCTTCATCAGGGCGCTCTACTAGATCTTCTTCAGTGTGATCAGATGCTTCAGCTTCGAGCAGATGATCTCGACGCTCGCGACTTGGGCCAGAGGGAGAGACTGCAACTGCAGGAGGATCAGGGGGGTGCTGCTGTGGAGACACGGACACGGTGTCTCCGTCTCGTCGTTCAGCTGGAGCTGCATCACCTCCATGATTTGTCACACCTATGGGGACATCGACTCCAGTTACTCCGGCTTTTGCGCAGCCGTCGGCAGATGGCACGCCTTTTGGTGGCACCCCCTCTCGTGGCACCCCTTTGAGTGACACTCCGAGAGAGGCTACCCCCGTCGGTACACCGGATGTACAGGGGTCTCCTGGATATGCTCAGGAGCGTGGACGGAGATGGGAGAGGGCCCATCTTAGGCAAACTCCTAGGGGTTATAGATACCTAGTGGATAGTAGGTCAGGATCCATCATCATGAATGATGAGGGGAGGAGGGTGATGGCTCGCATGAGGGAGTTGTGCCAACAAGTTTTTCGGCACAACGTCCTGGATCATTAGAGGAACATACCGGAGGGGAGCAAGGACTACATAGTAGCATCCTTGCACGAGGAGTTCTCGGTGCCAGCCGCAGTAGATAGATTCTCTACGGGCTGGATGATGGATTGCATGCGTGCATACATGTCACATAGACGATCCGACGCACGCAAGGCAATCAAGAGTGGGGCTCCAAAGCCCGAGTGGTTAGATGCAGACGACTGGCGCCGACTGAGGGAGGAGGCTACAAATTCGCCAAGACGTTGGAGTCAGCAGCAGGAGGCGGCGAGGGCACGAATCGAGGCTAGATCGGTGCATCATCTTGGGAGTGGCGACCACAGGACATATTTGGAGGACTTTGTAAGTTTCTCTTTTGTTTTGCTTATTTGTTTTTTTGAGATATTCTTTGTACTGACAATCATGTTTCTAACAGTTAGCATTTTGTTTTCTTTGCAGCACTCCATTACAAATCGCGATCCGCAAGGCCTTGAGACTGATATGCAGAGAGGCACGGTCTCAGGGCATTGATCGACCGATTGTATAGACGCGGCGGCCCTGTAAGTCACTCATCTATCTTGTCCGTAGTTACCATGAGATTTTTGAATGCATTATTGTATGGTGGATTGATATGTTGTTTCTTTTTTTGCAGAATCCGTTTGATGCTCCCGGCGGGATGAGCTTTCGGGAGACGAGGATTTGTAGCTCGCCCTTGGATCCTTAGAGCTCACACACCTTTAGTTTTTAGTCGCCTGATCTATGTAGACATTTTCTATGTATTAGTGATATCGTTTCATGATTGTACCAATCGCATTTTATGCGATCATGTATTTATTTCATGTATCAGTTTTATGATTTCAGTATACATTCTTTTTGTTTGCAAGCGCTTTGTATGCAGCAGTGCAAAAACTATTTTGTATGACTCTCATACAGCATACAGTGCTATATGTGGCAGGGCAGCTACCACAAATTTTTTTTTTCTCTGTTACCGTCGCTATTTGCATTGCAAATTTACTGCTCGCGTCGCTATTGGCGACGCTATGAGCATCGCAAATTCTCTGTAACTGTCGCTATATGCGTCGCAAATGCGTCGCATATAGCGACGCATATAGTGACGATTCTATGGCGTCGTCAATAACGACGCTTTTTACGACGACGGGGGCAAATTTTGTTGTTTGTATTTTCGTCGCTTTAAACGTCGCTATAAGGTCTATATCTTGTAGTGTTGGCTTCCATTGCCATTGATCAGTTGCGAATTATTTCCCAATGCTAGACCCATATTAGGATTGATTTGAGTAGGCGGCTTGCAAATGGGATTCTATTTCTTGTGCTCGTCTAACGGCAGTGTCTATATCTGCCTAGGTGACACTACTCAGCTGCACCTGGATGTTAAAATCAAGACCATACAAGAAGTATTGTAACTAGGTAGCAGGTGGGATAGGGATAAAGGCATCCAATTTATAGAAAACCTCTTTGATCTTCTTGGCATATGCTCGTATGTCTTCATGCAGTTCTTGGAGTGTCAAATTCAACACGTGCAGCCAATATTGGCCACCCCTCTTAGGGGCAAACTCCCTTCCAAAGGCTTCATAAAATAAGTCCATGGTGGTTATGGTTCCGATATCGAGGCCATGATACCATATAGCTGCCCTTCCCTTCAGGGTCATGTAGAAGAACATCATTAGATGCCCTTCCTCTTGGATGCGGCAGTTAAACATCAACTTTTGGAATTCCCTTATATGAACTCACCATCCTCTTCCACTAACCCATTAAAAATGGGTAGGGGGAAACCTAAGGCTGGCAAATCCGTAGTTCCCCCAGGGATTGTGATAGGTTGTGCCATGGCAATGATTGGATTTTCTAATGAAATCGGGACAGGCAAAGCTGTCACACCACTTGAAGTAGGCAAATTAATTGGGAGGAGGGAAGTACTAGAACTTCCACCTCCTAATGGAATTTGATTCAGGCTAAGGTTACTAAGACCCCGCCCTAGAATAGGTTTAGGACTACTCCTTTTAGGAGAATAACACCTATTGATTTCGGCCCTCCATCTAGCCCTCTCGGTTCTCTCGTTTTTCTAGAGTTCGACTTAACAGATCTCTTCAAAAAGGACATCAACTAACCAATAGGTCCCAAGAGACCCTAGATTCAGAAACCACCACTTTGAGGCAGCTCCCGGCAGATGCACCACTGATGGGACAAAAAATCGCCAGCATTGGCTATGGCACTAGCCGGACCTCATGCACACAACAGACACCTCCACCACCACACAGCCTCGTGGGCGAGGAGCATCTGTAATAACTAAATGCTCACTAGATACATCTAATATTGTGTTTGTAGCTAGATAAAAATCCAGCAGCACCTTCCCCAAAACCCCTCAAAGGGGGTATCCCACACATATTGGCAATAAGTGCCACGTATCCACACAAACACAGGAGGCACCCCACTGGCTATTTTCCATGGCCCCATTGTAGTTCTCCTACATCTTGGGGATTGGCCCCTAGATGTGCTAGTTTTACATATAAACACATTCGCACAAGACTCCTCTCTTTGTCAGCGAGATCCAGGAGATACCATGTTGCACAAAATCCTACTTCCCCTCACTGTTTAAGTTTTGCTTCGTTGCATAGGTGTATAGAGCTTGTTTTGTCATGGTTTAATATATAAAGAGCAATAAATCACATACTATGACAATAAAATAGGGCAAATTGACGCCAAACCTCATGCTTTGCCACTATCATACATCCACAACCACATATTATATTTTTCTCTATTTTTCTAAGGCGTATTCTTATTTTTCTCTTATTTTCTTTCATTTTTATCTATTTTTCTCTATTTTCCAATAAAAAATTCATATAATTTTAGAGCTATGGCTCTTGATTCTTAGAAGTTAAGGGCCCCTAAAGGGAGCTCCCAAAAGGCACACCCTTTGGACTTTCTAAAGTCCATTTCCACTTGGCCATTTTGGCCCTTGGCCTCCCATCTAGCCTATCTCCCGCGCCTGGCGTCCAAATCAACCTCCAAAAATTCATGGCATCCATCTCTCGAAGTCCCCTACTGTAGGGCATCTCCAGAAGTCCCATATGACATGCCAAAAATTTATGAAAATTCCCCGACTGCTGGCTTAGTGGGTCTTTAAAGCACTTTTTGTAAGAGAGGGGGATTTAATAATGGGGAAATACTAGCTACACTGGCTGGTATATAAGGTGAGAGAGACTTAATTTTTCATTATCTGATAAATATACAAGTCTTTTTTCTCCTTCACCTTGCTCTCCAAGCTTCCATGTCTTCTTTCCCTCTTTTCTAGTCTTTCTCTCTCTATTTCTAGTCTTTCTCTCTCCTCGTAATTGTCTTTCTCTCTCTTCTGTTCTTCTTCTTCTTCTTCTCTGCAGTATTCTCTCTCCTCTTTCTCTCTCCCAGTTCCTCTCCTTCACAATTGGTATCAGAGCCTAGGTTCTTGGTCCCAGTTAGTCTCTCATTTTACCTAGTTATAATTTTCTAGTCACATGAAATTTTAAGTCATAGGTACACAGTACTTGGAGCAGTAGGGGAGTTCCCAAAGATTTCTGGACCACAAGGACTGCATGCAGGAGCATTAATGGCAGCTTGGACTAAGTTTGGAGGGGAGAAGACCGACTTTGGCAGCTCGTGGGTCATTTTTGGCTCATTTCGAAGGTAAACTCTTAGTAACCGTGGTCACAGGAGTTAGAAGAAAGTCTAGCTGGGGTTACTTTTCAGGGAGGGTCTTCTCTCTCCTCCTTCCACAAGCTTCCTACAAGATCCCATGGAGGAAACCAACCCCAAATCTTGCTCTCCCCCTTCTTCCATGAAGCATCAGCCCTTCCCCTTGCATCTCTGAAACTTAGGAGCCACAGATCAAGTAGGGTTGAGCTGGGTGGTCATCCCCAACCCTCCAAGAGCAGTCCCGTAATTTGCGGCATAAAAAATGGGCTGCTTCCTGGCCTACTGGACAGCACCCTAGCCCTCCTCTCCTCCCTGGATCTCACTCCTAGCTCTTGGCAAGTCCCTTGGTTAACATTGAAGGCTTCCTTCTCAACTTCTTGGACTCATCTTCCCACTTCAAGAAACCCTGATCTTGTGCAGTCCATGGCAGCCATGGAAGCTTGGCATCAAGCTCAAAAATCTTGAAGATTTTGGTATTTTCTTAGTCTCGTGAGTCCCTCTTCAAGCCTAGCTCAAGATTTCAGCCATCAAGAAGCAGGGGAAGAAGATTAGAAGCAAGATTTGAAGACATGTACTTCTGAGCAGCCATGGCTATGGAAGTAGAGCTTCAATTTTAGCAAGAGCTCTTCATGGGAAGGTCCTGAGCCATCCTACCCCCAAGCTACAGCCACATTGGAGCTCATTCTCAAGATTTAAAGGCTTCTTGGAAGCAATAAGGCATTATAGAGTGCTCGTTTGGAAGGAATCACCCCCTTGATTAGTCTATGCAAGCAATACCCTTTCCCCATGGAAGAATCCTTCTTCCCCAAGCTTGAATTCATCCTTTCTTGACGGAGCACAACCATTTTGGAGCTATGGAGCATGCGGGATCAAATTGGAGCTCTCATGAAGGACTGAAGTGGCATTAGTGGCTGCCTTCTTCTTCAAACGACTCAAGGTAACCGATTCTTGGCTCTCATTCTCTCCATTTAAGCCCCTTGTTGAATCCTATCCACTTGTTTGAGAGAATTTATGAGTCCAAGTAGGTAAGTCCCAGACATTGTATGCATGCTGAATATTAATCTCAGTCATTTCCCTTTTATCTTATGGCATTGGAATGGATTTTACTCATACTAAAGCTTCATTGAGATTATATTTTTTCTTACCCATAACCCATTTGGCTTCTTGTGAATTGACTGAGCCAAGAGTTGATTAAGAAATCCATTGTATAAGGGTGAGTAGGTAGTGAGTCACTGCCGGTAAGCTCTCTATCCCTATTCCCCATTCCAATTCCATGCACTTCATGAAAAGCCCAAAATTTCGATTCCTAAAATGCATCTCATGCTGGGTATTTAATTAATAAATGTCTGCCATGTATATTCTTGGTGAGGAAAAGCCCGATGCCAGGCAAGGTGGAAAGACAAAAGAGGGGTGACCCCCCTGCCATCAAAGACCGTGAAGGGGTGCACAACCCGGCCCGAAGGGAACTTTGCCCACCTGCCGGTGATCTAGAGCCCAAAACTTGTTTGTAGGTGCAGGTACTTCTTGGGAAATTTGAGAAATGGACTTAGCATGATGGAATTCTAATGACTATGACATGACACACTCTTGTGTGCATGGGATGTACGGATGTACATCAGCAAATGTACCCTTAAATATGCATGCAGCCATGTATGCAGTGATGTATGGGAATGCATTGCCTTACTTGGGTTGAAGATGGATGTATGTATCATTGGATACACCTATGCAGTCATGTATACACTAATGGCAATGATTATGCATGTATGAGAGCCTACCTTGTTGATACGATCATGGAAATCCTTATTCTCGTGCCCAGTAATGCTGAAGTGATGCCAAACATGCTAAAGGATGCTCAAGTGATGCATGATGCCAAGCAAACAGTGAATCCCATAGTGCAATAGAAGGAGAACCCAATTTCAACCCTCTTGTGACTGTTTCAGAGTGCTAGAGAAATAGCTTGCATTTGCAGAGGTGTTGCCACTCCCAAGAATTGAGGTGCTGACCTTGGAGAGTACCTTTAGGCCTTGCCAAGAACTCCGTTTAGTTTTGAATACCCACTTGGAGCATACAAAGTACCTATAGCCCACAACAAGCCTTTCCTAGGTTTGGACAGGGTGCTGGACTACACAGAACAGTCCCGCATTTCTAATTACAATTTTTTTTGTATAAAACGTGGGAATGAATGTATATGCTCATCTCAAAGAGGGCATTTCTAGCTCCATTTTGTAGAAAAAAGTAAGTCAATCATAGTTGTCTAGCTGTAGTTATAGCCAAAATAGTGATAGGTGGTCTCACGGGACTACACCTAGACATGGCAGGTAACAGGGGGAAAAACAAAGCAACTGAATATGTTCAGCAACAAATAAGGGATGCACGCACCCCGAGGGATGACACCAACTTTGAGGTTGAAGAGGAATGTAGGCAAGAAGAATCCAATGCTCATGCAAACTTATTCATTATTCTTGTGAAAAGAAGTTTGATGTCTATGAGTTTATCTTGAGCTGAGCACTCTTCTTCATCTTTCCTCCCATCTCAAAGCGTCCCTGTGACAAGCAACATCCACAAACCCCCACGCGAATCCCCTGCGACAATGCGAACACAATGTGAAAATCTTTGGAGTGCATCACCATCTAGCTTTCTTATTGATCTAGAGAGTAAATATCATCTTAGTCATTAGTGCTAGTGTCCGTGACATTGATGGTTTAAAAATACTAGATTTTTGGACAGTTTTAGTCTATTTTTTATATTATTTATTGTAAATATCCTAAAAATCTAGGAAAACTTCTAGAATAGGGTGGCATGCAAAAAGCAAGGGGCTTTTTCAACCAGTTTTGAATTTTTCATGAAAGGGAAAAACTGGAGAAATCGTGTGGGTCACAATTGTAGTTAACAACCAGCAAATAGCACTTTGAACGGGGAAAAGAAGGAGGGATCTTCGAGATTTCGGACTAGGTGTCTTGGGGTTTTACCCCCCTTTTAGATCCAACTGAGCCATCAGATTTGGGTTCCAAGCAACAGAGAATAAGTTAATGTTTGATGCACAGCTCCAGGAGATCTTATGTTTGGAGATTGTTTCTAAGTAGTGCCAAACAAGGAACTTCAGGTTCTATGAATACATAGCGATTTGATTCATAGTGCTTTGTCTTTACCGTGTTTACCTCTGGTCTATTCTTTTTCTTCACTTCCATCTCCTATCCTCTACTTCCCTTTATCTCTGATCCTTGGTGGATATGACCTTTTGGCTAAAACCCCTTTGACAATGGTAAGAAAGAGTTATTATTGGCTAGGACTAAAGGTTGAATATTAAGATATGTAACTCAATGCTTGAGGCATCAATGAGTAAAGGTTGAAAGGATCAAACTCCCCAAAGAGTTGCATCCTCTTGACATTCCTCAAATGAAATGGGAGTTCATGATTATGGATTTTGTGGTTGGACTTCTAACTGTGCAAGGAGGTTATTCCTCAAATTGATAGAAATATTGAAAGGGTCAATCAAGTATTGGAAGAAATTTTAAGAGCCTACTACAATAGAAAACTCTTTGGACCTTCAGGGATGGAGACATGGTATCCCTAAGAGTTTGGTCAAAGAAGAAATCCCTATCCCTTGGGAAATTCAAAAACTTAGTCTCAGACATTGTGGCCCTACTATATTGTCAAAAGCCTTGGGAGGAATGGTTTCGAGCGCCAGGATGTATACTAGTTACATATCACTAGGTGGAGTGGTACAAGATTTACCTTTGGGCTTGGGTGAAGTACATATTCGAACTTTTGTCTCATCTCAAAGTTTATCATGTATTTTTTAATGTAACCCTTCTTAAGCCTTATGGCTTAAACCCTCATCATGTCCTCAATGATGGAAACATTGTAATACTAACTTAAGGATTTTTGAAATTTTAGCTTGGTAGAATTCTTGAGATTAGGGAAAATACTTTTAGGAATCATACTCTTCATGAGTACCTTATTAAATGGAAGGACTTCCTTGAAGAGGATGCCACATGGATTGACGAGTCCTCATGAGGGATCACCTCAAGTTTCTCTCAAGATGAGGACATCTTATTTTTTCTAAGGGGAAGAGAATGTAATATTTCCAAAGCAATATACATCAACGTGATTTTTCCAATCCTGCATAATATCTTAGGTAATCAAATTTACTAGAAAAGAATATCACCTGGCAAATTCCCTTGTGGATGAGGAGCATGTAAGTTGCATCACACCAAATTTTTGTCACATTACACGCATAGGAAAGATTCCATAGAACTAAATGGGAATCACATCCAAAAGGATTTTCTTAAAGAAACCTTACAAGTAACCTTATTTTAAAAAATTTTATAAACAAGAATGAAGTTAATAAGGGGGGAGCAACCTATTAAATGCCACCAATTAGGCTGCCATCTCATCTCCCCTCAACCACATTGCATTCTCCCCCTCCACCACCTCCTCACAACCTCTTCCCCCCTTGCCCCCGAAAAAATCATCATCATCATCAATGCCTTCTCCCCCATGTTGTAGTAGCCTATGCACCCTCTTCATGTTGGAAAATACAAGTATTCCCCCATCCCCACCCCCATCATCATTTTGATATAAGGCGAGAGAGACACACACAGAGAGAGAGAGAGAGAGAGAGAGAGAGAGAGAGAGAGAGAGAGAGAGAGAGAAGAGAGAGTCTCCCCTCCCAATAAATTCCCAATTATCATCATAAAATATCCTTTCTCCCATAATGAGGGCATTGATGATGGTATCTCCCTATATTTATGATGATATTTTCTAATATCTCCCTCTTAAGCGACTCAGGGGAGTAAAACATTTTGATTAATTGTCCTATATCCCTCTCTTTCTTTGTCTCTCTTTTCCCCTCTCTATCTCCCTTCTCTCTCTTTACTTTATAATATTATTTTTTATTTTCTCTTTCTCTTTGTCCCTTTCTCTCTCTCTCTCCCTCTTTCCCTATCTTCATTTCTTCTATCTTTTCCCTCCTTATCTTTACTCTCCCACTCTCTTTTTTCCACGAGACTAGGATCCACACAGCCAATCTCATGTGGCTAAAAAGCAAATATCTTTAATGCTTTGATAGCATTTCCACAAAAATTTGCTTCTCCTCATGAGTAAGAAAAACCCCATAACCAAT
The DNA here is from genome assembly GCF_053477565.2 of Lygodium microphyllum. Taxonomy (NCBI): domain Eukaryota; kingdom Viridiplantae; phylum Streptophyta; class Polypodiopsida; order Schizaeales; family Lygodiaceae; genus Lygodium; species Lygodium microphyllum. The sequence goes on from NC_141159.1 coordinate 132,283,527, forward strand.
TTTAAACTCTCTCAAAGTTTTTGTAGTGAAATTTTGCCCGATTTTCTTAGGATCCTTGAGATTTGGTTGTCAAGAAGCTTGCTCTAAGTATTGTTTTTCTTATCCAATAGTAATGGCAAATCAACAAGTTTTAACTTCTTAGCCACATTTTTTTACTTTGTTTCAACTCATACTTTTGATGTGTTATCTTTGCATTCTTGCATTTCTAAATCTTCAATCACTTTGCACATGTCAGTAGAGCATACTTGAACAATTCACTTCAAGCATCTAATCTACACTAGATGATAGCTATAAGTTTTTCTTAGGATCCTTGAGATTTGGCTATCAAGAAGATTGCTCTAAGTTTTTTGTCTTGTCTGTTATGCCTCCGTAGAAATCTAATAGAAACACAGGACACACCGGTTTGCCAAAATAGTCCTATTGTTGCACGAAACTTCTTGAATGAATTCACAGCCATTAAACACATGCAATATTCAAGAGAAATACATAAAAATGAGATATGTATCATATTAATCAGCGCAAAATTGCTATCTTGAAAGATATCACAGAGATTTACACCATCAGAACAATTCCCAATCAAATAACTTGAAGTAGACTGCACCAATTTTCACGAAATAGGTAGACAACAATAGAATCAAACATGAACGACCAAGAATCTGGCACTGTCCTCAGTCGTATTCCATTCATGTTCAAAAAGCAACTACTCGAATACAACTTCCTGATTTTTTTCACCTGCACCTTGACTTTTAGGTGAAATATCATATGAAAGATAAAGGCTGCTTTACATATGTTTAACCTTGAAGCCTACATGCACACAAATACTAAGGTATAAAATAGAAAATATATGGTGGAATCTGATCCCTAACACCTGGCACAGCCCGGTGGATGACTCGGATAGTCATGACTTGAACTTACAAGCATGCAACTAACGACAAAAAAGATAAACAACTGACTCTGATGAAGACTAACTCAAAGAACGCAATTATACCCTGCCAGAGGCCTTGCACCTCTTAACAAGCCACATTGAGCTACCATGCGTAGAGCCCCTCTAGGATACTTATAGCTCTCTTGTGCAATTGCATAATTGGTTCTAAGTGTCAATTAAATTAAAATAGCAGCTAAGTAAACATGCCAAGGCTGAGAACTCATTAAGTACAATGACATCCATACTACATCATAGAGAATAAATATATGGAACCATGACTTAATAAATAAATCACTACTCCAATGGCCAAGAGTAGAAATAATAATTAAGAAACATGTCGCTAACACTCCAGCATCTGCATCATAATTATTGTATGGCAATGTACCACACAACTTAAATTTCAAACAAGAAACTGCATCTCCAAAGAAATATGCAAGATAATCCAAGAAAACCTATAAAAGAAAACAAAACAGAACTGCATTTGCATCTACATCAACCTGTAAAATTAGGTTGTTGGTGTAGCAACTCAAGTTGCAAACATTCAGGTTGCAGGGATTCAGGTTGCTACAATCCATATTGAAATTCTGCCATTACCAGCAAACCTGAACAATCCTGAGCTGCTGAAATCTGCTGAAAACTTGAAAAACAATCTTGTAGGTAAAGGATTTGAACAATTCCTGAAGGAGAAAACCACAATATACTTTGGAAAATGTCATCTAATGCATCCAATATCCTCGTAGCCATGCTCAAAAACCGATTAATATGACCCATATCAACCATTCCTTTTGTAGCATCAACTATATAGATATCAACTTATTGTATGTACTTGCATGATTTTACTCACTTCAACCTCATCTCCAAAGTGATTAGAATACTCAAAAACTTTAGAAATATCATACTAAATTGAGATATCAACAAGCTGATCATTTTCTTGATCATTCACATCTACATTGTTCACTATAGACTGAGATGCTTCCATATCCTAATCTGGAGATTTTGCTTGCTACTCAGGACAAAGTTGTATGGATCCAAAATTCTGAAATAATTTATCCAATTGCAATTTGTTGTGTAGGAACTTCTTTTTCAGCCATGTTGGGCTACTCCTAATACCTTTGAATCGTGATATCCACATCCATTCCAAACATTGGCACTATGGATAAATTTCCCTGAAGAAAAAAATCATTCTCATAAATACTCATTGTAATAGGCTTTTCTTCTTCTTGCTCATTTAGGTTAACCTTCCGAACTCCATCTTCAACTACTCTTTTAGATCCTCTCATAGTGTGCTCATACCTCTGCTCAACTTGAAGAATAACCTTATGTCCTTCCTCTTCTTGCATATTAGAGTTATCCGTCTACTTAGAATCTGTAGAATTGTGATTTTTAGGTTTTATATTGAGTTTATTTTCAAGATAACATGTTCTTTAGTCCTGAATTAATTTATCGTGCTCATTCCCTAACCTGTCCTAAAATTCAGGCTGCTCTTAATCTTGAGGACAACTGCCTACCTACTGTCCTAACTGGTTTTGGGCTCTAGAATGAACAGTTTGCTATTCCAAAACTATAGTTTCTTCAATTATGGGAAAAGACTAATTCTCTTGAATAATGCCATCAACATCTATCTCCAAGATAGGGAGTACAAAAAGATTTACTTGCATGCATAATTCTTCCTCATCTTCTTCCACTTCATCAATCATATGAATTGTTTGTGCATATAGATCCTCAAGAATAACAGCTTGACTTAGAATATGAGAATAAGCCAATTGATTATGCAATTTAGCAATTTCATTATCTTTCAGCAAAACCACTTTCTCAAGAGCATCAATAACCTTTGAACAATGAGAAACTTGCAAATCCATTGCATTCTTGACATGAGAAACCTCTTGTTGAAGCAATGCTTTCTCTACTTGAAGTCGATTAATGGTGGATAAAGCTTCAACTACTACAATTTCAATTGGATTCCTCTCCTTTTCTAGCTTAGAAGACATTGAATCATCTCACTTGAAGATTGATTCATAGGACATAAATCACTCAAATCTTTACAAAAACCACATGAATGGACTGACTTCTACAATTCCTGGCTTTCAACCTTCAGTTGTAAACCTGGACATTGTTGAAAACTGTTCATTTGCTGCTTGCAAACTTAGTGAAAACTAATCACTTGATGTCCTGAAAACTGCTCATACAGGCAATTAACTTGAGAGTTTACAGTAGTAGTAACTTGCTGAATTTCTTCAGGCTAAATAGTGATATAACCTCGAATAGTATTCAGCATGCTATAAATATATGTGTCCTACAAAAATACATCCTAAAAGGATGGATTCTCTACTACATGTAGTGGCATTTCAAAGACTTGTAAAGCCTCTTCAGTGAAATCTGGCTCCTTGGCTGCCTAATCTTCCTCAAAACCAGTTAGAGAACCAAGAAAATCATCCACAATAGCATCCTCATTGAGAAAAACATTAGGCTCATGCTTGTCATCCATGACAACATCTTCTTGAATATGTAACTGATCTTCTTGATCAGCAGACTGATCAACTTCCTTGATGATAACTTCATTAGTTCTTTCTTCTTCAGGAAAGCTAATTCGAGTTTGATTATAATAGTTGGCAAGGCTCCAAAGTATGGAAAATGCCTTCAATTTTTAAATGCAAGGTGTGTGATGCTCCACTCTCCCATTGGTAAGCTCTTGTGTTGGGTTTGGGGCATTGGAGGATCCGTGGCTACTTTGGCTCTTTTCCTCTCTAACTCCCTCAACCTCAATCTCTGGCAAATCCATAGGTAAAGGATAGCAATCATCATCATCACTTGAACTTGAATCCTAATCCAAATCCAAAACATCATAATACTTCTCTTGAGATTCTCAACTACTCTAAGAAATCTCTAAACTTGCTTCAAACTTGAGCAAGACTTAACCTTCCGGCCTTCATGGTCATAATGCCATTCATACGCATCATCAAGGACATTATCAAAAGAAGTTAGCTTTTCCTATGCTCTATCCAGTCTTGAACTGGAACCCCTATTTTTTGCTGAAGAGAACTTCTTACGAATACCATTGAACTGTTCGCATAGATCAAACATGCAAAAATATTTGTAAGACTTCCCACTTTCACAGGACTCATGGACATATGGACACCATTTGGAACTATGCCCATTCTCAAAGCATACTTTGTATCTCTTTTCCTTCTTCTTGGATTTACCCATAATGAAGCATTTCTATAGTTTGAAAAAGAATCCACTTTGCTTTGATCCAACCTCCTGCAATGATGGAGTAATAGGTCTTCAGCCTTTAATACTCATGGTACTTCTGCAATTCTAGCAGTTCAAACTGCTTGAAATACTCCTTTATAAATACTTCTTGAAAATTCTTGAAAACTCCTTTATTGACCAGACTTCTCAAGTTATCTCCAATATTTGTTGCAATTCAGGTTATGCCTATCATTTTTACAGCCCTTTGACACTGTTGCACTTCAAGTTATACCTCAAACTCCTGCAATTCAAGTAATTAGCCTAAAAATTCATGCAATTCAAATGATTGCCTACAATTCCTATAGTTTAGGTAACTTCTTGAAACTCTTGTAGTTTAGGTAACTGCTTGAAACTCCTGCAATTCTAGTTATACCCAAAAATTCAAGACATCTTGAGATTTCTCCATTCTTTCACTAGCAAGTCTAATTCTAAGGACTCTTGAAATATCCATAATGAAGCATATCACTTTTTGAATAAAAGAACAATCATAAATTGCATATAATTTTGAGGAATGCCATTTATACTTACAACAGACATCATAATTGACTGTAGGCATGCACTGTCATGAATATTATAGCCCATTTAGGTACAAATCATAATTGTCCATAACATTATGCTATCCTAAAAATTGCAAATCAATATTTCCCATCTTTGAACTTCATAGCCCTCTTTCTCTATGAATATATCGTCATGACATCTTGATATGATGACTCCAGCTTGAAACTCCCAAAATAATCATAGATCTAAAATTTTTGCCTGAATTGAAAACAAGATCTTCAAGGAAGAGAGATAAAACCTAAATAATGTGCCTCCAATCCATAGCATTGAGAACTTTTGAAGATTATGAATTCTTCAAGAATAAGAACTTCAAGATATCCTCCTTAAAATAATTTGACTGTAGGGTATTTCTTATACAGGGATATCCTAATACGTGCAACTTGTAGAAGTGCAGAAAAATGGTTGAAAATGCAAAAACGCCTTGAATTTGTGAAAGATCTTGAAGCTTTCATTATGAAAAAATTGGTTCTAGGTCTGGTGCCTAAATTATGAGAATTTTGCTCATGAAACTAGCAGGATTGCTAAAGTGTTATGCCTCCGCAGAGACATAACAAAAACAAAAGACACACCGGTCTGCCAAAACGGTCCTATTGCTGCATGAAACTTCTTGAACGAATTCACAGCCATTAAACACACATAATATTTAGGAGAGATACATAAACATAAGATATATATAATATTCATTAGCGCAGAATTGTTGTCTTGAAAGATATCACATAGATTTACACCATCACAGCCATTCCCAATCAAATAACTTGAAGTAGAATGCACCAATATTCATGAAATAGGTAGACAGTAATAGAATCAAACATGAATGACCAAGAATCTGTCATTGTCCTAAGTCGTATTCCATTCATGCTCAACAAGTAACTGCTCAAATATAACTTCCTGATGTTTTTGACCTGCGCCCTGACTTTCAAGTGAAACATCATATGAAAGATAAAGGATGCTTTACATATGTTGAACCTTCAAGCCTACATGCACACAAATACTAAGGTATAAAAATATATGGTGTAATCTGAGCCCTAACATTATCCAATAGTAATGGCAAAGAAACAAGTTTTAACTTCTTAGCCACATTTTTGTACTTTGTTTCAACTCATACGTTTGATGTGTTATCTATGCATTCTTGCCTTTCAAAGTCTTCAATTACTCTACACATGTCAATAGAGCATACTTGAACAATTCACTTCAAGCCTCCAATCTACACTAGATGATAGCTATAAGTTTTACTATAGTAGACATATAAGATACCTCATCATATACTCCTGAGATGCATTCATCGAATTCAAGTAAACCATGCTTCTCCAAATCCTCTTAAGCCTTGTGATTATGAAACATTTCATTTGTACGCTTATTTTAAGGCTTTTGAAAAACATTGCACCATCTCTAGAAAATGTTGTAAATCCCAAAGAAAAAGTATTTGTACCTACTAAAATAGACAATATCATTTTCATTTTAGTACCATCACAGTCCCACTTTAAAACGGCATATACTGAAAGCCCATGTCATGTCATGATTCTTTGAATTCTTTAGAATTTGGGGGTAAATGATGCTCATGAAGAATATCATATTTTTTTCATGATTAACACATCCAATGAGAAATGGAATAGGATACTTACCATCACAACTTCTAATCCTAGTATAGATAGAACTATCATTCAATGCCTGAGCTTCCATACAAACTAAAGTGATATATGGCTATCCAAGAATCACATGGTAAGTAGATATATCCTATACAAAGAAATTCTTCTCACCTTGTACACCTTCAATGGGGATTTGTACATTTGGACATGCAACATACAAGTCTCCTTGTGCATTATATCTAGCCCACATTCTCAAACCATGATTTGTATCAATCCACCATTTTCCACTTTGGTAAAGACTCCTTCTCATAAAATTTATCTCAAATTCATGATCTATTAATGCTATAAATGGCTCCTCAAGAGTACACACTTTGATTGGATTCTGAGGAGATCTATCCAAATGGTTCCTTATATAGTGACTTTTTGAAATAACTCTTGGTACTTCTTCTTCTATGAAGTGAATTTTTTTTACCCCTCGAGAAGTTTGGTGAAAATTATTGCATTTTCAACATCTTCCTCTTTCTTCTATAGCTTATGCATCTTTGATTCTTATATACCTTTTATGCCTTGGGAAAATAGCTCTTCTTTCCCCTACAAAGTGGCAGTGATTCACTCACAATTTGATGCTTCGTCTTAGTAATGTCAATGTTTTCTTGATGAAATTCTTGTTTAGAAATCCCAAGAATTTCACCCAAATTAGATGTCACTCTACTATTAAGATCATTTCTTCCAAGAAAACTTTCAAATCTATAGTTGTTTCAATATCAAATTCCAATTTGTAAGTTGGATGTTTGTCTTTAGCTTTGCTTTGTTCCCTCTTCTTTCCCTTTGATACATGTTCCATGGATACATGAGGTGGAGATATTTCATGAGGCATAGAATCAAAATTTCCAGCTCCTTTGAGTGCTCATTTTGATGTTACCTTATTACCATCATCTCATTTTCATTTCTCTTCAACAATAACTTTACTATTTTCACTTCAAGAATATTTGCATACATGAAATGAGAACCTACAAGATCAGCTAGTCATTTTGCCAATGCAATTTCCTATTTGATTCAATTAATGCCTAAAAATTTTCCCTTTTTAGTTGTATGTATTGCATAAGAACAAAGCTCATTCTTCTTGCTAGTTAAGCCTTCTCCTGTTGCATTCCTCTTTGTAACATTTTTGAGTTGTAAACCATGAATGATAGCTTCAACAACAATAGAAGCATACTTGATAGGCATATCTTCCACTAGCTATCTTATATAAAATACATCATAGTGTTTTCTACCATGCTTTATGGTATCACACCAAAAATATATGTATACAAATCCTTCACAATTTGGAAGTTTTTGCAAACTTTAGCTAGATGCACCACATCTCTTTCACTGATTCTTCCATCATATCATCTTTGTTTGGAGCTAGAGTTGCAGTTACAAGTTTATGCTTACTTGTTGTGTACTTTGTGGAATCAGAGGGATTCTCGCAATAGCTGAAGAAACAAATCTATTTATCCATATCGAGAGTCAATTGCTCTATTCTATCTAGCTATGCATACCTACACTTAAATTATTATAGCAATTCTGTTGGTGCTAGGTCCTAGCAACCCACTCCAAGAAAGTCCATTTTGTCACCTATTATGAATCTTGCGTAAAATATTCATCATTGAGTGCCTTTGAAAAATCATCCCAATTTAAGTCATGATTTGCAAGAATGTCGCATACATGTGATCGAAGTTCTAGGACCACAATCACAACAAAATATCAACTCGTCTAATTTACAATAAGCCCCAAAAAATATAATCTTTGTATATAGAACCTTAAATACTTAGATACATCTCACCCTTCAAACTACTTTATTTCAAGCGTCATAACTAACTCGACTGCATTTCTAATAGCTTTCCCATGCTTATACATCACATATGTTTGTATAATCTATTGTAGATAATCCCATCATACAAATCTTGCATCCAAAGAATCACCCATGATTTTGATTTCCTTACCCTAGTTCTTTCACATCAGATTCTTTCTCGATGATGGACACTATTGAATATGCATCGCTTTGGGCATGTTCTAATTCCATCCCTAGTTTTCCCTTATTAAAGTTTTGTTCCTTCTAATTTGCTTTAGGCACATGAAGCTAGCATGTATGCAACCCAAAATCTACACTTTTTTCTTCTCATGTTTTCCATGAGTGCTGCAACCTCCAAATATCCACAAAATTATGCATTTGTATTACTAATATTAACTCTTTGCTAATCTTATATGCATCAAGATGAGTATATTAGCTTTGAACCAATTAAAGTTCTATCTTAGATATAAGAGTTTCTTGAACATGGGTACACTCTAGTTTTTATGACATGTCTTCTCCCAACCACATGGCAATGTAGTAAAGAACCAAGGGTTTGGTATAGCTCAAGTGAGTATCGCCATTTAAACTAGGATAATTTGATGAAATTGATTTCCTAGCATTTATTCTCTCTTAGTCCTAAGCCATAAGTAAAGATATCTTAATGAAGGCTTCTATTCCATCTTGTCTTAGAGTTTCGTGTGCAACTTCTTCAATCGAATCTCACAATAGTGCCTTTCTGTTTGAAACTAGGCTTCTCTTACATATGAAACAAACTAGCAATACCAAAAAGTGACATTGAGAAACAAAATGAGTCTGCAACTCGCCTCGGTTCTTGGTGTAGGTGGATGATGATATCCCTTTGTAGAGTGCACATCCACTAGTGGAGGACGTTATTCATGGTCCTTAGGGGCAAGGGAATATGTTTAATACCGTGCATGGTTTGGAATTGGGTATTTGAATAATCTATGTACCTCCTTTACTTTTTAATGAACTAACCTTTGGAAATTGTAGTAATGGTAATCGCGCTACATTTAGGGTAGCTAGGATAATAATTTAGCCATTGGATAGAAGGTCAAACCATTGGACATAAAATTAAGATTTTGGCAAGACTGTGTTTCTTGTACGAACAATTAAGCCATTGAATGCATAGATAAGTTGTAATTGGCAAGTGTTTATTGTATGCTTAGAGTGTTAAACTTTAACTCTTCTTCTTTGTCGGTTAAGATGAAACCCTCCTTTTCTAGCTAGAGAGCTCTCTCTCTCTCTCTCAAAATATATGTGCATGCATGTAGGTATAGCCGTAGCATTATATGGAGCGTGTGTAGACCAAGGATTACAACATACGCGTATAAACCCATGAACACCAAGAAGAAGTTTCACATAGTACTAACAAGTGTACTTATATTGCGAGATGGATGCACGACAGATACAAGGCTAAACGAGACTGCGTGTCATAAATAGCACGCGTGGGTTTTATTCTATGTCGTAGTTACGACGGTTGGATGGAACTCTGACGAGTGTGCACGTCATATAACGCTAGCTTTATTACTTGTTTTTATTATATAGGTAGTCTGCCTTCATTTTGGTCCGATGAAGCCTCCGGAGCCTTGGAATGATTCCTTGAGGTGGGGCGTGAAGCAGCCCATCCACATGCCCGTCATCCTGATGGGCTTGTTGTTCTTCATCTCATAGAAGGTGACTTTGCCGTTGCAATGGGGGTTGCAGAGAACGGGGTGGAATTTGTAGAAATTTGTACAAGGTATGAGGTCCCGTGTCGCATAGAAGCGGGTGAAGCTGCCTACGCTAGGTTCGCATGGTGCACCACAACCTTCAAAGGTGGCGCCGTCAACTTTCGGGCCATTGATCCGGCCGCCCCCCACGCGTATTGTCATCTGGTCCCAGAGAATGTTGCTGCCCTTCTCCGCCGCGGCCAGCGTCGCCAACGCCTGCTTCACCAGCTCTTCAGCACTGCCTCCTAATTCCAGCAAGGATGCGCGCAGCTCCTTCTCTATCGCTCCCTCATCATACTCCTCCTTGTTCAGGCACACGAATGCCTGATCACGTCGCAGCTGCTCCACTGCCATCTCTATCTCTGTCTCTGTCTCTGTCTCTCTCTCGCGACACTAGTGCAATTGCTGCAAATCACCCTACCACTAGGCCTCGCTTTTATACACCTCCTCCTGCACGCGAGTATCGGCCAGACGGGAACATATTCGGTTCTGCACGCGGGTATCAGCCAGACGGGAACATATTCTATTCTGTTGCCTTTTTCCTTGGTGTGCACGCGGAAGAGGATCGGTTCCATTCAACGCATTGACAGCGAAATAACCATTTCAAACTTACCCGAGGTTTCATATCCTCTCATCCAATCTATCCATGCCTCGCTATAACTGTTCGTATATCTCTTTGCCGAATCAAGGCGGAATGGGCTTAGCAAGAGACACACTGCTCGCAGGTTCCCTTTATTCTCCATTATATAATTATTTGCCAATGCATTGACATCGTACAGACGATGGATGCTCCTGCCACTACACGGAACATATTCTACCCCTCCTTTTCTTCATTACCAATAACTTGTGCGTCACATCTTGCATGGCAATGGATGCGCAGACTAATCCGCACGCGAGTACCGGCCAGACGGTAACATATTCTATTCTGTTGCCTTCTTCCTTGGTGTGCATGCGGAAAAGGATCGGTTCCATTCAAGGCGTAATTGAGAGCGAAATAAGCATTTCAAACTTACCCGAGGTTTTGTTTGTTCAATTTTTCATTTGTCTATTTTGTTATATGGTTCGTTATATGATTTGTCTATTTCACAAGTAGTGTATGTGGTCTCCTACCATTTGGCCATACCACCATATTGGAAAGACAATCTAATCCATCTTCAAAAGCTTGTAAATAGTAATGGTGAATACACACTATCTTAGGGTTCAAATTGTATACTTTGAGATCCAACCCAAGATTTCGTGAATTAGAGTTTACGTAATATCGTGTATATTACGCAAGAGCTTGCAAGTCTCCCCACTCGACCTTCAATACCACCCACTACTTGATGATATTATGCAAGAAGAATAACTCCATATTACATGTCATTTGGTACACCGAACTTGCTTTCCAATATCATCACATATGTTTATGCCATAGCAGACCAACCTTTTGGTATCCATCCCCTAGCAAAACTATCGTATAGCAATGAGGAGATCACCAAAAAATATCTAAGTGTACGATGAGAGTTCAATAGGAGAAGCTTATCAAACTAGAAATTTTAGAAAACATTAACAAAACATACTTCTATAAGCTAGGGAAACTTTGAGAAACTTTAAGAAAGAACTTATAAGTTTCTAAGGAAAAACAAGTCAATTTATTAAGTCTAATTTATAGAAAGGGATATCTTCTATAATCTTTTGAATGCACATAGTATATAGGTTTTCTTTCTAAGTGAACTCCTTCAGAATATAACCACAACTTCTCTCATTGGTGGAAAATAAGGGCCTAAACAATGTGCTAATATTGCACTACCTTTTGTTCAGGTGATAGAATAGATTCCACAAGCTCAAAGGATCTACATAATCGAGATGACCATGCCACGACATAGCATCCTTCGTGCAATTGGATGATGAGGCCTAGATGCATGGTTTTATATTGATCTAGAAGCTGACGGCATACACTATAGACAGGCTTCTATTTGCATGGTGATAATTGTGTTTGTATGTGTGTCTAATAGCATGTCCAATCTAAAACCTAGCCAAAGTGTAATTAGAGGTACACATAGATGCATATTTGGTGATATGATGTTCCAAATTTCTCTACTTTCAACATGGTTGCAAAGTTTTTAGGTAAGTTCCATGTTTCTCCAAATGAGATTTTCCTAGATTTGCCTTAAAATTTTTAAGAAAATGACATATTTTTAAAATTTGGGTGAAAAATAACATATACCTTTCTAAAAAGTTCAATTTTATGCATTTTAAAATAAAAACTACCATGATATTGAAATCATTTTAAAATAACATATACCTTTCTAACAAACTTGATGCATTACATGTAGTAGCTAAATAACACAAAGAATAATATATCTCACAAGAAAGAGAATAAGTATTTAAATGGAAGTGGGAACATAGAAGTTAGCTATTTGATTCAATGCATGTAGTATTAGTGTGAAATTCCATTGTATTTAACCTCAATTTATTCATGCTAACAATGTCAAGTTGAATAATTTCATTTAAGCTAGCAACTCAATTCACTATATCAAGTTGAAAAAGAAGTATAGAAAAAAAGAAACACAAAAAAATGTAAAGTTATAAGCTACATCTTTAAAAAAACAAAGTAATTAAAAAATTCAAGTTGTAGATTATGTTGATCAGAAAGTTTACTCAAAACATATACCAAGTTGATGTAGTGCATCAAGTGAATGATGAAAGTGTCAAAAATCTTCATAGAGCTTAATGCACTCTATGAAGTCAATATAATGTTGGTAACAACTTAATACATTGTATCAAATGAAAACTAAAGTTGTTGAAAAATACAATGCAACTTGATGCGATACATCAAGTTAATACAACATTTACTCAAAATTCAAACCAATTTGATAGAATGCATCAATGAAAGAATAAAATTGTCACTAAATACAATACAATTGATACCTCATGTCAACAAACTCATACTAAAAAGGCTAAAAAATTGGTGTATTAAATCAATTGAATAACGAATTGAGTACAAAAAAAATTATGAAATTATCTTGGATAATATAAATTTGATTAAATATACCAAGTATAAGTGATAAATTATTTTAAAAACAATCCATTTGATGTCCTATATTAATTGATATCAAATCTATAAATATTTTATAGCAAATTGTTACACTGTATTAAGTGGAGAATAAAAATGTAACAAAATATGAAAGACCTTGATGCATTACATCAAGTTAGTATAGATTTGAAACAAATAATCATAAAAACTTGATGCATCAAGTTAGTAAAATTTTAAAACTAAAAATCATACCAACTTGATGCAATACCTCAAGTTAGTATAAAACTTACCACAAATTCATATGAACTTAATGTAGTGTATCAAGAAGACAATGAAGTATCACAATTTTTAGCTCCACTTGATGTACTGCATCAAGTTTGTATTGATCTAGAATTGAAAATTATGCCAACTCAATACAGTGCCTCAAGTTAGTATAAAATTAAAGTGAAAAAGCATACCAACTCAATGTGGTGCATTGACTTAGTATAAAATGTATTACGAATTCATAACAACTCGATGAGGTACATCAAGATAACTTTCACTCCCACTTGATGCATTGTATCAAGTGGAGGATGAAAAATAAAAATCACATGAGTCACAGCATCACTTGATGCACAACATGAAATACCATTACAATAAGGTCAATTGTTGAGGAAACTTGATGCAATGCATTAAGATAGAATATAGATATTTTACTATATACATGTTCTAGATGTATAGATTACTTATATATCAAATGCTATTTACCAATTTGGATGAAAATCATACAAAAAGTATATAGCTAAAATATAAAATTTAATTTAAAAATCCCAATAATTTATAAGGTACAATAGATTATACAAAAAATCCTTATTATTTTGACAAATCTTGAATATGTAATGACTAATCCATTAGATAAAGTTTTTCATAAAAATATATTTAAAAATATTTAATCATTAAAAATATATTAAATTATAACTATAATTCTTAAATTTTATAAAAAAATTTAACATACAAATTTACATGAAAGCTAGTTAAACCCAAAAGAATACATGTATCTCATCCCAAACTCTTGTGTCTAGTACGTTGCCCTAGGCCACATTAAAGTAAAATACTTGCAAGAAACAAATAGCTTGTTTGAAATACTTCCTTAAACCAATCAAATGAAAAATAAAAGAGAGATAATCTCAAATGATGAAGGCTACACCAAGTAATAAATCAAAAACTTCAAAAAAAAGTACTCATTTAAGATAAATAATGTACCAACTTGGAGATCATTATGCTCGTGATCACAATTGTTTGTATAGAAATTACAATCATAGTCACCAATATCATCAAGATAATCAAAACCATCATAGTCCACCATCAAAATGGTTGTAATAGCATAATCAATATCGAGCTCTTTAGCAATCCCATAATAAAATAAGGCATGATAGAAGTGATATAGAATAATACCAAGGTGGGCAATAAAGTCTACCTAGAATACTACAAGTGTATTTAAATCTATAGTACCCAAGATCTCAAAACTGATAATAGCATATCCAAGGTACCATCCATCATGAACAAAGTAAGAAAATCCATGGATAGTCAATATTCAAGGTGAGTGCTCTTGTAGCTTAGCATGAAAGGACTGCGTGTGGATCGATGTGATGTATTTAAGGATTTCCATGGTTACTTATAATAAATTTAATGAGTTTCGAAGATGCCATGATGATTGAAAAGATTGTGTTAATAGCTGTGAAGTAGTATTGATCATGACTATGGCTAGACATGATAATCATGATGAATCTAAGCACTATGATCTTCACAATGATTTTAAAAAATCATGAAACATTATTACTTAGGTAGCAAATAACTAAAAGTGCAAGAAAGAGAACTTGATGTGCTGCATCAACTCACTTGAATAAAATTGCGATTTCTGAGACGTTTTAAAAAACCTTACCTTACTGATGTAAACTTGATGGATTACATAAAGTTGGGCAATAGAAATATGGAATTTGGTACTTTTAAAACTTGGTGATGGAAAAGTAAGAAAGTAGAATGGAAAAGCAATGAAAAAGAAAGAAATTAGATCCCTTTTTAGAAAATTACATCAAAATATCGTCATAAAACTCTAATTGGCTTCATGGGCATCCCCCTCCCTCCCCTCTACCCTAGACCCTCTAGCAATACTAATAAAAAGAAGATAAAGAAGAAAAACTTGGTAAACTAAATTTGGGCTTCACTACTAGACATTTGATGCACTATAGCAAGTTTGAGAGAAAATAATTAGACTAGTTCATGGTGACTTTGTGCATCACAATCAAGTTGTTAAAATAGAAAAAAAAAATAAGAAATTGAATGTGGTGTGTCAAGTTTATCAAGAACTTCATACATTGCATCAAGTGTAGAAAAAATGATCCAAAACTAAAGTGAACTTGATGCACTATATTAACTTGTATAGAATATATACTAAAATTCTACAAAGCTTCATGGATTACAATAATCTAGCTCAAAAAGTAATAAGATTTTAAGGAATCTTGATGCATTCCCAATAAGTAAGAAAAATTAATTATTTTAACATTTAAGTCAATTTGATGCATCACATCAAGTTGACCAAATTATTAGCTAAAACTCTAGGACACTTAATGCACTACATTAGTTTGGTAAAAAAATAGCAAAATTTATAATAAAATTAGTGCGTTATATCAAATTCGTAAAAAGTTTAGCAAATTTTATAAGAAGCTTGATGCATTGCATCAATTGGACTGATAAAGATGCAAAATTTATAAGAAACCTAATGCATTGTATCAACTTGGGTTAAAAAAATGTAAGATTTCTAAGAAAGTTGATACACTCCATCAAATCGGCTAGATAAATAGCAAAATCTTTGAGAAACTTGATATAATGCATCAAGCACAATAAAAAACGATATAAATAACAAGTTAACTTGAAGTATTGAATTAAGTCATCCAAAATATTACTTATAATTCTAGGAAATTTGATGTACTACACCAACCTTATAAAAAGATTAACAAACTTTTTGAGAAACTTAATGCACTACATCACCTTGAATATTTTAAACAAAGCTGTAATGAGACTTGATGCTCTATACCAATTACCCAATTCTAATATAAAGATTGGGAAAAATTGATGCATTATATCAAATCAAGTTAAATATTAGAAAAAAATCTAAGAAACTTGATGCACTTTATCGAGTTAGCTATAAAATTAAACAAAATTCCAAGAAAACTTGATGTAATGCATCATGTAGGATACAAAACTTGGTACAATATTTGCATGAGAGTGATGTATTATAGAGATCAATAGAAATATTAAGAATAGTCATAATAAACTTGATGCATTACATCAAGTACACTAAAGTGTTAACATAATTTCTAAGAATCTTATGGCACTAAAATAAGTGAAACTAGATATTATAGCATACCGCTACTCAAACTTGATGTATTGTATCAAATTAGTGGAGATATTGACAACATCCCATCAAGTTATCTTTAAAAAGTTAAACATTTCTTAGAATCTTGATGCAGTGCATCAAGTTCTCTATAGTCCTAAAGAGAATTCCTTGGTTGAGTAATCAAACATGTTTACTATATTCATTATAACTTGAGTAGGGAAGAGAAATTAGCAGACAGAAAGAAGGCATGCACCATAGTCATAAGTCTTTTGTTGTACGAGAAAGATATGTTGGACTTGTCATTGATTATGTTTGGATAGCAAAAGTTTTGAAAGTTTATAAGGATGACAATTTAGGTGGGATATGATCTATAGAAGTACATTGGTTTCAAAGAAAGCATAAGGATGCACTTGTAGATAAATACACACAAACTCAAATGCAAAATATGAAACTTCATACAACGAAGCCAGTAGCATTGGGTGAGATTTAGGAAAAACCCTTGGTGAATGTATGATGAAGGGCACACATTCGGAATGCCACATGACAATAAAGCCTTCAACACGTGAAGTATGCACAATAATGGTAAAAGGTAAAGGGACACAATATCACAGCGTTGATAGATATGCGCAACACTATATCCACAGTAAGTACGGAATTTGTGGAAAATATAAAATCACCCATTACCAAAACACAAGAAAGGACAATAATTTTTGGCAATAATAAATATTTATATTACACGAATCACAAAGCACAAACGCAACTAAAAGAGGAACACACCAAGCACCAACATGCATCATACATCTTACCAACTCAAGTCTTTCCACTAGTTCTAGAATTAGATTGGTTGGTTACCAAATAAGTCATCATCCACTTTCAAACATGCATGATAAGTATAGGAAATAGAATTTTTCTACTACTCCACACATTAGGAAACAAAGTGAAAAGAGCATGTATACAATTGATTAATGAATCTTCATTGATGCCACAAAAGATATGAACAAAAGAAATCCATGAAATATTGCAAAAATACAAAAAATATTTTCTTTAAAAAAACACAACTTACAAAGTTAATCCACCGTGAGATAAGAACACAACCAAAAAGACCTATCAAGATGGCCATGAGCAGAAGAGAATTGAAGGAGAATCAATGATGCATCAATGAATGATACACTTAAAAACATGCTAGCAAATGGAGTGATAGTCTCTTTGTCTAGTGATTAGACATCTAAGCCACATTTGGTAAAGAAATATTATGAAAAAAATACTTTTTTAATTGATTTTAGACCCTTTAAAAAGGTTGCACTACATGATGTCTATCCTTTATCGTGACTATATGATGTTTTGGATACATTAAGTCGATCAAGATACTTCATCTTCCTTGATCTTGCATCTAGGTATTAGTAGATACCATTGTCACTAGTGAATAAACACAATACAAAATTTTACACAACCAATAACCTATATTAGTTCACAAGAATGCCCTTTGGCCTCAATGATACAAGGAGTTCATTCTAGTGCATGGGAAACATGATCTTTGGAGACCTAATTGAAAAAAAGGTATTAGCAATCTATATGGATGATATTTCGATCCACAAAGAAACTTAGTAGCAACATAAAGAAGTCTTAGAAGAAGTGTTGAAAAGGATAGAGAAATATAATGTGAAGCTATAGATACATAAGTGTGAATGGGGTTCAACATGCTTAAAATTCTTAGGGTTCATTATGTTAGCAATTGGCATTAGAATCAAACAAAAAAAAAGAATGTTGTTAAGCAATTTCCAAGGCCCACAACCATGAAAAAGCTCCAAATCTTTTTGGGATTGATCACATTTTTAGGTAGGTTTATCCTTAACTAAGCTATATAAACATAGCCCTTAATAAATATTTTGAAGAAAGGCTACGAATATGAATGGAGACTATATTGTGCAAAAAGTTTCAAAGAACTTAAGAAAAACATGCAAACATCAATTATGTTGAGCTATCCCAACTTCAACAATGAATTTAAACTTCAAATAGATGCATCAAATGCAAGATTGGGGGCTATACTCCTACATTAAGAAAAAGATGAAAAGTGGCAACCTATTTCCTACATCACCCCTACACTTACACAATCTAAAGAAAATTATAGGGCTACCGAAAAGGAACTTCTTGGAGCCCTGGTTCAATGTTCGTGCCACTCTCTTTAGTAGGTTATTAGGTGGATACATGCTTGGAAGATGGCTAGATATAGGTCCCACAAGGTAGTTGATCTCATCAACAACCTGTCATATGGATCATGCCCTCTTTCTTGAAACCAAAATCTGGACTTGTACGTAAACCACCCTCATCATCACTCACAATTTTCACACTTTATAAGCTACCCAAAAACCAATGTAAATTGAAGCCTTCTCTAAAACACCAACTGCCATGTCATTTTCGACTTGAAGTCGTGCTTACAATAATGTTGACGTACTATTGTTCCTCTTCTAATCACAAGCTACCAACTTCTTCTCACATGGAACAAAAAGAAATAAATCCACCTCAATAGGCACTAACACTAAGTACTATCCATGTATCATAAGTTTAATCTAAAAGTCCATGATTCTCAATAAGGCCATCCCCAAGTCTATCAAAAGTATCCATTTTTGAATCCATCTTTCAAAGCCGCAGGTCTCAAAAATTTGTGCAATCTCTTTGTTCTCTTCTTATTCTATCTTTGTTAATGATGTATAAGGACTTTTGATGGATTCTACTAAGCGTTCATCTGAAGACTATGTGCTCTCTTTAGGTAGAAATGTTGATACTTTATCCTCTTATAAAGGTAGTTTTTGTGTGTCATCATATGCTGATGGGATCAAAAATGGGCCGGCACTAGCTATGGCACTAGTCGGTGGACCTCATGCACACAACAGACACCTCCACCACCACACAATCTCGCAGGCTAGGAGTGTCTATAATAACTAAATGCTTACTAGATACGTCTAATATTGCGTTTGTAGCTGGATAAAAATCCAACAGCACCTTCCCCAAAGCCCCTCAAAGGGGGTTATCCCACACGTATTGGCAATAAGTGCCACGTATCACAAACACAAGAGGCACTCCACTGGCTGTTTGTCGTGTCCCCATTATAGCTCTCCTACGTCTTGGGGATTGGTCCCTAGATGTGCTGCTTTTACATATAAACACATTCGCACAAGACTCCTCTCTTTGTCAGTGAGATCCAAGAGATACCATGTTTCCTCACTAATAACTTCCCCCAAGAAACAAACGAATAACCTACGGAAAGGGGAATCTCACTCTCTCAAGCGTGGGTCAACTATAATTCAAACAATTGCTATGCATTTCCAGGAGTTGATACCATATGTATAATCAAAGCAATAGTGGATGTCTCATTGCGCATAAAAAGTTGTGTTTTGAAATCAGCCTATGTACTAGTATGCAAACAGTCTTTTCATGAATTGCAACTAATATGTATATGCTTCACTGCAAGAATCTAGAACCAAGGCAAACCTAAATGCTATGCATAGAAAAACAATCAATCAGAATTTGTATTATTTTAACTCTCAAAATGTTGCACAAAATCCTACTCCCCCTCATCGTTTAAGTTTTGCTTCATTGCATAGGTGTATAAAGGTTATTTTGTCATGATCTAATATATAAAGAGCAATAAATCACACACTATGATAAAAAAAATAGGGCAAAGTGATGCCAAACCTCATGCTTTGCCACTATCATACGTCCACAACCACATATTATATTTTTCTCTATTTTTCTAAGGCGTATTCCTATTTTTCTCTTATTTTTTATTTTTCTTTATTTTTCCAATAAAAAATTGATATACTTTCAAAGCTATGGCTTTTGATTCTTAGAGCAGCAAAAATATAGATTTTATTAGCATTTTATCCTATGTGTATTGGTTTATTCCACCCGAAAACACCAAAAATCCCATTTTTTCTTATAAAATTTGTGTTTTACGGGTTTCTAAAAATTATTTTCAGAAATTTGACTTTATGTTTTTTGATTTTTTCATCATGCAAGCATAGAGCAAACCGTAAACAATATGTCTACCAATTTTCACTCCATAAGAACAATATTGGCTTAATCAAATGTTTTTAAAAAACAATTTTCCCTTGTAAAATAGAAATACCGGTTTTTCCTTCTTTGCAGGTTTTAAAATCTGATGCCGGACTATAGATTAGCCCTCGTTCAAGGCTCAACCCACCTCCAAACAGCCAACTCTAGCTCACCATCGATCTAGTGCCATGCTAGACAAGCATCCTTCAATCGGTTCTCTTCTTTATTCTTCCCAAATGAATTGCCTCTTGAAAGAGGGAGAGGGAGGAGAGAGAAATATTGATTTTGAAACTCAACAACTGGGCAGCCATTTCAAAGGCTGAAGGCGGCAATAGGAAGTGTAGACAAGATGTAGATTGGGCATCTAATCAGTTGGGGGGTGTTTGCAGCCACCATGATCAGCACCACTGAAAAAATGCACCCCAACAAAAATCGAGAATTTAGGGGGCACCAAAAAGCACACCCTTTGGACTTTCTAAAGTCCATTTCCACTTGGCCACTTTAGCCCTTGGCCTCCCGTCCGGCCTATCTCCCGCGTCCCACGTCCAAATCAACCTTTAAAAATTCCTGGGCGTCCATCTCGAAGTCCCCCACTACCGAGCATCTCCAGAAGTCTCGTCCGATATGCCAAAAAATTATGAAAATTTCCCGACCGCCGTTCGGTTGGTCTTTAAAGCACTTTTGGGCATTGCCGCTTAAAATTGTACTGATTGCAGTTGCTATCTTCGATGAAGTCTATTTTTTCCCTGAAATTCGGAGTTTTGGGCTATTTTTAAGCACTTCTCAGCATAAAAAATCATCTATCATTGGTGACCATGTGATAGGGCAACTCAGCCTATTGAATCCCACGAACAGATCTGCACAAAAACAACCAAAGAAGGCATCAAGATGATACAAAATAGATACACATCAAAAGACATCCCAGTTCTCACCCTACCCCCTGACAAAACCAAGGCATGAAATCCACGAGGAGTAGACCTAGCATAATCTGATAAGAGTCTAAAGCTAGTCACTAACCTGTTGTTCCAACAAGCCAAGCGAAAAAGAACTATCGAAGAGGTCATCCCAAGTGGTGGTCTGAACTACCTACCTAACTAAGGACAACTCAACTAAGAGCTCCTATAAGGCAAGGACACTTATAGCTTGATCAAGAGGTGTTATTTTGTTTAGCACATTGGCCTTTTAGGCTCTTATATTCCCATACACGGGCGTGTAAAAAGGAGGGAGCTGAGCGTAGTGACCTAAGAAGAACAAGGCATCTGCCTCAAGTCCTGTCTCGGTACCCAAGAACCTACCAAGCCCTCGCAAGGTGACACTTAATCCTTTTCTAACGCTCGCTTTTATTTTCACTCCAAACTTCTCTTATTCTTATTTTTCTAGCTAGATGCCACCCCTAGGAAGATAAGGCATTTGGCTTTGGGTTCTAACTCGTCCCCAGGAACCTACCAGGCCCTCGCAAGGCAATAAACAACTGCTCAAGGACTTTTCTTTCTTTCCTTTTCTATTTTTTATAGGGGTTAGAACCCCTTTTTACACACCTTCATAATTCATAGATGGTCTCTCAGATATTTAGGGTTGTGTTTCTTTATATCATCATTTTATTAGGCTTCTCTAACTACCTCACACTAACAAGACCTCCTAGAATTGCCGGCTAGTAGGTAGTAGAATAGGGTCACTAGAACTTCCTTCAAAAAGAGGTCATTCAGTGCCTAGCAATGCCTTTTCAGGAGGCAATGACTACTCAGACCTCCCACACACATTAATAACCTAAATCTGGGACTTCATGCCTTGATTGCCGGTCCCCAATAAACAAAAAGAAATTACCCCGTGACACATGTATCATTACTTGCTTAAGGGAAAAAAACTCAAAAAGGGGGCAAAACCACCTGGGATGGCCACAAGAAGCTCTTTCGCAGCAACGGCACCCTCTAGCGACTTCATCAACCTGTATGATGCAACTACTAAAACAAAAAACCATTAACCGTACCTACACCAAACAAACATAGGGCCCTCTTGGCCTAAAGATAGTACATTTGTACTGCAAACTAACTGGTCCTCTTGGCCTAAAGAAATCAAACAAACTAGCTCATATAGATCCCTCCTTGGAAGAAAGAAAAAAAATAAACGAAAATACGCTCTATTCCAAGGGGAAAAAGAGGGCTCTCAGCCCTAAACTAAATGCATCAAGTTGTGACCCATTCCTCCTACATATATAGCAAGAGGCATATGCATAACATGTCGTCTGACCAACCTATGGGTCCAGGATAATAGTGGTAGATGGGTCTCGACTACTCATCGCATTACCCATATCAACCATCGCCTACCATATAACACGTGGTTTGATAACATTCTCCACAAGCGACCAGGTCATGTCTCATTATCAAGAGCAACATCCGGACTAGGACCATAGTTAAAGAAGAGGTCCTCTTCATAAGCAAAATTGGCTAGTGAGTCCACAAATTGATTCCAAGAATGTGGAATTTGCTAAAGAGATACACTCTCAAATTCATCAAGTAGGGTTATAGCAATGCGATGATACATACGAAGGATAGGATTCCGGATTGTATATGTCTCATTGAGTTGATTTAAGATTAGCTAGGAATCCCCTTTTACTAACAACTGCTAAATACCACCTTTCTTGACAATATTCAATCCCATAATCAAGGCTTTATACTCCGCCATGTTGTTAGTGAATCCTACCCTAAGATAAGCAATTAATTTAATTGTAACTATACGTCGGGGATCTTGAATAACTACTCTAACACTCCCTTTTTTTATTAGGGCCCATCGAAATATAATGTGTGCGTCAGAATGGGTTTACACAGCCACTCATCCAGAACTCCCCTATTCATAATTATGATAGTCAAAATTCAACATATTTAGAAGATGAACTGATGGCTCCATCCCATCTTCATCATTAAAGACTACATGGACACTCATCAAAATCTACAAAGAGTGATGATAGAAGACCTTAATCTCCCAAAAGAATGTCCCGTCATCTTGCTCAGTCACTTTATAGCCTTTACTCCACCATATGAGCTTTCCCCGATAATATCGTTGCTCTAAGTATGGGTGCTCCAAATAAGGGATCAGTCAACCCATCAACCTCTATCATTGTTTCCTTGCAGATATCTGATCAATCCCGCATAGACCTGCAAGGCACTTATGTCATTAGTGCAATAAAAAATAATAAGGTTTAATCTTATTAAGATTAACCTTATTCTTAAACTCCACACCCTCAAGATCTGCCAATAATGTTGTGGATTTATTATTCCCGATCCTGACAATCCTATAAGGACCCTCCCATTTGGGCTCTATCTTTCCTTGAAATAATTCTCTATGCACATCATAGTACAACACTAGCTGTGCTTTCTTAAAAGTGTGTTTCTTTGCTTTTAAGTCATGGAGCTGCTTCATCCAATGCTTGGTCACCTCCTGATGTAGCAAGTTCTGCAATTCAATCTCATCGAGGTGTGCGGAAGTCGTAAAGTTCTCTAAGAGGGCATCCCCGTCCCCAAAGAATGATTGATCGCAAATCTTATGGTTGGCAACTCGATCTCTAGAGGTAGGATGCACTCCTCTCCATATATTAACTTGAATGGGGTGTAACCAGTGGCTCGTTTGAAAGTCGTATTGTATGCCCACACAGCCACGTACAACTTTTTGTCCCAACCTCTTTTCTTTTCTGATACTACCTTAGACAGAATGCACACAAGCTACTTGTTGGTACCCTCGACCTGCCCATTGGCTTGTGGGTTATAGGGGGTTGTTTTATTGTGCTTGATGTGCCAAGCCTCAATTAGGCTTTTTATCACTTTGTTCCAAAAATGCGTCCCCCGGTCCAATACTATTTCTTTTGGCGAACCAAATTAACATACTATTTGCTCTAATTAAGAAAGTTGCAGTTTCCTTTGCATCGTCTTTCCGTGTTGCACGTGCTTCCCACCACTTAGTAAAATAATCAGTTGCTACGATAATATATCTTTTTCTGTGTAGTGGACAATGGAGTAATAGGGCCCACAAAGTCGATCCCCCACTTCTTGAACAGAAGGATCACCATAATAGGAGTGAGTGGTTGCTTCCTATTCTCTTAGCTATCATGTTGTTGACAGATGTCGCATCTTTTAATGTACACGAATGCATCCTGGAAGATGGCTGGCCACCAATATCCCGCCTTCAATGCTTTTTGCGCAGTTAGTCACCCAGCAAAATGATCTCCGCAAGCAGACTCATGGCACTCTTCTAAGATGAAAGGGACCTCGTTAGGCATTACGCATCGGGGGTAGATATCATCTACCCCTTGCCTATACAACGTGCCTGCGATTATTGTAAATTTTAAAGCTTACTGATTGATCTTTCACTTTTCAAACTTCAATAGACTAGCTTCCATCTCTCCCGTAGACAAATAATGTATTATCACTGCATACCAGGAGGGAATAGATGTTGTGTCAATCTTGAACAATGAGTCGTAGTCACTACCTTCAGCCAGAGCTTCCTTTGGCTCCCCAAAGTCCACAAGGCACTCTACGATACCTTGCAACGTGGATGTCTTGCTCTTAATCTCATAATCAAAATCCTGCAAATTGATTAACCACTTTGCCAAATAGTCGGACGATTGTAGCTTATTCATCAGTAGTCTTAGCCCTTCCACCTTTGTATAAAGAACAACCTTCTCATAAAGGATGTAGCGTGAACTTTTTAGTCGCAAAGACCATCACAAGGCACAACTTTTCCATATAAGTATAATTAATTTCAGATACACCTGGCAAAAGCAATCAGGTGATACCACTTCTCTTCCCAAATGTGTGCTAAACAGCAGCTAATGCTATGCATGGTAGCTGCTGAAAAGATATAAAAAATTTCACCCCTCTTCGATGCTTTCAACACAGGTGCTCTTACAAGTTATTGCTTTACATCCTCAAAATCCACCTTACAAGGGTCACTCCACATAAATAAACAGTTGAAGGATAATAGATTTGTCAATGGCGATGTCCTTTCTACCAAAGGGTTTATAAACCGTCGATAATATCCAATTGATGACAGAAAGCTGTGGACTTCTTTGGGGTTATGTGGCGGACTCATGGCGACTATAGCTTTGATATTTTCAGGATCCGTTGCAATCCCTACCGAGCTAACTACATGGCCAAGCAGGACTCCATAAGATATACAAAAAATGCACTTCCTGGGATTGAGAGCTATGCAAAATTTTCTGCATCACTCAAAACAATTTTCTAAAATAATAATCTACTTTTCTCTGACAATGACTGCCCCTAAATCCTCAATAAATACCTTTAGCTCCTCAGGGGAAATGTCACCAAGGTCTTATCGGTAGTTTGTTGCCAAGAACCAGGCGCATTGCATAAATCAAATGCCATCACATGAAACACAAAGGTCCCAAAGAGTGTTATGAACATCATCTTGAGCTTATCCTCTTCTGCGATTGCCATCTGATTATAGCTTGTAAAACAGTCTACGAATGAATATATCT
The DNA here is from genome assembly GCF_053477565.2 of Lygodium microphyllum. Taxonomy (NCBI): domain Eukaryota; kingdom Viridiplantae; phylum Streptophyta; class Polypodiopsida; order Schizaeales; family Lygodiaceae; genus Lygodium; species Lygodium microphyllum. The sequence continues at coordinate 132,309,342 of NC_141159.1, forward strand.
CCCTACCTACCAATTGATCCAGAATCTAGTTGATAAAGGCAGTTAGTAGTAATCCTTAACTGTTTGCTTGTTCAACTCTCAAAAGTCCACACATAGTCGGATTTGATTATTTTTCTTCTTCCTGATCACAACTAGTGAACACCATTCAGTGTGCTACACAAGGAAGATCAAACCCGCTTTTTGCAGTTTCTGTAACTCCTCGAACAGCCCATCCCGCAACTCAAATGGCATACGCTTGGCTTTCTATCACACAAGATGGCTTCTTTCTTTCAACAAAATTGTATGGACAATGAGGCTGGAAGAAATGCCCCTACATTCATCGTAACTCCAAGCAAAAATATCGCGAAACTCTTGGATCAGAGTGACATAATCCTACCATTCCTCGGCACTAAGCATGGATCCTAGCTTTATGGGACGTTCATCGTCTCGCGTACCAAGATCTAGCTCGATAACATCTGTGTCCCTTATTCTATCTTGAGCTTCTAATGGCTCGTTCAGCATTACTTGATAGACGTCTTTTGTGGTTGATCCCTCTTTGGATTTATTAGTCGACGACGTCTCACTTGCAAATACATCTTTCATTGTAACTCTGTAGAAGAGAGGGGAGCTCGCTCACTTTGAGGTGATTCAGGATATGCATCGACTACCACACGTCTAACACCTCTGCCAAATGTCAATCTACCAGCGGGTATATCTACTTGAAAGTTTGCTTGCAAAATCCAAGGTTGACCAAGCAATACTTGGTAACTTGGACGCCCTGTAAATGGGATTACCCTAAAGTCCAACAGACATTCTACATTGGCAACTGTCACTTGGACTTTAGTAATGCAGCCCTCCGGCTGTCTCAGACAATCGTTAGCCATTCTAAGGATTGTGGAGGCATCTTTCAGAATTGCAAGACCCAACCTCTCCATCAATTCTAAACTCATAATATTAACCAAGGATCATGTGTCAATGATATCATTATCCACTAGAATCCCATCAACATAGGCCGCAACCCTTGGGCAGTGCTTTTCGGCATGTTCAAACCATTCATCCCCTACTTGCGCTATTCCCAAGGGTTCTACAATATAACCCGTACACAAGATCTTTTTAAATTCCTTGCGTACTCCTGCGACAACTTGATTAGCTGCAAAAGATTCTCGTCTGGTTTATCATCAGAAAGGGAGCTAGGTAAATTGAATTCGTGATAATTCGCTAAAGCTCGCTTCTCGTGCCAAACCATTCACTCTTTAGGACGTTGCACCAGCTTTATTGCCTCTTTTTTAACTCTCACCTTCTTTCTTAATACCTCTTTATCTCTCTTGGCATTAGTCTTACTCTCTACGGGCTTCAGAGGTCCCCCTTCCTTGTTAGGATTCAGAACTTGTGTTCCTTTATCATCTTGCCTAGGGTTTCCATCGACAGGTTTTACATTATCTTTGTCACCTTCTCTATGTTGTTGGCCTCTTGTTATAGCATGTAGGCTAGAAACTTCAGTGCCATTAGCCTATATAGCCTCGATGAGGCCTACCCCACTGTTGCCTGGCAGTTCCTCAACAATAGCCTTACCCCTTTCAAGTAATTTTTTTGGCCCATCATTCTGCTAAAAATTATTTCCTTGTGCACGATGATTAACAGGCCCTCATTGCCGACTACCTTGCAGGAGGGAAGTAATCTTACTCCAACATGTGGCTGCTAAATGGCCGCACTTCCTACAGATGTCGAGCTTGACATTTGGGCAATAATGTGGATAATGTTGCACCACACCATTTGTAGTTGAATCTAGAGGGTGCACTCTCTTTGGGACGTCAACTCCCTATCAGATTCTGTTGTTTCTTTAAGAAATTAACATCAATGGCTATTTGCCAATATTGCTCAGAGATCATATCCATGTAGTGCTTCATCATGTTCTTGACTTCGCTAAGGAAATTTGACGCACTCGACTCATAGCCCTGATCATTTACCCATAGGTCCCTTGGCCGCACAATTTGATTAGTCATTGGCTACATTGGTTGCTGACCCATAGGAATGATGTTAGGGTTCACTGCTTGGCCTCCCACATTTGGAGGCATCTGACTGGCCATAGGCATAGTCACACTAGGCGGAGCCGGCAAGAAAGGCACATTCGGCACCACATTCTCTCTCTTGTTAAGGTTGGCTCACACCACTTGAAGTAGGTAGATTAATTAGGAGGGGGAAAGTACTAGAACTTCCACCTCCTGATGGAATTTGATTCAGGCTAAGGTTACTAAGACCCCACCCTAGAATAGGTTTAGGACTACTCCTTTTAGGAGAATAACGCCTATCGATTTCATCCCTCTGTCTAGCCCTCTCGGTTCTCTCATTTTTCTAGAGTTCGACTAAACGGATCTCTTCAAAAAGGACATCAACTAACCAGTAGGTCCCAAGAGACCCTAGATTCAGAAACCACCATTTTGAGGTGGCTCCCGGTAGATGCACCACTGATGGGACTAAAAATGGGCCAGCACCACCACACGGCCTCGCGGGCTAGAAGCATCTGTAATAACTAAATGCTCACTCGATACATCTAATATTGTGTTTGTAGCTAGATAAAAATCCAACAGCACCTTCCCCAAAACCCCTCAAAGGGGGCATCCCACACATATTGGCAATAAGTGCCACGTATCCACACAAACACAGGAGACACCCCACTGGCTATTTTCCATGGCCCCATTGTAGTTCTCCTACATCTTGGGGATTGGCCCCTAGATGTGCTACTTTTACATATAAACACATTTGCACAAGACTCCTCTCTTTGTCAGCGAGATCTAGGAGATACCATGTTGCACAAAATCCTACTCCCCCTCACTGTTTAAGTTTTGCTTTGTTGCATAGGTGTATAGAGGTTGTTTTGTCATGGTTTAATATATAAAGAGCAATAAATCACACATTATGACGAAAAAATAGGGCAAACTGATGCCAAACCTCATGCTTTGCCACTATCATACGTTCACAACCACATATTATATTTTTCTCTATTTTTCTAAGGTGTATTTTTATTTTTCTCTTATTTTCTTCCATTTTCCTCTATTTTCCAATAAAAAATTCATATAATTTTAGAGCTATGGCTCTTGATTCTTAGAAGTTAGGGGCCCTTAAAGGGAACTCCCAAAAGGCACACCCTTTGGACTTTCTAAAGTCCATTTCCACTTGGCCATTTTGGCCCTTGGCCTCCCATCTAGCCTATCTCCCATGCCCAACATCCAAATCAACCTCCAAAAATTCATGGCGTCCATCTCTTGAAGTCCCCCACTGTAGGGCATCTCCAGAAGTCCCATATGACACGCTGAAAATTTATGAAAATTCCCCAACTGCCGGCTTAGTGGGTCTTTAAAGAACTTTTTGTAAGAGAGGGGGATTTAATAACGGGGAAATACTAGCTACACTGGCTGGTATATAAGGTAAGAGAGACTTAATTTTTCATTATCTGATAAATATACAAGTCTTTTTCTCCTTCACCTTGCTCTCCAAGCTTCCATGTCTTCTTTCCCTCTTTTCTAGTCTTTCTCTCTCTATTTCTAGTCTTTCTCTCTCCTCCTAACTATCTTTATTTCTCTTCTGTTCTTCTTCTTCTTCTCTGCAGTCTTCTCTCTCCTCTTTCTCTCTCCCAGTTTCTCTCCTTGACAATTGGTATCAAAGCCTAGGTTCTTGGTCCCAGTTAGTCTCTCATTTTACCTAGTTATAATTTTCTAGTCACGTGAAATTTTAAGTCATAGGTACACAATACAGGGAGCAGTAGGGGAGTTTCCAAAGATTTCTGGACCACAAGGACTGCATGCAAGAGCATTAATGGTGGCTTGGACTAAGTTTGGAGGGGAGAAGACCAACTTTGGCAGCTCATGGGTCATTTTTGGCCCATTTTGAAGGTAAACTCTTAGTAACCATGGTCACAGGAGTTAGAAGAAAGTCTAGCTGGGGTTCCTTTCAGGGAGGGTCTTCTCTCTCATACTTCCACAAGCTTCCTACAAGCTCCCATGGAGGAAACCAGCCCTAAATCTTGCTCTCCTCCTTCTTCCATGAAGCATCAGCCTTCCCCTTCCATCTCTGAAGCTCAGGAGCCACAGATCAAGTAGGGCTAAGCTGGGTGATCATCCCCAACCCTCCAAGAGTAGCCCCGTAATTTGTGGCACAAAAAACAGGCTTCTTCTTGGCCTGCTGGACATCACCCTAGCTCTCCTCTCCTCCCTGGATCTCACTCCTAACTCTTGGCAAGTCCCTTGGTCAACATTGAAGGCTTCCTTCTCAGCTTCTTGGACTCCTCTTCCCACTTCAAGAAACCTTGATCTTGTGCAGTCCATGGCAGCCATGGAAGCTTGGCATCAAGCTCAAAAGTCTTGAAGATTTTGGTCTTTTCTTGGTCCCGTGAGTCCCTCTTCAAGCCTAGCTCAAAATTTCAGCCACCCCCATCAAGAAGCACAGGAAGAAGATTAGAAGTAAGATTTGAAGACATGCACTTATGGGCAGCCATGGCTATGGAAGTACTTCAATTTCAGCAAGAGCTCTTCATGGGAAGGTCCTGAGCCATCCTACCCCCAAGCTATAGCCACATTGGAGCTCATTCTCAAGATTTGAAGGCTTCTTGGAAGCAAGAAGGCATTATGGAGTGCTCATTTGGAAGGAATCATCCCCTTGATTAGTCTATGCAAGCAATACCCTTTTCCCATGGAAGAATCCTTCTTCCCCAAGCTTGACTTCATCCCTTCTTGACGGAGCACAACCATTTTGGAGCTATGGAGCATGCGGGATAAAATTGGAGCTCTCATGAAGGACTAAAGTGGCATTAGTGGCTACCTTCTTCTTCAAACCACTCAAGGTAACCGATTCTTGGCTCTCATTCTCTCCATTTAAGCCTCTTGTTGAATCCTATCCACTTGTTTGAGAGAATGTATGAGTCCAAGTAGGTAAGTCCCAGACATTGTATGCATGCTGAATATTAATCTCAGTCATTTCCCTTTGATCTTTTGTCATTGGAATGGATTTTACTCATGCTGAAGCTTCATTGAGGTTATATTTTTGCTTACCCATAACCTGTTTGGCTTCTTGTGAATTGGCTGAGCTAAGAGTTAATTAAGAAATCCATTGTATAAGGGTGAGTTGGCAGTGAGTCACTGTCGGTAAGCTCTCTATCCCTATTCCCATTCCAATTCCATGCACTTCATGAAAAGCCCAAAATTTCAATTCCTAAAATGCATCTCATGCTGGGTGTTTAATTAATAAATGTCTGCCATGTATATTTCTGGTGAGGAAAAGCCCGATGCCAGGCGAGGTGGCAAGACAAAAGAGGGGTGACCACCCCTTGCCATCAAAGACCTTGAAGGGGTGCACAACCCTGCCTGAGGGGAACTTTGCCCACGTCCCAGTGATCTAGAGCCCAAAACTCGTTTGTAGGTGCAGGTACTTCTTGGGAAAATTGAGAAATGGACTTGGCATAATGGAATTTTGATGACTATGACATGACACACTCTTGTGTGCATGGGATGTACGGATGTACATCAGCAAATGTACCCTTAGATATGCATGCAGCCATGTATGGGAATGCATTGCCTTACTTGGGTTGAAGTTGGATGTATGTATCATTGGATACACCTATGCAGTCATGTATGCACTAATGGTAGTGATTATGCATGTATGAGAGCCTACCTTGTTGACACGATCATGGAAATGCTTATTCCCATGCTCAGTAATGCTCAAGTGATGCCAAACATGATAAAGGGTGCTCAAGTGATGCATGATGCCAAGCAAACAGTGAATCCCACAGTGCAATAGAAGGAGAACCCAATTTCAGCCCTCTTGTGACTGTTTCAGAGTGCTGGAGAAATGGCTTGCATTTGTAGAGGTGTTGCCACTCCCAAGAATTGAGGTGCTGACCTTGGAGAGTACCTTTAGGCCTTGCCAAGAACTTCATTTAGTTTTGGATACCCACTTGGAGCATACAAAGTACTTATAGCCCACAACAGGCCTTTCCTAGGTGTGGACAGGGTGATGGACTGCACAGAACAGTCCCACAATTCTGATTACAAAAAATTCTACATAAAACATGGGAATGCGTGCATATCATCTCAAAGAGGGCATTACTGCCTCCATTTTGAACAAAAAAATAAGTTAATCATAGTTGTCTAGCTCTGGTTATGGCCAAAACAGTGACAGGTGGTCTCACGGGACTACACCTAGACATGGCGGGTAACAGGGGGAAAAACAAAGCAAATGAAGATGTTCAGAAACAAATAATGGATGCATGCACCATGAGGGATGACACCAACTTTGATGTTGAAGAGGAATGTGGGCAAGAAGAATTCTTTGACCCGGCTGACACCTTCCCATTTGACCCCGGCGGTCATGTGGATGTGAATATGGGTGATAAGAATGATTCACATGCTGCTGCCACTATTTGTACTGTCTCCCTGGATGCTTGGACATGATCTAAGAGCCCCAACACTCTTCGTCTTCAAGGCAAGATTCATGGGAAAGATGTATTTGTCTTGGTAGATAGTGGTAGCATACACAGTTTCATAAATAGAGCAGTCATGGATAGGCTAAAATGTTTTGTCTCTGATTTATAGCAACCAATGAGGGTGCAAGTGGCCAATGGGAGTGAGGAAATTAGTACTCATGTATGTGCAGTTGCACCTATTAAGCTTGCTGAAAATTATGAGTAGAAAGTGGATTTGATTGCACTCAATATGGGACCAATAGACATTGTGTTGGGCTACGATTGGCTGAAAAATTTGGGCACCATTTCCATGGATTTTTCATTGTTGTAGATGCAGTTTTTCAGGGCTAGACAGCTTGTTCACCTGCAGGGAATTAAAAATGGCAATGAGTTTCAGCTTATTACAGCCAAGCAGCTCAGGAAAGAGTTCAAGAAATGCTCCCAGATTTTTGTGCTGCAATTAAACAAGGAAAACACAGATCAATCCCGAAAAATGTAGGATAATTCAGCCCTTAAGGCTCTACTTGCACAGTATGGTGACTTGTTTCAGCTATCTACAACATTACCTCCCAAGAGAGCGGTTGATCATCCCATTGATTTGGAGTCCCATTCCAAGCCAGTCAATAAACCCCCTTACAGGCTGTCCAAATGTGAAAGAGAAGAAGTGGCCAAGCAGGTCAAAGATTTAGTAGATATGGGATTCATTGAGCCTAGCTCATCCCCTTTTGCATCACCTGTCTTGGTGGTCAAAAAGAAAGATGGCACTTTCAGGATGTGCATTGATTAAAGAGATCTAAATAAGATCACTTTCAGAAATAGATACCCTATTCCTAGGGTGGATGACCTGTTATATGATTTGAAGGGAGCTATGTATTTCACAAAGATTGATTTGAGATCCGGCTACCATCAGATACACATGCGTGAAGGGGATGAGATAAAGATTGCATTCAGGACCGATCGTGGGATCTACCACTTCTTAGTCATGCCCTTTGTTGTGACTAATGCACCAGCCACGTTTCAAAGCCTCATGAACAAAATACTTCAGCCTTACTTATTCAAATTTGTATTGGTATTTTTTGATGACGTCCTCATTTATAGCCGCTCAAAGGAAGCTCACCTTATGCACATGAGGCACATATTTGATATACTTAGACATCATAGACTCTTTGCTAAGGAGACAAAGTGTTCATTCATGCAGATTGAGGTTGAGTACTTGGGACACATTGTCAGTGAAGTAGGCATTAGAGCCGACCCAAAGAAAGTGCAGTGTGTCAGAGATTGGCCCACACCTGCAAATACCACCTCCTGGAGAGGATTCTTGGGTCTCTCCTCATTTTACCGGAGATTCATTTGGCACTATGCCACTATTGTAGCCACTATTGTAGCATCTCTTCACTGATAGGCTAAAGAAAGAAGCATTTTTCTGGGATGCATTGGCAAATATAAGCTCTAATTAGCTGAAAGATTTGCTTAGTGCAGCCCCTATCTTGGTATGCCCTGATGTTTCTAGGGAATTCACCATTCAGTGCGATGCCAATGGGAGAGGAATTGATGCAGTTTTGTTTCAAGAACGTGGGGTCATAGCGTTTGAGAGCCGAAAGCTGGCTAAAAATGAGAGGGTTATGAATGTCTATGATCAGGAAATGCTGGCCATCCTTCATGCCATCAAGAAATGGCATCACTATTTGTATGCAGCCAATTTAGAGTGAAAAGCGACCATAGAGTACTCAAGTACTTCTTATCTCAGTCGAATATGACTCCAAAGCAAAGGAAATGGGTAGGCACCTTACAAAACTATGACTTTGACATCACCCACACTCGTGGGAAGGAAAATGTAGTGGCTGATTCCCTGTCTAGAATGTGGACATGTAAAGTCTCTGCTATCATGGAATTACATAGTGATTGGATACATGAGCTTGAGGAGGCTTACCTACTAGATGCTAATTTTAGCAATGCATTTCAGAAATTACAGCAGGAACAATTTGTGGAAAACTCTTCTATCAGCTGAAAAATGGGCATTTATGGTATAATGGCCAAATTGCCATCCCTCATACCTCCCCATTCAAGCTAAAAATCATGCAGGAGATGCATTCAGCCCTCATAGCTAGTCATTTGGGAGTCTTTAAGACCTATGAAAAATTTGCTAAAAGCTTTTACTGGAAGGGCCTTTGGAAAGATATGAAAGACTTTGTCCTCGGCTGCATGCCTTGTTAGCAAAACAAGGGCAGCACCTTAAAACCAGCTGGTCTACTTCAGCCATTGTCTATGCCTGAAGGCAAGTGGACACACATCACTATGGACTTCATCACTGGCCTACCGTTGACCAAGAAAGGTTGGGACAACATCTATGTGGTTGTGGACAGACTCACAAAGGCAGCCCATTTCATTCCCACGAAGACTCAGTATAATGCTTCTCAAGTAGCCAGCCAATTCATGGAATATGTTTTCAAATTGCATGGCTTACCACAGGTCATTGTGCATGACTGAGATGCTAAGTTATGAGTAACTTCTGGCGGGCAGTTTTCAGCTCTATGGGCACTCAGTTAGCACCTTCCACTGCTTACCATCCACAGACAGATGGTCAAACAGAAAGGGTCAACAAATCGCTGGAAACTTACTTGAGGCATTTTTGTCATGATGTGCAGCATGCTTGGGACTCATGGTTGCACTTGGTTGAGTTTGCCTATAATAACTCCACACATGCTAGCATTGGAGTTTCACCTTTTGAGGCCTTGTATGGCTACAAGGTGCCCCTTCCTATGGTGATCTTCAATGATAAAATAAATGCACAAAGCAAGGAAGAATTGGAGAGAATGCAAGCCTTACTTCAGCAGTGTAAAGCTAACTTGAAGAGAGCCCAAGATCAAATGAAGCTTTATGCTGATGACAAAAGGTGGGATGTGGAGTTCCAAGATGGGGATTTAGTGCTCTCGAAAGTGCCTAAGTCATGATATGCCTCCCTTAAACATGTGTCTAGCAATAAGTTGGCACACACAAGAGAGTGGGAGACTTGGCATATCGATTGGCATTACCCCCATCTACCAAGATCCATAATGTCTTCCATGTGAGTCAGTTGAAGCCCTTCATTGGCTGAGCCGTGGACTATGTTGAGGAACTCCCACCAATAGATGAAGAAGGCATCATTCAATACATACCCGAAAAATTCATAGGACAAAGGGAAAAGAGGTTTTGCTCTCGCTCGATCATGGAATACTTGATTAAGTGGCAAGGTTTACCACTTGAGGAAGCTTCTTGGAGGAGAGTTTCAGTTTTGGAAGAGTTCCTATACCTTTTAGAAGTAGATTTGGTTGAAATCTAGCTAACTATGGCCCTAGTTTTCCCTAGACAGACTGTAGACAACACTCTGTTTTAAAGCAGTTTTTTTTTTTTGCACTACTGACAGTAAGGCATACCATACATGGGCTGAAAGTACTTCTTGAGAGCTTTGTTTTGATGTATATCACACCCCGTTTGGAGTCTCCCACAAAAAGTTATGACAGATTTACTACAGCAAGGTCCTGTAGTAAACAACATGCTGTCCGCTGTCTGCAGTTTGCATTTACTCCAGATATTTGGGTCAAAAACTCATGTTTATAACCCCCCAATAAGGCCCATGCATCATACATACCCCACAGCCCATCATACACAATAATACCTCTTCATTCATCAGTATACCCTTGTAATAATTCCACAGAGTAGTACTCTGATCGGCCCCTCCCAGTTATCACACATTCCCAAATTGTTTTTAAGGGCAAAAACCTTCGGGTGGGGATGGAATGTAAGAGAGGGGGATTTAATAACGGGGAAATAATAGCTACACTGGCTGGTATATAAGGTGAGAGAGACTTAATATTTCATTATCTGATAAATATACAAGTCTTCTTTCTCCTTCACCTTGCTCTCCAAGCTTCCATGTCTTCTTTCCCTCTTTTCTAGTCTTTCTCTCTCTATTTCTAGTCTTTCTCTCTCCTCGTAACTGTCTTTCTCTCTCTTCTGTTCTTCTTCTTCTTCTTCTCTGCAGTCTTCTCTCTCCTGTTTCTCTCTCCCACTTCCTCTCCTTGACACTTTTGGGAATTGTCACTTAAAATCGAACCAATTGCAGTTGCCGCCTTCGAAGAAGTCTATTTTTCCCCTGAAATTTGGAATTTTTTGCTATTTTTAAGCACTTCTCAGTGTCAAAAATCATATGTCATATGCAAACAAGTACCCCAATGAATTTTATCCACCACCACGACTCCAAGAAATCCTATTCTTTCATAGTTGCCATTAGACGTTTTCAAATCTATCAAATATCTTTCAAGCCTGTATCTTCCAAAATATTGTTTCTGTGAAGTACTTGTTATTGATTCAATGCAAAGTGTCCTATCAAACAACATGCTTCTAAATATGAATGCTATGCTCAATCACACATGTTTTGAAAAAAAGTGCAAAGTTGAAATCCATGCCATCCAAACACACAATAAGTGCAATATGCAAGATGATAAATGAAGTGAAGTATTAGTGCCTAGTCTATCTACAAGTGCCCGTGCATCATGAATGCAGACATAGTTCGTTGATTCATTAGCTCCTTAACCTTACCTCTCATCACTTAGTGGAAGGAAAATTTGTTACACTGTGCTCCACCCATGCAAATCTTTCAATCACTAAGGACAATAGTGGTTCTCATGATATTGACCAAGTAGAAAACCCATCTTACAACAACTGAAGGAATCATTCACAACCATTAAACTCGCCCAACCTGTAACATGTCCACCTGTTCCCTTTAGGACACGTCTTAGTAGTCCATCGGAAAGGAGGTCTAGAAAGCTTCGCCCAGCACTCTCATGGAATGTCATGGGGTTTGCGATCTAGAACTTTCCGCGTTTGTCACGTAGCAGAAGTATTCTGGTCGTTCCCACTTAGGACCAACCTGAATCATGGTTTTTCCTAATGGTCATTTCCTAAATGGCAACTAGCGTCGAACCCAAGCGAACTACTTTACACAGAAACGCCAGGGCCGAAGCGGATTCACGCTGCACTTGGTTTAAGGAGAATGGGAAACGAGAGGGATGCAAGGCTCAACCTCTCTGCCATAATGCATAGTCCCATTCCATTCCCCTAAAACAGTGTAAATCGGGATGATTATAACTTAGAATCTAGGTCAGCGCCCTTGCTATTCGTGTCCTTTGAAACGATCTTCTTGTTGTCCATCATGATTGAGAAAAGCTCTCGGCCAACCGGGACCACCCATCTGTACGACGGACCCATGGCCACATCCACCGCACTTTCCTCAAGTTGTTTTAGTTATCTAATTACCTACCACATTTAGTTGGACATGCATCAAGCAGCTTCCTTAATTAGCCCGTTAGGCACCAGTTCCTTCACGTAATCATAGCACTTGACATAGAAAAGCAATGTCAAACAAGTTTCTTTTCAACAGGTTATCATATTTATCTTTGAAATACATTTATAAAGTCCAGCCCGCAGGCTTATCTATAATCCATCCGAAGGCTATCTAGCAATCCACAGGGATTACTAATCCAAGATTCTTCCCGTAGACTAGTATGTGGACCTCGAGATCCAATCTCGAGTCACGTTGGCCTCTTTGTGCAGGGCCTGGAAGGTGAGGGATTTATGGCTAGAGCCCCCCTGGCACCCAAGCGTCCTCCTGCCCCAAGTAGCGCTCAACGGAGAGACTTTACGCGGCGGGTTCGGTCCACCTTCCCAGCGCCGTTAACAACCCCCTTGGTTAGGGTTAGGCAGACAGTCGGGGGTAACTAAGGCTGCCTCTCCCTTCAGGCCTTCAACCTGAAGCATTAGATATCTTTTCATCATTTAATTCTTTGAGCAAACAAAGCAAAACAGTGCTCTCTAAATTGTTACAAGCACAATCATTTCCAGTGGTCGTCATTTTGGCCAACTGCTAAGGAGTGAATCCTTCTTTCCAAATGCATCTAACACTCAATCTGGGATCAATTGGGACTTCGAAAGATTCCCAAGGGTTTGTTTGTTAACCCTTATGTCCTTGGGTTAGGGTCGTACCCTATTAACCCAACTTTACCAATACCTTAATCTTTGTTAGCAGTAAATATGTTATTCCAATTTATTGATTGGTCGTTTGCTTCCAAGAAATTATCTAATCCCCTATCTCGGTTCTTTTCCCAAGAAATGTGCTATGTTAGGATGACTACTTGTCCTCTTGCAAGATAAACTTGCGCAAGAATTTGCCAATCTCATTCTGAGGATTTGGCTATTCCCTTGTGATCAAATCACAAGATCATGCGACTTTGCAACATGTTGCACCAGTGTCGCATCTAATCCATGGGACTATTTTGCCCATCAAATGGCATCTTCTAATCACGGAATCATGATTAGGTAGGAAGCAAGGTTAGGGTGTCTTCATGACAATCCGTTCCTGGTTGCACTAGGCCGACATTGTTGATCCTAGGGTTCTAAATTCAAATCGAGTTTCCTCTTTTTAGCGAGCGATCCTAGGGTAGAAACCCTAGATCATTTCTTGCAAGTATGTCCTATTGTCCCTACATTCTGTGAATGTGGAGAGGTCTTTAGGGATACGACAATTTCGTCTTGGCAATAAGTATGACTAGGTCACGTCCTTAACGTGCTAAACCCTAGTTAGCACTTTGGGATATGTTGCATCGATTTAACCCTTCCTAAGCGATTCCGTCGTAGTTTTAGGTGTTTAGGGTAAACCAATTTACTTGTCTATTCATGAAGATATTGTCTTGATCAAATAGGGGAAAAACTAGTTGCATTATGATACCATTCTCGTAAGCACACAATTTATTGCCTATGTATGTTTAGATTTACAATCCCTAACATTCATGGTTAGGATCAAAGTGTATGTTAATTTATGGCATAATTCCTATTGATCCTTCTATAACATGTAATCAAGATTCATGCTACTACGCTTTAGCGTTTTATGTCTAAAATGAACCATGCAGCCTTTTCCTAGTTTCATTTCTGAATGAATTATTCGCATGCTGATTTTACACAACCTTTCATAACTACTTACGTAATTGATTGAGATTTATGTCAATTTCCTAGAGATTAATCTACTTCATGCAGCTCAAGAACCATTTTCATGCCTTGAAATTCCTACGGATTATTAGCAATCTTCTTTTAATGAATCATTTCGAAGGAAAGGTACCTAATAATGTGACATGCGATTTATTCTTTCCATGCATAATCGAAGTGTACAATAATAATTTTGACTTTATAAAGATGATCTTTAGTTGATCTAAATTTGTTACTTTGTAATGCATAAAAAACCACTTGCTAGGAATGCATAGAGATCTTATGCTCTTTTTTCATTCGTTTATTTGAAAAATACAAATGACCAATTCTTTGATCGTAAGCTATTTCCTTTAATTTAGCCAAAGTATTTCAATTAAAAAAGCGCATCCTAATTCCATAAATGATCCATGCACAATTGTTATATTACGATATGAATCAAAATTAGGAAGAAAACCTGGACTTGTGATGAAATGTCCACATGGATGTTAGGAGATGATTCTCCTGCGGTTGTGCCTTGTGCCTTCTTAGGAGCCATCAAGACTTCGACCTTTTTGCCTTGGCCGCAGACTTATGTTCTTGGCCCATCTCCTTTGCATGCAAAACTCTCTTTGTGATTCGGCTTCCTTGACCGATTGCACCGTCTTTCGGAATCAGGCTTTAGAAGGCTTTATGGGCTTCCTCCTTGAAGTAGCGATTTCAGGATTAGGACTTTACATTCATAAAAAATGACTTTGGGAAATGTAAGGAAAAAGGGAATTGGAAATTTCGGATATAATAGGGCCTTCATGAAAAGGGATACAATGGATTTAAAAGGCTTGTAATGGAAGGCTTTGAAAGAAAACGGGGTTTAAAAACTTTATAGGTGTCAAGATTGTGGGAGAAAAGGAAGGAGTCTCACTTGTAGCTTTCTTTCTTGCACAATGGGGGAATACACACACAGGTGGAGGCTCAAAACAGTTTTCCTCTTCTTAGTTGTGTAAGCCAAAAAGAACTCTAGTACAAAGAAATAGAAGGACCCTATATATGGGTCTCAAACCAAACTCAACTAAGGTGGCATACTAACTGAGCCACGAACTAGAGTAGATAAGGATAGTTGTCATCTAATTATTATTCATGGGCGGTGTACCAACCGCATCTGCAGCTAACAAGTCGGTGACATAAATGCACAACGGTCACCCTGGCATATCACGAGTGGAGCTCGATATCTCAACACTCCCCCTCGAGCTCAATCCCAATTCCTGCACACGAAGCCGGTCTCTAAACTTGCGTAGCTTCTCTGCGTCCAATGCCTTCGTAAATATGTCAGCTACCTGATCCTCTGTGCTCACATAAACTAGATCAATAAGACCTAGTAAAACCCTCTCCCACACATAGTGATAATGCACCTCAATGTGCTTTATTCTAGCATGATAGACTGGGTTATTTGCCAAGTGTATACTACTCATGTTGTCACAATAAATGACAACTGGCCCATCTGTAGGCTGATGCATATCATAAAGTAGCTTATGCAACCAAGCTACCTCACATGCAGCCATTGCTGCGCCCCTGTACTCAGCCTCTGTGCTCGACAAGGCAACTGTAGGTTGTTTCTTGCTTCTCCAAGTGACTGCAGCACTCCCAAAAGAGAACACATATCCACTGGTAGATCGTCTATCAAAAATACTACCATCCCAATCAGCATCAATGTATCCATGCAACTGTATCTGAACCCGAGTCTCATAAAATAGTCCATACTGCAATGTGGACTTCACATACCTGAGTGTGTGTCTAGCTACATCCAAATGCGGCATTAAAATTGGAGCCTGCATAAACTGACTTACCAATCCAACAGCATAGCTCAAATCTGGCCTGGTAATAGTCATATAGATCAAACTTCCTACTATGCATTTGTACATAGTAGGGTCTTCCAGAAGCTCACCTGCATCTGCGCTCAGCTTCACATTCTGCTCCAAAGGAACTGAAATAGGCTTACAGCCTGTCATCCCATATTTGGACAGCATGTCTAATCCATATTACCTCTGCAAGAGCCGTATCCCACTTGGTGATCTAATCACCTCAATGCCCAAGAAATAACACAGCTCTCCCACATCCTTCATCTCAAACTTCTGCTTCAATAGCATTTTCACATGAAGGATATCTTCATCACTATCACCTGTGATAATCAAATCATCAACATAAATGACAAGCAGCATAATACCTTTCTCTGTTTTTCTCACACAAAGTGAGAAATCTATCTTGGAAATCTGAAAGCCAATAGTGACGAGATACTGTCCTATCTTGTTAGACCATGCTCTAGG
The DNA here is from genome assembly GCF_053477565.2 of Lygodium microphyllum. Lineage (NCBI taxonomy): Eukaryota > Viridiplantae > Streptophyta > Polypodiopsida > Schizaeales > Lygodiaceae > Lygodium > Lygodium microphyllum. The sequence continues at coordinate 132,325,089 of NC_141159.1, forward strand.
TGCTTGCTTCAAGCCATACAAGGCTTTCTTCAACCTGCAAACAAACTCAGGATGAATAGCATACACATAACCTGGTGGCTGCTCCATATAGATCTCTTCTTGCAAATCACCATGCAAGAAGGCATTCTTTACATCCATCTGATGTAAAGACCATCCCTTTGATGCAACCATAGCAATGACTACTCTTACGGTTGCCATCCTTGCAATCAGACCGAATGTTTCTTCATAATCAATGCCATATGTTTGTGCATACCCCTTGACTACTAATCTTGCCTTGTATCTATTCACAGAACCATTTGCATTGTGTTTCACCTTATAAACCCACTTACAACCAATTGCATTCTTATCTTTAGGCAAAGGTACCAATTCCCATGTAGTATTTGCTTCCAAGGCATCCATTTCGTCATCCATGGCTTTCTTCCATTTTTCTTTTCCCATGGTTTGCTCAAAAGAAGTGGGTTCTGGTTCCTGTATCACTTTGACCATATATGCATAGTGAATGGCTGTAAATCCATCATATTTCAGCCTATCCACAGGATACCTAGCTCTAGTAGACCTACGCAAAGTAGGTTCACTCCCAGGTGCTCTCAAAACATCCCTGGTCTTCCTTACTCCAGGTGTAACAATAGAAGGAATACCCAACTCATCATCAATGCTTTGTTTTGAGCCACTGGATTCACCATCCACATAAGAGTAACCTGCATTCACATCAAACATGGGCTGATCTACCTTCTCTTTTCCTTTTTGTGATACCTGCATACCACTATCTGCATTGCTTTGAGAAGATTCTCCTGATCTCAATCTGCCTGTCCATGGCGAAGAATGTGAACCACTGCTAGAGAACACTCCAAGTCCACTAATATCTTGTGACTGCTACTATGAATTCTGTGCAGCATTACCATTTTGTGCATCTACATTATCAATCACATTTACTGGTTTATACCAACTACTCATCTCATAAAAAACAACATCTCTGCTCACTGTAAACTTACGAGTAGAAGGGTTATAGCATCTATACCCTTTCTGTCTGCAGAGAGTAACCAATAAAGATGCACTTCTCAGCTTTTGGATCCAACTTGGATCTCAACTCATCTGGCACATGAATTTAGGCAATGCAACCAAAAATTTTCAAATGAGAAATATATGGTTTCCTACCAGTATACCTCTCCTCTGGAGTCATGCCATGTATTGCTGCAGTGGGAGTCCTGTTCATTATGTACACTGCTATAGCAACTGCTTTAGCCCAGTAAAAATCTGGCAAGTCTTTTTCATTGAGCATGGCACGAGATACCTCTCCAATATGCCTGTTTTTTCTTTCTGCAATTCCATTTTGCTGTGGGGTATGACTACATGAATATTGCTGCTTTATGCCATGCTCTTGCAAGAACCTTGCAAACTCATTTGAGAGGTACTCTCCCTCTCCATCTGACCTTAAACATCTTATTTGTAGGCTTGTTTCTTTTTCAACCATAGCTTTAAGAGGGAAAAACTTCACTTTTCTTTTTCATAAAATACACCCAAACTTTTCTACTATAGTCATCAATAAAAGTGACAAAATAATGACAGCCTCCAAGAGATGTAGCTTTAGTAGTCCACACATCAGAGTGGATTAATTCCAATGGCTTCTTACTCTCTTGAACATGTCTAGGAAATGGTTTCCTTGCCTGTTTTCCAAACTGACAGGGTTCACATACCTTATGCATTTCTGCAACCTTGAATTTAGGCAATCCTGCAACAATATTTTGGGCTTGCATTGATTTAAGTTGCTGTACATTAACATGACCAATGGTTTATGCCAGATATCAATATCTGCAACTACACCTGTCCCATGTGCAAACATTGCTGCACTCAATTCAGGCATGTCTGCATCCAACGTAAACATTCTGCCCTTCTTCTTTCCTTTTGCTATCAAGCGACCTTTATTTTTCATATCCTCAACAAAGCATCCATGAGAATTAAATCTGACCTGCAAGCCCTGCTCAACCATTTGACCAACAGAAACCAGGTTCTTTGTAATATTCGAGACATGAAATACATCTGACATGTATTTCTTTTTCCCATCCTGCATAGACAAAGGAATTTTTTCAATCTGTACAATAGGATGTGCAGTATCATCACCAGTCTTCACAAATCCTGGTTTTTTCATTTTCCTTGCATTCTGCATCCATTCTGCATGACCTGTCATGTGGTTTGATGCACCTGAGTCAATATACCACACATCATTGTTTTCTTCTGCACTTGTCACAGAATTGGTCATGTGCTGCACCATAAACAAATGCTCATTTCTATCATCACCCTGTCTACTAGAAGATGCATAATTCTCTTATTGTAATTTTCCATTCATGATGACATTCTGCTTTTTATAGCAGTCTTTAGCCATATGACCCATTTTACCACAATAGTAGCATTCAACATTGCTGTTTGCATTTTGGACTCTTTTCCATCCACCACGACCTCTTTGGCTCCCCCTGCCTCTAGACTTACCATGTCCTCCTCCATAGGACTGGTTTTCTTGAGTTTGCTGCATATTCTGATTTCTACCACGGCCTCCAGATCGGCCTCCTCTACCTCTGCCTCTACCTCTTCCAGCATTTGAGTAGAAGACAGCTTCTTTTGAAGTCCCTCCTGAAGAAGATGCACCACCATTTCTCTGCTCCTCAGAAATTAGAAGAGCAATCAACTCCTCAAAATCAGGAAATCTTTCATGGACGGAAATGGATGTTTGGAATTATGCATAATCCTTTCCTAGACCATTCAAGGTCACAGAAACTAAATCATCATCTTCCACTGGCGACCCAATGGAAGCAAATGCATCTGCAATCTTCTTCACCTTCATGTGGTAGTCATTGATGTTCATACTTTCTCTTTGCACATTGTGCAACTCTTGCTTGAGCTGCATTTTCCTGGCTTGTGTATTTGTGCTATGCATTTTTGACAGAGTAGACAGCCAGTACATAACTTTCCTGGCTCTCTCATGCCATCCTTAAAATGCTTGCATTTGCTGTTGATTGGGAACATCAGGAAGATCTGGTTCTTCTTCATTTCCTGCAACGAATTTCCAATATCCTTTTCCCATAAGGAAATTCGTCATTCTAAACTTCCATGCTTGAAAGTTGTTCTTGTCAAGCTTTTCAGAAACAATCTGTGAAAGAGAATCAGATGCCATTACAGAATACTGCAAAAAATTATGTCACTGTAAAAAGCACAGCTTCAGCCTCACAAGGGCAAATCTGCAAGACTGACGAAAGTGGTATTTGACCACACAGTCACTTCCTAGTGATGATTTTGCATCAACAGGCAACAAGGATGATTCTGTAACTCTCAATGTCTCTGCACACAGGCATACGATGCAATTTCTACAGTAACTTTTCACTGACCTGTAGAACAGTGGTCGCACAACAAAAAATTGGGCCTTTTCCTGAGTGCGTGCAGAAAACTTCCGCCTCCAAAACAGCCCTCGAAATGGCCTCAAATAAAAAAAACAGAGCAACCAAGGGCTAAAGCCCACTCCTGCAGCATATACTGCCCTCTTGCTACACTGCGAAGGGCGTCTCAATCTGAGACAATGCACTCTTGCACTTTTCAGCTGTGCTACCTGCAGAGACTTGCTCCCAAACAGAAAAATGAAAGCAACACTGGTCCTCTTACCAGAACACCGCAAACTTGGTTTGCTTTCTTGAGCTCCTTACCACGAACAAGGCTCTGATACCATGTCAAGATTGTGGGAGAGAAGGAAGGAGTCTTACTTGTAGCTTTCTTTCTTGCACAATGGGGGAATACACACACACGTGGAGGCTAAAAACAGTTTTCCTCTTCTTAGTTGTGTAAGCCAAAAAGAACTCTAGTACAAAGAAATAGAAGAACCCTATATATGGGTCTCAAACCAAACTCAACTAAGGTGGCATACTAACTAAGCCACGAACTAGAGTATATAAGGATAGCTATCATCTAGCTATTATTCATGGGCGGTGTACCAACCCCATCTGCAGCTAACAAGTCGGTGACATAAATGCACAACGGTCACCCTGGCATATCACGAGTGGAGCTCGATATCTCAACAGTAGGGATGCTATGAAAAGGGGCCTGAAAAACTCGGCTATTGTGAGCTTTATGGGGGATGCAAGAGGGAAAAGAGTGCTTAAATTCCAGGGTTATAAGGACCAATTGGGAAGGCTCATGAAAATCCAAGGAAGGGAGCTTTAAATGGATTTTGTGGAATGCAAGGGGCTTAAACTCCGGTTTTTGAAAAACGGCTTTGTAGGGCAAATGAAAAAGGGGTTTTGAAACCCGAGAGTGAGGATTTCCACAGGAAGGGTTGCTTTAAACCCCAAGACAAGGTGAGATTATAGGGCTTTAGTAGAACCCCACGGGAAGGGGTTTGAATGGACCACGGGAAGGGTAAAATAGAATTGGGGGATCCCCATGAGAAGGAGTTCTTAAATCCCACAGGGGGGGTATATAAAAACCACTTTAGAAGGGCCTTATAAAAGCCACAAGAAGGGGGGCTTCCTAAGGGCCTTTGGAAGCTTCCCAAGAAGCTTTTGGGAACTTCTGGGGGGTCGTGGAAAAACCCACGTGGACGAGAGGAAGGCTGGCGGCGTCTTGCTTCAGCGGTGCAGACTTCACAACTCCTCCCCACGTCTCTTCCTTCGATGGAAGCTGGCGCAGACTGGTGGTTCTACTTTCTCTCTCACACGTCAATGTCACAATTCAGCTCTCGACTCTCTCCTTCAGCCTCTCCACCACTCCCTTGGCCTGGCAGCATCCCGTGCTTCCTTTTTTTCTTACTCCCCCCCCCACAGGGGGTTTCTATAGGGTAGGGAGAAGTACCTCCCCCCTCCACGCGTCCTGATTGCATGGCCATTCCCTCCCTTATGTCCTCCAGCAAGATGCTTAGTCATAAGCGCCTTTCTCCCTCTCCTCCAGCACGACCTTTGGCTGGGGGAAAGAGGGGATAATTTTTAAAAAAATTGCCACAATTCCAATATTATCCTCATGATCTCTTCCCAAGAGGAGGTTCATACAAGGATATTCGGTTACTTTTTCTTTGGTCTGTTTATGCCAATGGACATTGTACAATTGCACTGCCTGTATATTCAATGCCAACATCGTCATTGCGTGAGACTCACGTGTGTACGTAATATTTTTCAGCTGGAAATATTACACAACCACCTCTTCATCTAAGCTTGAGATTCCTAATTCAATGATGAACATCCAAACTCTACGACATGCAAGAAATAATGCTTGCACAATAAAAGGTGCTCTCTCTCAAGTGCATGTGCATCTAGCTACAATGAACATCATGTTGTGCTAGTACTCAAAGATGGTGCAAAGAGTGCATTAACCCAACCCATGTCATGGAAGAAATTGAAAAAGTTAGGAGATGACCCTTAAGTGTAGTGTATCGAACAAGTGCAATGTGAAGTGCTCATGCATCCATAATCCATGTCATATGTAAACATATTGGCAAGAGAGTATACCCCATTCCAGATTTTGAGTAGCTACAATCAAAATCCAACTCAAAGCTATCCAAAATAACACCAATCTTGATCAAGACAATCAAGTTTTCATGCATAAAAAATCCAAAAAAATGAAAAAAACAATTTCTAGTCTAATCAAACACAAAGTTCTAACTAAAATACAACAAGAAAAACAGTCACGCAAAGAAGTAAACACAAAAATTCCTACCTACCAGATGTTTTACCACGGGTTTTTAGTTTATGCAAAAACATGTGACACCGCATTACTACATGTGACAATACATCACGTAAAATACAAATAGGTCATTTCTATACATCTGATAGCATACCACCCCATGTATGACCTTTTATAAAATTAGGTAAGCTCATATCACTACATAAAACTAGTAGGAGCAACAATGGTGAAATTCTTTCTTTACTAATAGCTCAAATCTTTTACTTGCCTCTGAGGAGGATAAAGTCTCAATGCAATACCATGCAAATGTGCAATAGATTATAAGCTCTCATAATGGGTTTCATCAAACAGAATAGAAGAGATGCTAAGACCTCAACACAAATGGACTTAGTGGAATTTCAAAGAATAGCATTACGTAAAAAAGAATTTGTGTACCATGAAAAAATAAGGAAGAAGAATTTGTATAACAATCATCTCTTCATGCTTATATGGAGAAGGGAAGAGTAGCTAGTCAACAATGCATCGAAGGAAGAGAGAGACCCAAAGAGATTTCCCAATCGCCATGCACTTGAGCATTGTCACCATCATCAAACTAGTCATTGCCAAAATTATCACCATCCATCTCTTCTTTCTTATCCACATCATTATCATCATTGTCTTCCTCTTATTACTCGTTCCACATCATGATCATCATGATAATAACCTCCATTCAACTCTTCTTGATCATCCCGATTGTTATCCTCTATTTCTTAGCCTCAGTGCCATTTTTTTCTTCCACACCCCCATCAACATGATGGCCATTGTTGTACTTGTTGAGTCTCGACCAAGAGATAAGATAATTATCTATCATCTTCAAACCTTTTGTGAAAAGCTCTAATTAAAATACCTTTGAAAACATTGTTCATTCAAAGGCTACAAGATCATGTCTTGGGAGTAGGGGGTACTTTTTTAGGGATGGGAAAATGGAAGTAATTATTGAGCAAGAGGCGAATAGTCCTACTTACTCACCTTTGCTGAGAGAGCACTTCGTACTGTGGGGACCCATCTCATCAACACATGCACTAGTTTTCGTATATATTTTATTTACAAAATTACTTTGAAAAGAAAACTTAATGTCCCTTGTAAATGTAAGTCTTTCATTTATAATACTTGAACGTATAGCCATGTATAGGAAATTACTATGGGGAGGGGATTCTAACAAATTTAAAACCCCCAAGGTAGCTTGGGATACTTGCACACTCCCAAGAGATAAATGCAGGCTCGAAATTATTGATTTGAGTGCTATGGTGAGAAATCTTATTGCAAAATGGATCATTAGGTGCTTGCCGAATGAGGAACAAGATTGGACCATCCTCATTCTCACACAAATTAGGACTTTCAGAGTAGAAGGTCATGCAGGCTTTGAGAAACTCCCCTTCCACACCATAATTCTCTTGGAGACCAAGTTTAAACCAAAACAAGCCTCCTTGATCCTAATGTGAATATGGGAATCCTGGCAAAAGTACAAACCCCTTGTCTCCCTACAAAAACCTGAATGAACCCTTTTATTGGAGTAGCAAAGACTCAATTTGGCTAAGTAGCTCTCTCCTACCCATTGATAAGACCTAATTCAAAAATGCAACCAAACTCAACCAAAAAGGAATCAAACTATGGACAGACTTGTGGGATAGGGTGGCCAGGAAAGAATGGAGGAACATTGATGAATTGAAAACTATCTTCAGACTCAACCAAGTTGATTTATGGTTGTTTCAAGAAAGGAAAAATGCATGGTCTAATGCTAATCCTCTTATGATTCAACTTGATGGGTAGGTCTAATACAAAGACTATGGGTGGGAAAACAAACCCTCCATCATTTCATTGCCTTCTCTTTGAAAGATAACACCTATCTAATTGCTAATATAAACTGATGATGGTTGCTTAACTCGAACTAGTGTCAATGGGAATATCGATTTCAATAGACACAGACCTGCTACATCCCCCCCCCCCAAAATCTTGATTCCACTATGGCTAATCTTACAAAAGGCCGTCTGGACACACGAATGAAAAAAAAAATAGGACTAGGAAATGGGCTCTGCTCTAGATGTTGCAAAGACAAGGAAACATTAACACGTATATTCATCAACCACCCTTGTAATAGGAAATATCTCCATTGGCTTCAACACTTCATTCTCTTGAGTTACCTCTATAATATAACCTAGAAGGAACTCTTCTTGGGAGAGGCCAATGGCCTCCCCTCATCTCTTTGAACTCTGCTCTGAGGCCTCTACTTGTGGATGATCTAGTATACTCAAAATGAACAAGTATTTAATAAAAAACATGTTGACCTTCTGCACTATCTTAAAATTTATTGCCTCTTGTAGGTGGCAAGAAAATCCCGAACTCTCGCCATAATGGAAGCACGCTTCATGATCAAAAAGAGAAGGAATAGGGTCTCCAAGCAAGAAAAAGAAGAGATGATCAAGAAAAACATTGTTGAAGTATCCAAGTCCATCATTGCTTCAGTTACCAATTGGAACTATACCATCCATGTCTCGTCAGATATGGTGCTGCCTAGTAGGACCACCTTCAAGATAAAAATGTGTGCCCTCCTGAACCAAGGATAGCTTACACCACCTCAAGGCACATAAACCCTCCAAATGTGCACGTCAACTGGATGAAATATGAGGAAATATGGAAGTAGCTATTGGGGGAGGGGGTGACAACCAAAATAGAAGCATCCTATCCCCCCCACTTTTGACCTTGTGAACCTACTCTAAGCCCATGTAAACTCATACTATAAGTGGTTTGCTCAATGTGTTTGCATATGCATAAGCCTGAAACAATTGGTTGAGCACCCTTTGTATGTTTTATCTATTTTTTCTCATCTTTAATATATTTAAAACTTTTAAAGTAAAAATATATTTGAACATATGTTTTACTTGTCATTTTTTGGATGCGCATAGATTTTGTAATGTGTCTTAGGGGATGCAGAAGAATTGAACTCGAGTACCCTTGGAGCTCAACCCACACTCAATCTAGTATGCCAAGACCTGGTTGGCTTTGTGGCTCATTTTTTGAGTCAACTTCTCATATTGCATTATAGTCAAATTTACATAATCTTTAAAAAACAAAAACTTCCAAACATGGTCCAAACTATAGAAAATTCCAACAAATTATTTGTTTCCCTACAATTCCTATTTTTCCTTTGATCCTTTTAATGTTGTGAGTATGTGAAATTTTTCTTCTTTTTAATAAATATTGTGACCATTACTCAACAATATAACATTTGGGATTTTTGGATGAACTAGCTTAGTTTTACTTTCCCAAAAATACTTCCTACACGAAACCTTTCAAATTTCTTATGTGTTTCATCTAATTTTAGGTTATGTATTCTTAAATGCAAAATTCAAAAACTCCTTCCTCTAAGAAAATTGATTCTATTTTTTAATGAAAAGCACAATCTAAAAAACCCAAATAGACTCATACAACTTCTTACTAACATCACACAAATAGAATCACAACTTTCTTTCCATTTCATATTTTACTGTATAACATTTTTAAAATAAAGAAAAAAACACAAAAAAACCAAAATAAGATAAAATACCATTCACAATCTCTTGTTATTTCATTTATTTTACCTCTAGAATAGAAAAAAGGCAAAAAACCAAGATAGCTATCAAACAGCCAACCAAACACACCCCAATATTTAATCTCTCAACCCCATACGAATTCCCTTTTCTTGTCTCCTTTCATCATTGTTTATGTCTTATCATGGTTTTTGTCTTTTTATACAAAGGTGCCGCATCTATGTGGTAGTTGATCAATTGTTCCTTTTATTTGTGGTATCTTGCGCTTTGGTTAGTGACTTGCTTCCACATATCTTTTTGCATCTTCAAACCTTATGAGTATGCCCATATATATCCACATTTTTTTCCTATTCCCTCCTCCATGTCCACCATGTTACACTACTAATTTTCAATAAAATTAACGAGGCTTGTTGTTACACGAAAAAATCAATACTATGCACACCTCCCGGGTTTATCTTCTTAAAGGCCCATTCACCTCCTATGTTTAACCTATAAACCCCTTGTATTACCCTTCATCTTTTTCCCCCCTGGATTTGAAACCCCTAAGTCCTTTTCACCCCGTGTCCACCCCCCCCCCCCCCCCCCCCCCCCGTGTTAAAAGTCATTAAGCCTTTATAAGTCTTTTTTTTCCGTCCGTGCTTAAAGCCTTAAGCCCCTTTCCCCCTTAAGCTCCCTTCCTATGGATGGAACCCCCCCCCCAAAAAAAAAGGAACTAAGGCTTGAAAAGTCTTATTACCTTTTTCCCCCGTGCTTAAATTCATAAGCCCCCCTTCTCGTACCTTTCGAAACCCCCTTTCATCCTTCACTTTTCCCCTTGGCTTGGATCTTACCTCCCCCCCCGTGTCCAAAAATCCATTCAAGATCCCCCTTCATATGTTTTTGAAACCACACTCACACACACCCTTTTCACCGTGTATAGACCCCTATAGGGCCTTTTCTTTAGGCTTTGTAAACCTTTCCCTCCCGAAGAAACCAAGGTCTTAAAGGTCTTATTACCCCCTTCTCGTGGTAAATCCCTTAACGATTCCTTGCCTCGAAAAAGAGAAGAAGTGTATTGAAGCGACGGTGGAATTTCGGAAAGGAGTGTAAAGCTGCTTCCACGTTCGAAGGACTACAACTGCGATGCCGCCTAAGAAAGTCCAAGGAGTAGCTGCGGGAGGGTCATCTCCTGAGAGCGAAATTTAGGTGCCGGGAAGTGCTTAAAAATAGCTAAAAATTATGAATATCAAGGGAAAAATATTCACCGTCAAAGGCGGCGGCTCGATCTAGGACGATTTTAAGCGCCAAAGTGCTTTAAAGGTGCCCGAGCGACGCTTGTTGATTTTTCATAATTTTTTAGACTGTCATGCGGGTTGACACGAGTTACCGGCCAATGCGGGATGCCAAGGCGGACGCCCAGGATTTTTCAGAGCTCAATTTGGAGTCCGGACGGGGAAATGGCCAAGGAAACGGTCAAGAAATGAAAAGGTAGACATTTGAGAGGCCAAATTGGGTGTGCCCTTTGGGAGTTAGACCCCACCCCCCAAAAATTTATGCACCTTATGAAGCAAAAAACGTGGAGAGAGAATGAAGAGGGATGAAAAAACGTGATCAACAAAAGGCGCCGAAAAATGCTCCATGGATGGAGAGAGGGCATCATGGCTGTTACAAACACCCTGCCTAATGGATTATGGGGCTTCATTCCCTTCTGTCCGTGGACTCTATCGCCTGTCTTCGCTCCTCCATTGATGGCCTGAATGCTGAGATAGAAATCTAGTCTTTCTCTCTCCTCCCTCTCTCTCTTCTAAGGGGGAATTCATGTGGGAAGAAGAAGGAAGAAGAAAGAATGGTGGAGGCTTGTCCGGCATGGATCGGATTGCTCCATGGGCTGGAAATGGTGATTTGTGATCGTGCTCAGCATGAAGTGTTGCTGATTTTCAGATTTGCAGCCATGGACATGAAACCCGAAACACGCAAATAAGCGGTAATTCAATTTTTTCAAAAGAAATTTGGGATTTTATGGCTTTTGATTGATAAAGTGTTGTTCATGTGGGCTAAACATTGTTTATGTTGCTGTTTTCCATGAGTACTTGTTGATCATAATCAGAAAATCAGAAAAATATGCATCTTGTGACTCAAAATAATACACTAAAACACGTAAAATATGGAAAATCAAGGGAAAATGATGGTTTTGAGAATAAAAATGGAAAAATGAATAGGAACACCAACTAAATTTTCATTTTTGCTGCAAGAAGGAACTAAGGGCCATAGCCCATAACCTATTTTTAATTTTCAATAATTAAATAATGCAAAAAAAAAAGAAAAATACAAGGAAAATAGAGAAAAAACACTAAAAATAGGGGAAAAATGCATTTTGGGTGCGGAAAATTAATGAAAATTAAGAACAATGTTTGTGAATGTTTGTGGGGATTGAAGCATGAGGATTTGCCTCAGTTCATCCCCACCTTCTTGTTCTAGTGTGTTTCTCCTGCTTTTTACACATAAAATGATGGCAAAATGCCCTATAAATCCATACAACAATGCAACATTTGATCGATGGGAGGGTAGAGTGGTTAAAGTGTGTCTAAATGTGGAGTAAAATGATAAAAAGACTGCTGTTTTTATGTGCATGCCATATAGGTCGGTGAATAATTATAAAATAAGAGCATAGTAGCAGGAGGGTGTCCTCGGTGCTAGGTTCGTGCAACGCCGCATAAGAACGGTAGTTGAAAATCATTGAAAGGATGTTTTCCACATATGCACAATATTGATTTCATAATTTTTTGAGCACTTGGCATCCACAATATGCACAAATCATGGAAATATTTAAAGGTATCAGAAATCCTGGATGCACAACAATTGCTTTCATTAGGACTTTGACCCACGTTGAGTGAAAGACAGGACACCCTAAGCCATAGGCTAGTCGTGGGGTCTAGGGAAAAGAGAAGTAAGGACAATGGTACATTCCTGTATACGATTAAATGGTACCTTGAGTGGATTTTGTGCGAACATGTTTATATGTTGAGCGACGCATTGAGGGGCCAATCCCCAAGGTGTAGGAGAGTCGCAGAGGGTTGACGGCATTCAGCCGTTGGAGGACCCCCTATGTCTGTGCTTCGTGCCATTAGGCAATGTGTAAGGGACTCCCTCTGAGGAGTAGTGGATGAGAGAAGAGTGGACTACAAACAACGTATTACAAACGCAATGTTTAGGAAGGCAGAGATTTTGATAGACGCTCCTGGCCACGAGGCCGAGAGGTTGTCTTGTGCGTAGTGACGAGGCCCGGCTAGTGCATGAGCCAGTGCCAGCCCGTTTTTAGGTCCATCAGTGGTGCGTCTGCCGGGAGCTGCCGATAAGTGGCGGTCTCCGAATCTTGGTCTCATAAGGGACCTGTTAGTTTTATTGGTCGATAGCCGCCTTGAAGTGGTGGATATCAAGTTAGTCTGATAAAAACTTTGGTCATTAGTATGACGGTCAATCCAAGAAATTCCCAACACCCAAAGGATAGTTTGTCTATCTTGAACAGTCTAGTGGGATCTTTAACACGTTGGGTGATTGACTATTTTACCCTTTGCCCTGAAAGTGATACCATGCTTGAGTTTGGGTCCCTATGGGAAAATACCCATGGAGCTACCTCTAAGATTAATAGCCCATGGCGATTAGAAAAAAGGGAAAGTGAAAGTAGTGCTAAGATGACACAGTCATCTATGATAATTCATGATGATAATGTCATAGAAAAGACTGTGACAATGATGGTTAATATGCACATAGGAGGACATGATGATTATGATCTAAAGATACATCCGATGCTAGTGCCCGACGCAGTTGGGTACCGTAGTGTGATTGCCAAGATCCATAAAGCATTGGATGATGTCCATGTGTGTGGAAAACCATTGTTAGTAAGGAAGATTTCATTAGGACCTATCCTAAGTTCTAGCAAAGTGGTGGTAGATGAGAATAGGCTTACTAGAACACCACTAGCAGATGATGGGATAGATTCCCTATTGCATAATGTTGGACTCCCTAAACCACTTTGTGAGTTGGCGGAAAGGGAAGTTCATGGAATTAGTGACTCTTCCACACCAGTAAAGGTGGAAATGGAAGAGGTTAAAGACCCTAATACACTGGTATTAGGTCAAGAGGAATACGAAGATTTTTATGACCAAGTCTTGATCCCAAAAGGGAGAACTAAATGTCCTCCTCTTTATAGGGATCTCCCAGTGTTTTATGGGTTGCCAAATGAGGATCGAATGATTCATTTAAGAGAATACGACCTAACTTGTATTGCAAGTGGGTTTGACGATATACATCGGATGCTTGTATTCCCAATACCCTAAAGGGGGAGGCAAGGAAATGGTATTGGAACCTCCCAAGAGGGTCGATCAAATCATTTGAGGAGTCTTGTGATAGATTTCTAGATGAGTATGAAAAGAAGCTCCCTATGATTCAGGTCTTAGGGCAGCTTATGCAGTTTAGACAGGAGTCTTATCCTTCTGTTAAAGAGTATGCTAGAGCCTTTGATAGTATTCTTAGGCTTTGGCCAAGAAGAGCCAGTGCACTACCAGATGATGTGCTATGTGAGCTCTTTCTGAATGGCTTAGAGATTAATACGCAAATCCAAGTGGGACTGCGGAATCCTAAGTCGTTAAGGGAAGCAAAAAAGCATGCCATCGATTATGAGGGTCATATTCAGAGATGTTGGGAAAACTTTTGGAGTTTTCCCCGCTCAGTACACGTGCATCCTAGCTTCCAACCATTTCTGCAAAAAAACAGCTCACTTGTTGATACCAAGGTAGCCTATGAGGGGAACCTTGGTGGCCAAAATTTCAAAGCAAAAAATGGTCATCTTATGAGTAGTAATGACATGCCTCTCAGTGAACAGGTGCCAAGCCATGTAAGTCCCATTAGGGCTTGCAACACTTCCACGAAAGGTAGTTGTGATGGCAATATGGATCGTACCAATGGGCCTATGAGTGTTGATAAGAATTCTGTGTGTGGTTCTAATTTTGTTGCTAGTAAGGCTCTTGAGAGACCTTTATCATCTCTAAGTGAATCATGCTTCCGGGTGGATGTTGTTCCTTCTAGTGAAAGCATGGTTCTTATGGAAGAAAATTTGCAGTATGGACGTAAACAAGTAAAGACATCTTTTGTAAAGAGGATGCAAAATGCTAAAAGTCCACATGTGCTTCAAAAAGGTCATAAGGATGTGAGGCCATTTAGCCATAGGGATAAGTTTGCATTGAGTTCGTTAGACAAGTGCAGCAAATTGAGGGAGTGCAAGAATATTAAGGGAAATGTGAGATGGGTTTGGAGACCCAAAATCTCCAAAAGTGTGGCAGGAATGTCGGATGCAAGGCCAAGGATCCCATCTAGATATATTCTGTTGAACCCCCAAGAGGGTGAGATTGGATATACATCTGACCATATACACTGCCTTGGGATACACCCATGTGATATGCTTAGGCTTGAAGCTCTATCTAGTTTGGGTCGCATCACTGATTTATGTGAAAACCCAAATAGAGGAGGTTCGAATGAGTACAAAGGTATGATTATTTCTCCCAAAGGAGCCACTCAGCCGCTTGAATGACCAGGTTATTCGGATTACAATAAATGTGGGACATGCGAGTCCACTAAGGTTGTTCATTTAGCTCATAGTGCCCAAGAAGGGATCGGTCTTATTGATGAGTTATTTGTGGAAAGGCTTGGACTTGTAGCTCTACAAGAAGAAAACCCTAAGATTAAAAAGAAAAAAAAAAAAAAAGAAATACAAGATCAAGCTTTTAGCTAACTTGCATGAGTAGCATGGGGCTAGTCGACCTATGATATGCTATCTTTGGCACCTTGGGTAGTCTGAGAGGGTGTGATATATATGCCAAGGACATCAGTATTACGTGGACTAAAATGACCTATCTAGTTTTAAGCTAGGAAGGCTAGCTGCTTTGGATATTACCTCCAGATTTCGTTAGGCCAAGAGGGCCGATTTAGTTTTGTAGTGAAGTGTTTTATTTCATTAGGCCAAGAGGGCCGGTTGTCTGTTTAGTGCGGGTGCAATTAATGGTCTCTTGTTTAAGCTCTGTGCTAGACAGGTTTGAAGGCAAGCTTGGAGGGAGCCTTTGTCGCGGCATCGACGCTTCTCGTGGCCCTATCCAGGTGATATCTATCCTTTATGAGTACTGTGGTTGTTTGTTATATGTGGTTGAGTACTTGTTAAGGGGTTTTTCGTTTCTTATTGGGAACCGGCGTCCAAGGCAAGAAGTCCTGAGGTTTAGGTTTAGTATATTTGAGGGAGGTCGGAGTAGTCATTGCCTCTTGTAAAGACATTGCTAAGTGTCAAAAGACCTGTTTTAGAAAGGAGTTCTAGTGACCCTGTTCTGCTAAGCCTGCTAGGCAGCCGTTCTAGGAGTTCTTGTTAGTTGTGAGGCAGTTAGAGAAGCCTGCTAGAAGATAATAATGATGATGCCAAGAAACCCTGAACATCCCAAAAGATGAATATAAATACGAAGGTGTGTAAAAAGGGGTTCTAACCCCTATCAAAGAAAAGAAAAGGAATGAAAATGTATAAGCAATTGATCATCGCCTTGCGAAGGCCTGGTAGGTTCCTGGGGACGAGTCAGACCTGGGGCTGATACCTTTTCTTCCTAGGGGTGGCTTCTTGCTGGAAAAAAAAAAAAAACAAAACAAGAAAGATTGGAGCGAAAATAAAAGTGAGCGTTAGAAAAGGATTAAGTGTCACCTTGCGAGGGCTTGGTAGGTTCTTGGGTGCCGAGATAGGTCCTGAGGCCGATGCCCTGTTCTCCTTGGGTCACTACGCTCAGCTCCCTCCTTTTTACATGCCCAAGTATGTTCATAAAATAAAAACCCTAAATGAAGAAATGTACTGAAAGAAAATACTCCTTGATCAGGCTATAGGAGTCCTCGCCTTGTACGAGCTCCTAGTTGTGTTGTCTTTAGTTGGTAAGTAGTTCAGACTACCACTTAGGGCAACCTCTTTGATAGGTTTTTTAGTTTGGCTCTGTTGGAGCAGTTGGTTAGTGACTCGCTTCGGATCTTCTATTAGATGATGCTAGGCCTACTCCTTGTGGATGTCATGCCTTGGTTCTGTCCAGGGGTAGGGGGAGCATTGTGCTGAGTTTTATTATATATTTGTTTTGTATCAGTTTGATGCTTCTTTGGTTGTTTACATGCAGATATATTCGTGGATTCGACGGGCTGACTTGCCCTATCCCGTGGTCGCCAATGAGAGTGGAATTTAGGTGCCGGAAAGTGCTTAAAAATAGCTAAAAATTATGAATATCAAGGGAAAAATATTCACCGTCAAAGGCGGCAGCTCGATCTAGGACGATTTTAAGCGCCAAAGTGCTTTAAAGGTGCCCGAGCGACGCTTGTTGATTTTTTATAATTTTTCAGACTGTCGTGCGGGTTGACACGAGTTACCGGCCAATGCGGGATGCCAAGCCGGACGCCCAGGATTTTTCAGAGCTCAATTTGGAGTCCGGACGGGGAAATGGCCAAGGAAACGATCAAGATATGAAAAGGTGGACATTTGAGAGGCCAAATTGGGTGTGCCCTTTGGGAGTTAGACCCCCCCCAAAAATTTTATGCACCTTATGAAGCAAAAAACGTGGAGAGAGAATGAAGAGAGATGAAAAAACGTGATCAATAGAAGGCGCCGAAAAATGCGCCATGGATGGAGAGAGGGCATCATGGCTGTTACAAACACCCTGCCTAATGGATTATGGGGCTTCATTCCCTTCTGTCTGTGGACTCTATCACCTGTCTTCGCTCCTCCATTGATGGCCTGAATACTAAGATAGAAATCTAGTATTTCTCTCTCCTCCCTCTCTCTCTTCTAAGGGGGTATTCATGTGGGAAGAAGAAGGAAGAAGAAAGAATGGTGGAGGCTTGTTTGGCATGGATCGGATTGCTCCATGGGCTGGAAATGGTGATTTGTGATCGTGCTGAGCATGAAGTGCTGCTGATTTTCAGATTTGCAGCCATGGACATGAAACCCGAAACACGCAAATAAGCGGTAATTCAAATTTTTCAAAGGAAATTTGAGATTTTATGGCTTTTGATTGATAAAGTGTTGTTCATGTGGGCTAAAAATTGTTCATGTTGCTGTTTTCCATGAGTACTTGTTGATCATAATCAGAAAATCAGAAAAATATGCATCTTGTGACTCAAAATAATACACTAAAACACGTAAAATATGGAAAATCAAGGGAAAATGATGGTTTTGATAATAAAAATGGGAAAATGAATAGGAACACCAACTAAATTTTCATTTTTGCTGCAAGAAGGAACTAACGGCCACAACCCATAACCTATTTTGAATTTTTAGTAATTAAATAATGCAAAAAATAAGGGAAAATACAAAGAAAATAGAGAAAAAACACTAAAAATAGGGAAAAAATGCATTTTGGGTGCGGAAAATTAATGAAAATTAAGAACAATGTTTGTGAATGTTTGTGGGGACTGAAGCATGAGGATTTGCCTCAGTTCATCCCCACCTTCTTGTTCTAGTGTGTTTCTCCCGCTTTTTACACATAAAATGATAGCAAAATGCCCTATAAATCCATACAACAATGCAACATTTGATCGATGGGAGGGTAGAGTGGTTAAAGTATGTCTAAATGTGGAGTAAAATGATGAAAAGACTGCTGTTTTTATGTGCATGCCATATAGGTCGGTGAATAATTATAAAATAAGAGCCTAGTAGCACGAGGGTGTCCTCCGTGCTAGGTTCGTGCAACGCCGCATAAGAACGGTAGTTGAAAATCATTGAAAGGATGTTTTCCACATGTGCACAATATTGATTTCATAATTGTTTGAGCACTTGGCATCCACAATATGCACAAATCATGGAAATATTTAAAGGTATCAGAAATCCTGGATGCACAGCAATTGCTTTCATTAGGACTTTGACCCACGTTGAGTGAAAGATAGGACACCCTAAGCCATAGGCTAGTCGTGGGGTCTAGGGAAAAGAGAAGTAAGGACAATGGTACATTCTTGTATACGATTAAATGGTACCTTGAGTGGATTTTGTGCGAACATGTTTATATGTTGAGCGACGCATCGAGGGGCCAATCCCCAAGGTGTAGGAGAGTCGCTGAGGGTTGACGGCATTCAGCCGTTGGAGGACCCCCTATGTATGTGCTTCGTGCCATTAGGCAATGTGTAAGGGACTCCCTCTGAGGAGTAGTGGGTGAGAGAAGAGTGGACTATAAACAACGTATTACAAACGCAATGTTTAGGAAGGCAGAGATTTTGATAGACGCTCCTGGCCGCGAGGCCGAGAGGTTGTCTTGTGCATAGTGACGAGGCCCGGCTAGTGCATGAGCCAGTGCCGGCCTGTTTTTAGGTCCATCATCTCCCGGTATCCATGTGGATATCTCACCCCAAACCCAGGTTTTTACTTTTTAATTTTATATCAGTTCTAATTCAATTGTGCAAGATGAATTGTTAGGGATAAGATATATTTTGTCCTAGTTATTCACGACGAAGGAATTTAGTTCAATGAAACATGCAAAATAAATAAAGTATAAACATAGTTTTCCTTCAAATAGCATTAAGCATTGAAACGAATCATGAGCAAGATTATTTACCCACTAAAGTAGTATACTTCCGTTAAGTCTAGAAGGTATAAAATTGCATCTTGCACTATTAACCTCTATTTCTTTTTACAACAAATCATCATGGAAAGTGAAAATCTTGAAAGGATTCTTGCGATGCTTAAACTCTAGGAAGTTATCATTGCTAACTACATAACTTAGCAAGGGAAAGATTGCTTATTTAGCATGAGTTTGTTCGCAAAGAAAAGGGAAGATTAGTTGAATTTAACCAAACCTCAAATCGATGAGGTATATGATTGAAAAGTCAATTGACACGTAGATAACAGATCATACGGAAGTAATCTCGAAATTACCTTGTAGAGTTAACCAGATTAAAAATGCTGCGAAATATTCATTGGGAATGAATTAAAACCCAAGAAATGTTTATACCTTAAATACTTGCCCACATTCCCTGATTGTACAGTCAATAAATTGTAAACGTAAAAGAAATTAGGGTTCATCCCTGAGTTTCTTAAAAGAAAATAATAAAGCTAGTAAACCCTAGGTTTGACAAATGTCAGCTTAAAGAAACTGAAACGGATTGTTTCGTAACTCCATTATCGCTTAGTACGATGCAGGACTTGCACGGCAAGTACGAAGTCATATGGTCTTGTGATCGATTCACAAGAAGAAAGGCTAAACTCCCGCAATAAGGATGGCGGATCCTTATGCAAGTTATCTTGCAAAAGGATGTATACTTTGATATCCTTCTAAGTAAGGAAGGTTTTAAAAAAAAATCAGAAACTAAAGTATCAAATGAACTTTAGGGTTGACCAAGTTGGGTTAATAGGGTACG
Source organism: Lygodium microphyllum (assembly GCF_053477565.2). Classification (NCBI taxonomy): domain Eukaryota; kingdom Viridiplantae; phylum Streptophyta; class Polypodiopsida; order Schizaeales; family Lygodiaceae; genus Lygodium; species Lygodium microphyllum. Next base: position 132,344,699 of record NC_141159.1, read on the forward strand.
CCCTAATCCAGAATATAAAGGATCTTGCCAAGTTGCAAGGCACCCCGGATCGAGTGCTAGATACATTCAAAAGGAAAGATTCCTTCCTTAGCAGTTTGCCAACAATAAGATCGATCAATGGAAATGTTTGTGCTTACTAGAGATTTTAGAGCACTGTTTGATTTATTAATTACAAATTAAATGAATATCCATACTTCAGGTTGAAGGCCTGAAGGGAGAGGCAGCTTCAGTTACTGTCTGCCTGACCCTAACCAAGGGGGTTGTGACCGCGCCGAGAACGTGGACTGAACCCGCCGCGAGAGGTCTCTCCATTGAGCGCTACTTGGAGCAGGAGGACGCTTGGGTCGGAGGGGGGGCTCTGGCCGTAAATCCCTCGCCTTCCGGGTCCTTCACAAGAGGCTAACGTGACTCGAGATTGGATCTCGAGGCCCGCATACTAGTCTACGGGCGGAAGCTTGGAATAGTGATCCCTGCGGATTGCTGGATAGCCTTCGGGCAGATTGTGGATAAGCCTACGGGCAAAACTTTTGTATTTCAAAGATAAATATGATGATATGTTAATAAATAACTTGTCTGATATTGTTTTTCTATGTCATGTGATAAGATTACGTGAAGGAACCAGTGCTTAACGGATTAATTAAAGAAGCTGGGTGTTACATGTCCAACTAATGTGCTAGATAATTACATAACTAAAACAAACTGAGGAAACTGCGGAGGATGGGCCATGGGTCCGTCCTACGGTAGGGTGGTCCCGGTTGGCTGGTAACTTTTCACGAATCTCGAAGAACAGCGTGATGATTGTCAAAGAACACGAACAACGAAAGCGTTGACCTAGAGTTATGTCTTAACCGATTTACGTTGTTTTAGGGGAAGGGAATGGGACTATGCCTTATGGTAGAGAGATTGAGCTTTGCATCCCTCTCATTTCCCATTCTCCTTGAACCAAGTGCAGCGTGAATCCACTTTGGACCTGGCGTTTCTGCATTAAGTAGTTCACTTGGGTCCGACGCTAGTTGCTGTTAGGAAATGACCATTCAGGAAAAACCCAAATTCCGATCGATCCTAAGTGGGAACGGCCAGAACACTTCTGCTACGTGGTAGACACGGAAAGCCCTAGATCGCAAATCCCGTAACATTCCATGGGAGTGTCGGGCGGAGCTTTCTAGACATCCTTTCCGATGGACTGCTAAGTTTGTCCTGGATGATACTAGTGGACATGTTACAGTTGGTATTAGAGCCGACCAACCACGGAATTGTTTTTATGAAATCTCAATGAAATGAAATAAAGAAATTGTTGCTGCCCAAAGATTTCCTTACCTTCAATGCTGTCTTGCAGAATTACAAAGCATGGAACAAGTTTTTGGTATTTCGAGTTGTATTTATGACTGCAATGCATTCTCCGCTTTATAGACAAAGAATTGGGATGATGAACATCCTGGAGCAGGTCTATAATCCATCACCTTTGTACATGGAACGAAGATGGATGGGTGCTTTAGGAATCTACTATATACCCGCCCACCGGTTTGCTTATTTACAGACCAACCTAAAGAGGATCAAATGGTTGGAAGACTTGAAAGTCGTGAAGCTGTTCGTTTTTGTGGAAGCTCACGTAAATTCGACTTTGCATATTCAAGGTCGGAGGGTTGAGATGAACTCATATGTATATGAGGAAGTAGCCCATGTAATCCCCACCGATAGGATTAAAGTGTTGGGCCGCCATGAGAAGTATGGATTCCAACGGAAAGGATATCTTGAACTTCCAATGACTTATCGATTCCTGAAGATCCATGATCCAAAACCCTACTATTACACAGTTCCTGTAGATAAATGCAATACAACATTGTTCTCCCCAAACTAAATGTAAAGTAGGCTTACTATCGCATGAAACGTTGTATTCGAAAGGGCTATGCCCATATAAATACAAATAAAGACTTTTTTTATCAATGTCTGGTTGTGCTTAAGAGTTGATAAAAAGTTAAGTAGCTACATTGTTTACGAGATAGCTGAATTAAAGATG